>NW_027508920.1:15517500-16117500 GCF_051911475.1 Siphateles boraxobius | reverse complement strand
TCTGAGTCATCTAATCAGTCTATTGTCTCTATTATTTTGTGGTGCAAACGAGCCCCATTCAGAGTCAGTCTCTCCCTGCACACATTTACACGTCTCCAGACTGGTTATGGCTCTAAATATGCATTTCTTTTGTCTGCATTATAGCTACTAACGACTGGCTATTCACAGGCTATTCATAGGGTTTCAAACCCTAATTTCTTTTATCAAAGTTCTCACTAAATATTTGAAACTGGTATCAAATGCACTGAAACATTTCAGTAAGCATTCCTATTTAGAAAAAATCATAAAACAATAACTGCTGGTGGCAGGTGCACCTGGGCTAGCTAGCATGTTAGCTTAGCACACCATCAATACACGACCATTTATGAGATTGAAACCATGTTTGTGCTCCAAACTTACTTTATAACGCAAGTCGAGTGTTTTAAATAATCTTCTGTGATCTAATTTGGCTTCAGATAAAAAAAAATCCGACAGAAAATTTATTATTTATAGTGTTCTGCACGATGATGAAATCTATATCGATTAGCATTGCATTATAAATATAATCTATTATTATGAAATACCTGGCATGGCTTGAAGAACACAGGTAACTCAAATATCATTGCAATCATGTTTATTGTCTTCAAAACATCTTTATCTGCATGTTACAGCGATCTCTGTCAGCTACTTTCTGTATCAGTGACGTCCTGGAATGTCACATGACTATGGGTCTTCTTCGTGGTCCATATATGGACTGTTATTGTGCATATAGCGCCCTCAGGCTATTGGTATGAATTGAAAACACA
The DNA here is from genome assembly GCF_051911475.1 of Siphateles boraxobius. Lineage (NCBI taxonomy): Eukaryota > Metazoa > Chordata > Actinopteri > Cypriniformes > Leuciscidae > Siphateles > Siphateles boraxobius. The sequence continues at coordinate 16,116,715 of NW_027508920.1, read as the reverse complement.
GCACATCTCAGTAAGAAGCGATCATAATGATTACATCGACGCATTTGGGTATAAATTCAACAAATATTATTCCTGTCTATAGAAATATGATGTGAATCTATGAGAATATATCAATATTTCTCCAAGTCTGCACATTTTTGAGCTAAAGCCCTGAGGGACGATGTTTTGCGAATCGCTGTCATGACGACAGCACGGAGTGTTTTTTTATGAATGGACCAGCTGACGCTCATAATTCATATTAAAGGTATCGACTCATTTTTCCATTTCATAACTCCTGACACAAATTAAGACATAACTGTCACTATAAGTTTCTCAGAATACAATAGTGGTCAAATACTGAATCTTGAGTATAATATCTTTTTAATGATGTATAGTTTGTCAAGGTATAACATTAAATCTGATAGTAAATTTGAACTAAATAAAAAAAAAACGCTTCAGTGCGCCGACGCTCTGGAAACGGTTAACAGGTTAAGGTACTTTAAACAATACTATGGTATTTAAGGTACTTCAATCGATACTGAAAACAAACAAACAAAAAATAACCTTGCTGGGTAATAAATGCTTCAACACGTTGCAAGATGGCAGTTTTACATATGGTTTTCTGTCTGCTCTCACTATCAAGTCAAGTCACCTTCATTTATATAGCGCTTTTAACTATATAGATTGTTTCAAAGCAGCTTTAAAGTGATAATTGGTAATTAAAGAAGCTTTACAGCCGCTCTAGAATAAACTTAGGGTCTAGCTAAAGTTAGTTTTGATGGATTAACTTTCGTCGCAAAGTTCATTAGTTATTCTAGGTATTATCAACTGGCCGGAATATTGAGATCGCAATAGATGGGACGGACTATAATGCGTCAAAAGATCACTCAAGTACTGGGGAGCTAAACCATTTAATGCTTTGTAAGTAATCAGCAATATTTTAAAATGTATACAATGTTTAATAGGGAGCCAATGCAGTGTTTACAGAACCGGGCTAATATGGTCATACTTCCTGGTTCTCTAGCTCTAGCTACTGTGTTTTGGACAAGCTGTAGTTTGTTAATTAAGTGTGCAGGGCAACCACCCATAATAGCATTACAATTATCTAGCCTTGATGTCATGAACGCATGAACTAACTGTTCCGCATCTGTCATTGAGTGCATATGACGTAATTTAGATATATTTTTAGGATGGAAAAATGCTGTTTTACAGATACTAGACACGTGACTTTCAAATTAAAGATTGGTATCAAAGAGCACACCCAGGTTCCTAACCGAGACTTGACAGAGCAGCCATCAAGTGTTAGACAGTATTCTAGGTTAGTATGCGAGGAAGTTTTTTGTCCAATAATTATAATCTCTGTTTTTTTCAGAATTAAGTAGTAGGAAATTACTAGTCATCCAGTTTTTTTATATCAGCTATGCATTCATTCATTTTGTGAATTGGTAGGTTTCGTCAGGGCGTGAAGAAATATAGAGCTGAGTATCATCAGCATAACAGTGAAAACTAATGCCATGCTTCCTAATGATATCTCCTAAGGGTAGCATGTACAGAGTGAACAGCAACAGTCCTAGTACTGAGCATTGTGGTACACCATACTGAACTTTTGATCGATAAGATATCTCTTAATTTACTGCTACAAACTAATAACGGTCAGATAAGTATGATTTAAATTTTAAACCATGCTAATGCAATTCCACTAATGCCAACATAATTTTCAAGTCTATTTAAAAGAATGTTGTCGTCAATGGTATCAAATGCAGCACTAAGATCGAGTAACACTAATAGAGAGATACAACCACGATCGGATGATACGAGCAAATCATTTGTGACTCTGATGAGAGCTGTCTCAGTACTATGGTACAGTCTAAATCCTGACTGAAAATCCTTGCAGATACCATCTCTTTCTAAAAAGGAACACAGTTGTGAGGACACTGCCTTTTCTAGTAATCTTTGACAGAAAAGGTAGATTTGAGATCGGCCTGTAATTGACTAATTCTGTAGCATCAAGTTGCGTTTTTTAACTTTTGTACTATGATGATACCATGTTTTTTGGACATGTATCCTGATGAGACCATGTTTGTTTTTGTTTTTTTCAGACAAGTACAATGATGATTCCAGGTTTTTAGACATGTACAATGATAATACCATTTTGTGGGACATTTGTCATGATGATTCCATGTTTTTATTCGACCATGTGCCATAATGATACTGTTTTTATGGTAAAACCATGTTTTTCAGAAATGCATCATGCTTGTTGAAAATTGACCATGTACCGATTTTCTGTAAAATTTACCATGTACAATGATGATACTGTGTTTTTTGGATGTACCTTGCTGATATCATGTCCAAAACCTGACATTACCATAGTACTTTCTGGTACTTTGTGTGGGGTGAGCTTACTGTTGAGTGAGAAGTGAACTTACAAATAATGCTTCAAGGATAAATGGTGCATTTCCTGTTTCCCTCATTTTATTTCCATTCCTTTCCATGCTTGTTATTATCCTTTGCAAACACCAGTGTTGTAGCTGTTGGCCGCAGGCCAGTTGAATGCAGGGTGCCTCTGTCAAAATGCATCTCTATCTCTGAACCCGGTTTGCACTCCGCTGATCAGGAAACGGTGCTGAGGTCTCAACGATTCCCACAGAATACAAACAATCGCGCATGAATCACAGCCTCTAAAGACTACAGGATGAGTACGTGACTGTCAGCGAACAATAGCTTGATTTAGGCTGCACAACTGGAAATATGGGTGTTTTTAGTTCGTTGTGGAACTATAGCCGTAGGGATGTTTCAATTAGGCTGAAGCTGCAAGATCAGACTTGTTCCTCCTGTCACAATATATTTCTTTTTCTCAAATGAAGCAAAGAGTGATCACACAATAAATGTCTGTTGTGATCATTTAATCTTTCCAATGACATTTACTCAAAACAGAACTTGAGTTTAAGAATACAAATAAGAACCTCCAATAAGAATAGAACCTGAACTTCGTCTATATTCAGACAACTACCATGTTCATGAGCAAACAGGACATTGTGTACAGTAGTTACTTTAATATAATTTTCTCTTGATTCAGCCTTTCCTTCATAAATATAATCATCAGGGAGTTGTATTGACATTAAAAATGGAAAAATGGGACAACCGAGTGTGCTGATGGGTTCTTGTGTTAACCGTAATCACTCATCGGAATGCCTGTGTGAAAAGACAGAGCAATGACACTTATCGTTGATTGTTCTGCCTCAGAAGTTGAGTTTTAAGAACTACATGCCTTGATCCATCATTCCCAATTAGGCAGTTTTACAGTGATGCCACACATAAATGCAAATGAACCATTTTCTTATTATCAGCCCCTCTGTAAATCACTCCAAAATTACCACCCTTGACAATTTGTTGGATCCAAACAGCAAAGGTGGGATGGTGATTTTTTAAAACACAGCCCTTTATGTGAGCCAAGCTTGGGTTATATAAAAGCAATTGTGTGAGATCCTTTTTTCTGCCATTAGTTGCAATAGCCTTCATGGTTAATTTCACTGCAGTTCAGTAACCTCGATTATTTTAAAAAGGGGCCTCTTTTGTGCCTTAAACCCTGCGACAACGTTCATATTAGACCCTTTGTGTGGTGTCTTTGAGGACAAATGAATGTTCAAAGTCATTGTGTTCCATCAAGCAAAGATGAGTCCACATCTAAAGCAGAATTACAAGCATGCACAAAAAAGACATTTACAAAGCATCATCCATATTATTTTTTTCCATCATAAAAATATTTCATTGTCTGCTCTCTTATTACTTTGTGTTTACCACAACTTTGCAGACATTTTCATTACATTTACGCAAATGTGTATTGTGACCTGAACAGCTCACGTGAAAAAGAAATGAGTCTGAAAAAATATGATTGAAAACTGATAGACAAAATAAGAACAGTAAATATTACCAGTCAAACCGATTATCATTTATCTAATTCTAGTAACCACCATCAAACTTTATTGTGCCACACCTCATCAAGTTGTAATAACTCTGAATGACAGCATTTTAAAATAATAATTTTGTTTGTTGATACAGAAAACTTATTTAGTGATATATAATAATAACAATACATTAGTAATGGAATATAATAATATAATACATAGTGTGAGGGTATTTTAAATATATTGTGAGGGTAAACAGTACTGATAAACTAACACAACCCTTTGGATCCCCAAAGTAATACAGGCAGAAACCCATATATTCATAAATCGCAATTATGAAAAGAAAAGTGGGGCCGGGGTGAGGTCACACCTTCCGTTTGCTCCAATGAAGATCTCATCAGCATTGTAACCCACTCTCTGGGAAAACACATCAACGGCATGTCTCTGCCGTCAACCCAAATTAGAGTTTAATGACCACAGTGTTGCCCATTCACTATTGTTTCCCCCCACAGAGCCATCCCCTACCCGCAACCATCTGTAGCACCTTCATAATGTTTATCATCCTTCTCTAAACAGCCCATTTTCCCATAATCACCCTCTCTCGCTTACAACCCCTCGTTATTGCCCCCATTCTTGCATATGTTTTCCCCTTCGACTGATATCGCATTGTTTCTCGGCTTGGACCTCCGTGCCCCAGAAGCCTTTGTGATTGGTCTTGGCCTTATTCACACACTGGGCTCACCCTTGCTTTGGTGGGCCGGGCGTCCGTGTGGCATTATAGCCTGGCATTCTTCAACTAATTGCCCTGAGCTTGATTTCCCAACAAGCCTTGCACCCAATCAGCAGGCACATCCAGCAGCGCTTATTGCATGCCCGGGGAGGCTGGATGCGGCTCTCGAATGGGAATCAGACACCATGGAGGAGAGACGGAAACATGTGATAGGCGGACGGACCGTAGGGTTTGTTTGTTGTCATTCACAAGAGGACAGCCAGCAGCAGGTGAAGGGGAAGAGGATGAGATGAGATGGGGGTTAGGCTACAGAGCCAATTATTTTCACCTCTTCGGTTGGCCTCTGCTAGCAAACATGTAATCTTAAACGCTCTTACTGATCCCAGGGCAACTCATGGAAAGAAAGAGCAAGAGACCTAATAGATGAGATCAGATTGAAAGTGCTTATGCAAGAGAGTCTTTTCCCGCCGTTATCTGTCCTTCATAATGCCACCTCTATGCTCACTTCCTCTAGCACCCTATTTAAGTGCACATACATTACTGAGCTTCTCAACCGGCCACTGACTTAACATGCTGTAGGTGAAATATGGAGTGGGCTATGAAGATGTTAGAGAGGTATTATCCATGTCCCTGCCTTTGCCTGTATTTTTCTCTCTCTATATCGCTGTCTTGAATGCCTGCTTTGATTCTCAGGGTTCTCACAACTTTTCATCAATTACTTTCCATGACTTTCTATGTGCATGTGATTCATGTGTTAGTATTTTGTATAAGAGCAGAGATTGTTAAATTGCAAACCAATGGAATATTTTACAACAAGACAACAAAATAATACCATGGTACTTGATACTGTGTATACAACGGTATTAAATGATTGTCATATTCACATACAATAGTATTTACATACGACTTCAAAGAATGCCATGGTATTACATTGATACAAAACCATGAAACATGTCATTAAAAAAACTATAATCACGCATGAGTATTACAGTATGTTTCACAGTATACAAATGTTAACTGAATTAATTGTAAGTTAACTGACCAAGTAATATCAATGTAAATTATATAGTATTTTAATACGGTATAAATATTGTATAATTTACATTCCCAGAAATATGTGCGTGCCATCACTTATGAATTTGTTTTTAATAAAAATATGATTCATTTTTTTTATTATCAGTAATGTAAATTAGGGTGTTTTGTGTGACACATTCTGTTATTTAATTAATGTTTATTGCATTATTTATACACAAGTATTTTGGACGGATGGGCGGATGGATGGACAGATGGATAGATACTTTGAAAAATATTTTATGGTTTGGAAAAGAACTGAGAGCAGAAGAGAGTGAAGAAAAGAAGTGTGTGTTCGATCAACAAGCTGCTGCAGGTAAGACAGAAGTCAGGACAGAATGTATCAGCGTGTGTGCTGGGAGGTGTTTATGTGTCCCAGTCATCCCTGGTGAACTCAAGAGGGAGTCTGACTGTGATGGACCGAGATAGTGTGTGGTGAGGTGAAAGAAAACTGCCAGGAAGTATAAGACAACTGTGCTCTTGTGTTGGGATGTGTGTGTGTGTGTGTGTGTGTGTGTGTGTGTGTGTGTGTGTGTGTGTGTGTGTGTGTGTGTGTGTGTGTGTGTGTGTGTGTGTGTGTGTGTTTGTTTATCTGTGTGTGTGTGTGTTTGTGTGTGTGTGTGTGTGTGTGTGTGTGTGTGTGTGTGTTTGTTTTTGTGATTTGTGAGGACACAAATGTGTATAATAACAAGGGTATTACACTGGTATTACAACTTGAACGTGATTTATGAGGACATTTCCTGATTCCTCATATTTCAAATGGCTTTTAAAAACATACTAAGCAGTGTTTTATTAAAAATTTAAAAATGCAGAATGTCTCCTTGATGGGTAGGTTTAGGGATAGGGGCAGTGTAAGGGGATAGAATATACAGTTTGTCCAGTATAAAAACCATTACGCCTATGGAATGTCCTCACAAATCACAAAGACAAAGCTGTGTGTGTGTGTGTGTGCTCTGTAGTCAGGGAGGAAAATCATCTCTGCAGGAGTAAACCAACGCTGTGTCCCTGCTTAGACCTTGAGCAACTTCTTAAGAATCCCACTCCATTAAGAAAGGCCAACCTCTATGCAATGTCCTTTTATGATAGTGCAGTGCATAAAATAGAAAGGCTACATGGATAAGACATGAAGCAGAGCAGTCAACTTCACTTTATGGAGCCAGGAAGAGGGGTCTTTGAAGTCGGCCCTCTTGTTGAGAACCTGTGATAGAAAAATAGAGCCTTACTACTTTCATGAATTCTGGAATATGGCTTGTAAACAGGACTTAAGATACATCCACTTGCCTGAGCTAATGCACTTTACTGCACAAGAATAAAAAGAGCATTACATTGTATGAAATATAAGTGGTTTGCTCTTTCATTTACTGTGGAAATCATATCGATAGGTCTGAGTCCATTATTATCCACGTTGTTTGAGTGCCCAGTGCCACAACATCCTGTGAGCAAAATGTCTTGATATATGAAAGCACGTATGAGAGAGAGAGAGTTTGAGAAATAAAGATAACATGAGAATGTGAAACAAAGATTGAAGGAGAATTCCCACCACCTTCCTTTCCCAGCAGCCCCTGTTGAGTTTTTCCTTACTTGTGATCTCAAACTCTTTACTGGTGTAAAATGAAGAAATGAGCGACATCAAGTCATGCTCCTTTGTTTGCTGTCCTTGGTGTCTTGAATCACAGAAGTCCAGGTTCCCTAGTGACTGTCTCACCCATGCGCCACGCCGGCCTTCCTTTCCCATGGTGCTTGTACATTGTGTGGTAGCTTGTCTTTGTTCAAACACTCAGCACCACCCCTTTAAAGTGCTAATGCAAACCAAACGTTCGCAAGGAGCAGCAAAAGTCATTAGCTTCCTAGCTGAATAGAGTCATGTGCTGTGGAATTAAGGTTAAAAAGGTTTTCTCATGTAAATGAGTTGACAAAGCCCCAGAGAGGCGTTTAAACCCCAGCTGTAAAACCCTAATTCCCCAAATACATTAGCATTTGCTCCATAGCGACACAGGGCTAAACTTAGAAACCTTGAAATAAAAGATACACCCATATTAATACAGGCCCTTTGACAAAGAACTGAGACTAAGCTTTCTATTCCCATGTTGTGACTGATTAGATTGGTGAATTTAGACAGACTGACAAGAATGTGAAAAATAAACTGTGAATAGCTAACTAGCTAGCATAGTCAACATAGACACAATAATTGTATAGACACCCCTAATTAAGACTTGAACCCTACAAAGGAAGTCAAAACAAAAGGTTTGAAGGGGGCTCAAAAAGCACATATTCAACATTTTAAATCTACATAATTCATAAGGACTTATGAATAATATTTCAGTAACAAGTTCAAAGTTGGATTATAAGGTACTCGGTGTATTTTACCAGGCACTAAATAAACGCTTGTGACCACTTCGACTAGCAAGTTGCTAATCGTCTTTTTTTAAGATCCCTTCGATATGTCCTTCTTCAACTTCATGTTTCAGTTTGGAAAATACTTGAATGCTGGATAGAAAACTGCGCTAGACAAGACATTTCATGGGGACACTAAAAAGCATAAAATTGTGTAAGCAGCACCTGTGAAGCTGAAGGCATGCATGTGGAAGACCACAAGTCCCAGAGCTAAAAATTACAGTTTTATTGGAGCATTAAATTGTTTTGTTCTGGAAAATGAGAACTGCAACCTGAAAAAAGCCCAAAATTTAAAAGGACCAAAGTAAACCAGACTCATATATTTAAATCATATTGTTTCATACAGTCTAAGAGGAACATTTTTCTAGGCAGAATAATAGAAGGATAAAAGGCAGAAAAAGAAAGTACAAAATGAAAAATATGCTCTTATTTTCCTGAATTGAAGCCTTTCCCTCTAATATAAGCTGTCCAAGCTAGTAAACAGACATAAACACCAGAGCAGCCATTTTGGCACACACTTTCATATTACCAAACCAAAAAAGACGCCAGAAGAAACAAAGCAAGACAAGTGAACCATGCGACCTTTTCCAAGACATTAGCTATTTCGGATGGTATCTGTCGAAATGATAATTTAAAGAGCAAACATTTAAAATCCTGACATTACCACTGCGGTGTTAACTTTAACTAACACGCCTGCCTGAATGTTTGATGAACACAGAAAATCCTTTGTTGTGTTACTCCCTTTTTCATGTCCTAACCTTAACCACTGGCATACTGTCATATCCAACGGCATGAGTCAGCGAGTGCTAAAACAAAATGTCCACCCCCACTTCCTCTCACCCTATCCATAGTGGAGGGTGCTTGTGTTCAGTAGTTGGAAACGCTGTCAGGCCCTGTGAGTCTTCCAGCCCTGCTGCGTCACACTCACTTAACATCTGCGGCTCCCTATCGGGCTGAATATCTCTCTTGAACGTGCCACAGCACAAGCAGCTCCCAAACACGGACGAGATGCCATACGAAGATGTACTATATGATAGATTGTGCCATGCACGTGAGGCTGTGTTGGCTTGCACAAATGAAAACGCTGTGATTGATCGGATTCTATATATGTACCATCCATGCATGCAGAATAAAAACGTTGCAGAGCGAAGGAATTCGGGGTAGTGCACTGAGAGCTATAGCTTATACTGCCTTATTAAGACTTATTAAGAAACCGTAACGTTCTGTGTAATCGCAGCTTCATATGTAGACCACGTAGTGTAGTTATGTAATTAGTCATACGCAAATACACCAAATAATCTTGATTATGGAAATTAAATCATGTAATGACACGTATAAATTACGGGAGTGTACATTCAATGAATTACGACCCACATGAACACTGATCAGGCCTGACATTAAGTAGACCTCTTTACACGTGTTTCCAGTCTACTAATTCTAAACATGTTTGGTAAAAGATATATCATTAAATGGTTGCAGACATTGCATCTGAATCTAGTTTAACCAAGCTGGTATATTCATAACTGCCATTATGTCCAGTGTAAATTTAGTTCATTATAGACTATGACTTATTCACAAAAACAGTGATATTTTCAAGGTGCAATTCATGTTGCACTATTAGCATCTACTTTTCACTATAAATGTAATTTTGTTGAAAAGACACATTTCATGGAGATCATGGCATCAGTATTTCATTAAATCAAGGAGAAAAACAATATACTGGCATACATCTAAACATGCAGCATAGCTGAAAGCACTTTCACCATTTTAAAGCAACAGAAATCTGATTTGTTTGTTTTTTTGGTAATTAATTTAGTGAATCAGGTACAAGATGCAGACAAAAAGATCTTAAATTAGAAATTATTTTGCACTTTTAAAAGTTACGTTTTCAAAAAGGGTTTTTTTTTTTTTGGGTTGCCTTAAGAACTTTAAAAAAAAACTTAACTTAACTCTAAAAATCCAATTACAAAGAACCTTTTGTCCACTATGAACTTAGGTACTTTTTGTGCAATGGTAATGTTCCATGGATGTTAACGTTTCTTAATGGAACCATAAATGCCAAATAAATACCCACATTTTTAAGTGTTGGATAGTTAAATTTATTGTGAACATGTCTTCTTTTTTTATGGAAAAAAGGCTTTGACATGTATACTAGCATACTCATGGGGTTGCCTTGTGTAATACAGATTCTGAACGTTAATATTGGTTTAAAAAATTTAAGAAGGAAAGAAAGTTCCCTTTGAGTCTTTGCATCTCGTCTTGTGGAACTTCATGTTGAGATTTATCACCCATGGGGCACGTGTGAGGTACAGCGGAGAGTGACATGTCAGCCCCAAGGTTTCTGCGAAGAATGGCACCATGCCATTCTGAACGAAACAGAGCCTGAAGCAGCTCAGCATCACTATCATCATCACCATCGTTGTCACTTCAAAAACAACATCCTTCTCAAAAAGGCCTCTACCATGCCATCGCAATGGCCTTACACATGCATTATAGACAGCAGGGTTCACCCACATGAGGTGGAAGATTACAGCAATAGATGGAAAGTAATGAACTATGACTGCTCCGCTCGGCTGAGCTGTCAGATTAGAGGTACGATGAGAATCATTTGCAGGGTATTGCCGTAATGGCAGCACAGCGTGAAACTCATTCAATTTTATATGTATGTATATATATATATATAATGCTGCATTGCAGCACACAAGACTGATTGATTTATTTATTTGTTTTTACTGCATTTACTTACACATTAATACACAATTCATCATTGTAAATTCAATTTTGGCTTTCGTTATATGAACTAAAGGGGAAAAAAAGAGTGACAACACTCTGATCTCAGAAACTCTCTGATGGGGTTTGAGCAAAGTTGCATCTCAAGTGCATCTTTGACCTTGGCAAAATACATCATGTAATATCTTATCACATATATCCCACCAAATACAGTCCATTCCTTTCCCTGATGCAGGAAGCAGCGGCGATGAAATGAAAACACTATCTCCAGAGATGCTGCATCATTTTAATCCGTTCCCACTGACTCACGGCTTCGCAAATAGAAGGAAAACTCAATTTAGAGAAGAATCACATAAAAAATATATATATTTTGAGAGCTCTTCGAGAAGCATTGAGGAGGTTGAATCTGTGAAAGGCTCTCATTTAATAACCTTGACCGCAAATAAGCTTTCATACGGTGTTATGGAGAACAAACAACAATTCAAACAATTCTGACAAAAATAAGTCAAGATTTAAAAGCTTCTCTGTTTAGTTCACTTCTAAAAATGAAGTGAGAGAGTGTAAAATGCCCCCTACTTGCCAAGTGGTCTTCCTCGCGCCTCCCAGTGCTGAGAAAGGACCTTTGAGTGGAAGGGATGTGCTCACATTTTTGACCCAGTGGCTGGCTTTAACTTGATCAAGTTGACCGAAAAGGGCTGGTTCAGTTAATGCAACACTCAGGGGCTATGAACCAACGGGAAATCCTACTGTAGAGGAGGTGAAGTCAAGAAATTGTAATCACCGTATGGTCAAGACATTTGAGGATGACTGGAACCAGCTATGACCAAATGTAGGGGATCATACTCAAACGAAGGGGTCATCACTGGCTTGTCTAAACACATGGACAGCAGCTTGCAGAGGGGTGCAAAACCCATTAAATGTTGTGTTGACTTAGGAGCAATGTGCTTTTGTCATTACCACTGCTCATGTGCTCTACTTTCTCAACTCTTTCTGCTTCTTGCCATATTGAAGCACCCTGAGTGCAGCACTAGGTGCGGGGGAAAAAACGGGGGTTTGGGCTATGAAGTATAGTAATGAATTGTGACAGTTCCTTTCCAGGGATGAAAATATTAAACTCTTCCTTTTTTAATGCAGTCTCTCACTCTCAATCTCGCCCTCCATTTTTTTCCCCAACCTCTCCTCTCCCCCCATGGCTCAGAGCAGGGATGGGTACATCTCCGTATAGGATATTCAAGCAAATCAATCAATTAGCTGTATGTGCTGAGTTGAGTCTGAGCATGGCAGCTGGGGGGAGTGGCCTGAATCCGAGGCAGCGAGGGGTTGGGTGATGTGCAGCGAGCGTGCTTCTGTCGAGGACTTACTCGTGCACACAATGGGGTCAACACGTGACCCCCTACAGCATGCAGAGCATCCCTTCTGCGACGCTTGAGGGCCGGGCACACAGCACCATCTGAGTTTGCAATACGCCATTCAGTATTCCGACGCACCGAGCTGCAACCGAGGACAAAGCGCAGCCCGAGTAGCTAAATATACATCATGTGCTGTCATACTCTGGAGATCTGAGCAGAAACAAAACAAAGCAGGGTACACCGGATCGGCTGGCATTGCAGAGGGCTCGTTCATGTGAAATAAAGGAGCATGGGTACGATAACTTGTTAGAATTCAGTCCAACGGATAGACGAATGCCCTCTGCAATGATTAGGGCATAAAATGACACAGATTTGTAGCTGTGAAATCACGCTGCATTTCATTACTAAGCGGTTGGCAAGTGAAAAGAAAGAGCAGCAAGAGCGATCTTTCAACATCACCTTCAGTGGAAGCATTTCCCTGTTTCCTATGCAACCTTTCACCCACTCACGGTTTAATCAAAGGCCCTCTTTCCCAGGAACCTTGAATCAGTTGCATGTAATCAGGCTTTGCAAGTTGCCGTGGCACTGATAAACGCCCAGGGGACTCTCGCTGCACCATTTCCCTATAAATATAAACCGTAAATCCACTTTTTCATGTCAGGTGTGGAAGACAAAATGGCAATTGCAGACACCTATAATAAATACATCTACTAAATAAAGCAATAATTCAAGAGATGGCAGCCAGCACTGGAAGCACAGCATCTCAGCAGACAAGTGAAATGACCAGACTTTTGTCAAAGCGAATCCAAAAGAGGACCTTAAATACCAAGATTATGTATCAATGAGAATATCTACATGAGAAGATATATGTCTAAAGCGTCATAGAGGGTTACAGCAGCATTATGGATTTAGACCAAAATGGCTTTGATCCTGATTTTTCATGTTTATGTAGAGTTACGATTCTCAAATCCAGTATCTGAATAGGCCTTTCTTTAGTCATTATCTAAAATTTGCAAACACAAAGATAATAAGAGGTAACAAAAGCGTTTGAGGCCGTATCATACCCTAAACAGAGCTCGAAATGCCTTTAATTCAAATATAAAGTAGCATTTAATGACAGTTTATCTGTTTTCCTCACAGCTGGGCCGGCTTTTCATTGCGAAAGGGAATTGCTATCTGTTGGAAAAAGCCGATTCCTACTCTGGAAAAGGATGGCAAAACCCTCTTTGTAATGGTAGATAAACAGTCCAGCTGGAATATACTCAATGTGGCTTTTCTCACTCTCTCTTTCCACTCGATTCTTTATGCAGCATCACTCGATAAAACTCAGCTAAGCAAAGGGGTGGGTGGTAACATGGCATTATCATACATAATAAGCAATTTTACATTGTGGTAAAGGTATATATCACAATACAATTAAAGTGATATAATAATTGTAAAAACAACCTCACTGCCATGTGACTGAATGTGGAAATGAAAATCCATTTACATTTACATTTAGCTGATGCTTTTATCCAAAGCAACTTACAATTGTTATATGTCAGAGGTCGCACGCCTCTGGAGCAACTAGGGGTTAAGTGTCTTGCTCAGGGACACATTGGTGTCTCACAGTGGATTCGAACCCGGGTCTCTCACACCAAAGGCATGTGTCTTATCCACTGCGCCACCACCACCACCATTGATAACATTTTATTCTACTGGCTGTAAGTTCACACAGTGAGTAGTCCTTTACAGAAAGAGTTTAACATTTAATTTGTCTGCTTTTCAATTCACTATTTAATAAGAGCTTCTAACATCACATTTTAAATGTTTCAGTTTGTCTGCAGCCATCCTGATGAATATAGAAGTTGTAACAGACACTCACAAAGATAAATGCCAAAAGTTGTAGTATATTGACGCTGCACTGAAAGCAAACCCAATAAGGCTCTTCATTTTGGTGACATAAAAGCCCCAAGGGACAGTTTAAACTCCTGTGATGTGTAGTGTAATTGCAGCTCTGCAATTCCTCATGATTTTAAGACCTCTAGTGCTTCCTTTCGTTTGGACCTTTGCATATGCAAAGAACCGCTACACGCTTGTGGCAGCAAATAATGCTGTGTTATTCTCCTGTACATATCAAGCTCTCAGTTTATAATGACATGTACACGTTCACATCACAGTGTGGTCGATGATCTGTCATTTATCGAGAAATCTGGCAAACACAGTGTTTTTGTCAAGAAAACACTATCATATGAGATGACCATGTATCCTGGTATCCACTGCTGATATCTGATTAATCTGTGTGGTAAGTGTGCGCTGCCAGGGCTGGCGTGGGACTTCTTGAATGATGGATTTTCCAGCCTGGATGCGTGAAAAGCAGTTGTGGATGTCAAGACTCCCCTGACACACATTCAGTGCTGATCAATCTCCCATTCTGCTGCCGTGGGCCTGCCCCCGCCCATCAGCATCAATCCAGTACAAGTAAATACAGTGAGTGGCTTAATGCATCTCCATTCTGTTCCCATAGGACCTCGCAGGCCAGAGAAAGAGAGAGAAAGAGGCAGTTCTCATACATAAAATCTGAAAGTTCTCACAGTGGACAGGTACACTAGATTTTTTTTATGAGGGATATCTACAGGCTTTCCACATTTTATAAGAGGAAACAACCATGGATGGAAGTGACAGACAATCATATCAGCCAGAATGATTATTCGGCCAATATTTGGTCATTGTGAGAGTAACGGCTTCAGATAATGACCATATTCCCTCAGCCAATTAAAAAAAAAAAAATATATATATATATATATATAGGATATGTATGTTTAAAAAGGAACCAAAAATCACAAAAGAGATATTATTAGAGTTTCTCAAACTGTGCTCTATCTACAATTAAACAAAGAGCCTGTTTCATGGCAAAACAAATATATAAGTAAATAATTAGAGACAGATGAAATAGTACTTAACTATAAGAATACAGAATTAATAAATTAATCTGGAGAGGTCATATTGAGATCTCTTGAGACTTGCACACTTAGGTACCTTGGCAAATCTAAGCAGTTTGAGACATTGTTTGCATAGTAGAGACAAAAGTATTTTGCTCAGGAGGAACATTTATCTAATTTAAGAAACCATTTAGATATTAAAGAAATTGCATTTGTGATTTTTCTTTCCTATGGGAAAACATTTCTCCGTAAAAACATTAAATAAAATAATAACTCATGACAAATATGTTTTTCCATTGCATTAATTCATCAAAATAAGTTAAGCAATTCTCAGTTCTAAGTTGAAATTACTCGAAATTAAATGAACAGCCAAGTTGATTGTACTTAAATTTAAGGCGGTGAATATGAACTCAGATATTTCTAATCACATTCTTCCAAGATCAAATTATCTGAGCTGACATTCGCAGTAGTTATATAAAGTTATATAAAGTTCCAGAGGAATTTTAGGAGAAACCTCTGAAACAAAATTGATACTTAAATGAACACTTAACTGAACTATACTTAACTATGATAAAGTAAACATTGAGCAATAATTTCTTAAGGCGAATGTATTAAACAAATCACAGCCTTTGCACACCCACACTTATTCACTCATCTAGTCACACAGACACACATAAACACACGTATCAAATCAGCATCACACAACCACAGAGTCAGCAAATACTCCAGAGTATCACATAAATTACAGCAATGTTTCAACATGGCCCCAAATCAACACGCAATCAAGACCTGGGCAATGGGCCGGCGGTCGCAATTCTCTCAATCTCTGCTTCATCTCTGAAATCATTACACATAGTCGGCTAGGCGAAACACTGCTAAAACGGTGTACAACAAGAAGTTTGATTCAAATGAGTTTTAAAAGTCCAAACAAAAATGTGCACACACATACACTAACATGATAAAGACAAAAAGGACAGACTTGAAGCCGTGGAGAGGTGCAGTGTTAATTATGATCCACAGTAACCGTGATGACACCAGCTTGGAAGGGCTACGTGCACTTCTCTCTCTGCTGTGTCTAGACACAGGCTTGATTAATCCCAGAGAGAGAACTTTAATCCTGATCCCTGCACGTATGGCCCACCAGAGCACCAACCCCCCCCCAAAACCCTTTGGCGAAAACATCTGGATTTGCCGTGTTACGCAGGTGGAATAAAAACATAATGAACACAACTGGTTCTGAAAATTAAAGGACTCAATTAAAAACTATGAGGAATAATGTACATGGAATAAACACAGGGGCACATTTCTGCTAATTTAATTTATTAAATGTGTATATATATATAAATAAATAAATAAATAAATAAATATATATATATATATATATATATATGTATATATATATATATATATATATATATATATATGTATATATATATAAATTAATTTACTGAGTTACAGAGAAATGAAACTAGCACAGCTAAGTAGAAAATTCTACAGTTTTTGCACTGTTTACAGAAGTTCCAATACAATCATGAGAACAAGCAGAATGTTCACTTATTCTTTACAACAATGTGTGATTCAATCGGCATATCTATTCTCCGACAACATATTAGCAGAGGTCGTTGTGGATATTCACATTTAAAAAAGTACCACAGAGACACTCCCCATCACCAGGATCAAGTATTTTTACCTTGCTGAAACTGACAAAACTGTCTTGTTTCCACTGATAGACTCGTATCTGCCCTCTTAGTGAACAAGTAGAGCGAAGGGTTATATGGTGCCAAACAATCTTTGGCTGATAAACGTTGACTAACGTTAAAAACAGGGGACTTTGACAGGCCCTGTACGGAAGGTTATATAACCAAATAGTATATACAAAGCAATTGTGAACATGCGATGACATATCTGTCATAAAAAAAAAGAAAAAATGCACTAGAAGCTTGGCCGGTAGTTGTAAGTCTGCATACAAAGTGAACAATCAATAAAGAGATATTTTGTCAATTATATAGCTATACCAACTCCAGGACTACAGGAAGAAAGGAGACATGGAGTAACTAAATGCCATAAAAACACACACACATTCACATACTGATTCATTCGCAACTCAAATCCATCATCTAAAGCACAGTATTTCATTTCATGCATCCAAGATTCCGCAAGGAAGACGTGCTTCCAGGAAGACAGCCATCATTAATTGCAGGGGATTCGCATGAACACGAGCCATGTGCACAACCGAGCACACACAATTGTTGAGCCTGCAAATGTCAGATCAAAACGCAGCTGAAAGTGAGAAAAGCAAGCAACGGGATAGTCACTGGAGAATGTTCAGAATGGTTGAATATTTCACGGCAGCAGGGTGCATGGGGCTAATACTTTCCTGCTGCTCGGCACATCACCACACAGGTGTGGTGACTTGCAGGGAAAACTAAACTGCGGGAGACTATTAACTGAAGGTGTTGTATTTAACACCTTCCTCCAGTGATGCGTGTCATTGAGAGGCAATTAAAGAAAAAAAACGCAATACAAAATCTCACAGGCCTCTTCGTACAAGGAACCGACTTAATCCACACAAACCAATATCATGCCATCTCATTAAACCTCAAACAAAACTACAAACAAACAAACGATATCTGTGACCCTCAATAAACACATCATATGGTTCAAAAATCACTGCTTTTCAATCGGGATTGTCCATGAAATGAAGAATTATTCATGCTGTGGTTGGTAAAACTATTACCTGCCTCGGTGAGGGTGACAAATATATTTATCTGTGTGGTCGGTCAGCCTTACGTTTTCTATTATATAGGAATTACATATTTTGCAATGACTGTGGTTAAGAAAAGTAGACCCTGGTGTCTGAACCCTTTGGTAAAAGGTCTTGGGCAAGAATGATACATATGTTTAGTTCTGCAATAATAATACAATTACAATAGTGGAACAATATGACATAGCACCATCTCCTATGATTTCTTAATACTTTTTAAGTTTTGAACCTTAAGGAATGCAGACAATGTTTTAGCATCTGATTAATTAAATTATGCAAATTTCACATCTCTAATAATTATTGTAATCAGGTTAAGCCTCATCACACCTTATCTTGATATTTCTCATTCTTTCACCACAAAAAGCCCAGCGAAAAAGCAGACACTGGAAAACATAAAAACATAAATAAATGTAGTCTCTTGGGGGGCAAGTAACTAAATGTGTTGCTGCTACTAACTTAACTACATTACTGCATACTGCAGCGACCGAGTTTATTAATGTGGATACTAATGTGCTAATGGCTAACAGCAGGAGAGAATGGGTATGCACGTCTGTTGGCCAATCCCACGCTGGAATCCCAGGCACGGCACTGTCATGGCACAGTTCTATTGCCCCAATGACTTCCGCATACTCCACACCCCTGACCCCTATTTCCCTGTTGGTCAGTACCGTCACAAATACGAAAAGCCTCCCAGCATCTCCATGGTGACTGGCCCTGGCTGAACAGATGGCCTCAGTGTGCTGAGCAGCAATTAAAGTGGGGGAGAGTGCAGAGTAGAGAGAGAGAGAGAGAGAGAGAGAGAGAGAGAGAGAGAGAGAGAGAGAGAGAGAGAGTCGAGAAAGTGGGTCAGGATCAAGGGGAGTGCGTCCGAGTCTATTCTGCTACACGTTCACAGTATAAACACATACACATATGCACTCATACGTACTCATAAACAGACTGACGTGTAAAGTCTGTGCACACATATACTCAAGCATCACTACATCCCTCATTCCCTGAGCCCTCCCTTCCCTGAACAAAAACAAATGCCTGATCCATCCGCCTCACATCACAGAGGCACAACCCACTGCGCAGGGCTTAAAACCTTTGGATCCTACTGAAGAAAAGCACTGAGAACTCATTCCCCCCCAAAATAGAGAGGATCTATCGATAACGTCCAAAGTCAGGAGCCCTAGTCAAGAGAATAAGCTACCAAATCCCAGCCAATTCGCTTAACCCTTTCCACTTCCTTCCCACCTCCTACATCTTAACTCTACTTGATTACTTCCCCAAGAGCAGCATCCTGGCACATTTTTTTCCTGCTTCCAGTGGTCATTACTTCACAAATAGTGGGGACATAATCTCCTACTTAACCCCATGGGCCTATATCGAGAAAAAGATTAATGACAGTGGAAAAAAAGGAACGAACATATATTTTCTTTAAACAGTTCATCTAGCCAGAAGTCCCTTGCTAGGAAGACATCTAAGAGTGAACTGCGGTCAACTCTGGACAGGGGAGTCATTAAGAGGAATAACACTCCCCTAGAACCCCTAGTACATCCTCAACAGATCAGGCATGTAAATCACCCCTCCCCCAATCAATTTTCCATTAATTAACAAAGGAAACGTTTAGCATTAAGCCATTTTACAGTACACCTCAGAACTTGCCAGCATGTATGGGTAACATCCAAGACCGTGGTGTTTCTTGCAGTAATAGGAACACTACAGGGCACTGTAAGGAGTTCCTTTTTTGCTTTATTTTCACCGTGAGATTTGAATTGCCCCCTCCTGAGTGTTAGACTCTTAGCTAAAAAACCAGAACAAATAACAGTTCGGTCCATCAACTGAGGGTAGACAAACAGCCCTCAGTGAGAGAGCAAATTAATTGTTTATATTTGGAGAGTGGTGAACAGTGGCAGCACCAATACTCTTCATGGCAGGGGAAACTTTACATCTAACTCTTCATAACCTCCACAGAGCCTGATGCAAGAATAGAAGTAGAAGCCACACTTCAGTAGGCATCACAGGGTGCTACATTGTCTCTGGCTATGTGCATGTTGTTGGGAGGTGGATTTAGCTTGTATGAGTAAATGCCCCTCCTTCTCCCTAGTCAGATATAACTCTTGGCACTGACTGAAGCACAACAAGGACTTGGCTCCCCACATAAACTGGCTCCACAGATTTGTGTGGCTCCCATACTGGCTGATGCCACAGCTAAACCAACCACACTACACCTCAAAAACGAGCCAGAGATTATTCTCCCATTCAGTTCTCCTGGCACAGAGGCTCTCAGAAGGTGCGAAGGGAGGGGTAAGGGTGGATCCACTGTGAGAATGAGGTGAAAGCGTTCTGGAGGAGGGAGGGTACTGTGTATTTGGCTTATCCTCAGGGAAAGGAACCATACCTGCCGGCTCTAGGATAGTCAATCCTCCATCTGTTTAGATACAAGCATGAATGTGGAGTTTCTGTCGTCACAAATTCTGAGTTTGTTTCACAATTTTTAGACAATGTTGCCTGCACCTGGAATCAGTGAATGGACAATCTTCACAGAGCAAAGGAGTTAAGTGTCTTGTTCATGCGCAAAAATGTGATGGTGCATGGTCTTTCTTGGGAGGAGACTGATGCAGCAAACCTTCTGGGTTACCAGCTATGGCTAACAGCCTTGACAACTAAATGCAACCAGATTTACCAGACATAGCACACCACTGATGCATGTAAACGTGCCATCATATTACACTGCACATATAACCCACACACATTCATGATGTTGATTACAAATTTTCGAAATAAACGCGAGTTAATGTGACTCTAGCATTAAGATGAATGCACTTTACTTTTATTTCGGGCGTTTAGCTACATCACACATTCACCTTGCAATAAAATGATCTACAAGATCAGATTTCATGGGTTTTAATGTTAATGCACACTACTGTCTGAGACACCAGGGGACATGGGCACTATTATTGTGAGAGAAAGGAACCACACCCTGTCACAGGTGGCACTCAGGTGATTTAATCACAGGTGAGGTGGCAGGTTTTATAATGCACTCGGAGACAAAGATCCCCCCTGGGCCAGGAGTAAGAACTGCCTAGGGCAGGTCAGGGTTAAATTACTGTGTTGGTGCAAAGATTGGTGCTGCGGAACATGTCTGCAGTCTATTCCAGGAGTGTGGCTATCATAATAATTCATTCTTTCTCTGTTTAAGTTCTTTTTGGAAATATAATTAGCTACCTAAGTAGGCAGCATTTTGAGGCATCAAACATGTATCATAATACTAAAAAGTATTTATTTTAGCCAATAATGCGTGTTATTTATTTGAATTCACATTAGACTAGCTTTTAGCTTTGCAAAATGCTAATGGAAAATTATATCCAAATCATATGTGTGAATCTGATCACCCTTCCATACAAATCAATAACTGTACGATATAAAAAGTAAAGTACCAAACAAGTATATCATCACCTTTCACTTCCACTGGGAAGGTAGCTTAGAAGGAAGCAAGGTATTTCACTTGGTTTTTTGTTTTTGTTTGTTTAGTTTTTATACAGAGCTACAATGGCACCTGTACTAAACCCCACACTTACAAAGAAAGGTGAAATGTAATGTGAACCCACTACCCACAGACACGTGAAACACAAAATGCTAGGATGGTGACGGATGTGTGGGTGCATTTGGGCCGAATTTTTCCCTCTTTAAATGAAGAAGTGACATAGAGCTGTGCAGCCATGCCTGAAACTGGCGAATCCATATCAGACTACATTAGGTAATCTGGCATCAGAGCCTGCCAGGCCAGCACAGGATCAATGCCAAAACAGCAAGCCATCTCTCGATTTATCCTTCACTATGCAACTCTGTCTATATCTCTACCTGTACAGCCAATGAGAACAATTTAAGTATGAATGGAAAGTTTACTCCATCTCAGAGCAACTAATGCAAAAAGACAGCCTTTCAATAAACGAGGATCTGGATCTTTGGTCATAGTGAATATAGAAAAGAAAATTCTCTCGCCTTCAAATTTTACATCTCAATAAGCAGGTAGTTTGGGATTTCAGAGGCGCTGGAGATAGCTGAAAAGGTATTGATCTTAGGTATGTCAATCTGAGTGCTCGCTTGAGTGAGTGTAGAGTCTTAGCAGCATGCAGTGTGAGCGGACGCACACTGTCAAGCAGGACAACTAAACCTGTTTTTTTTTTTTCTAAACCAGACCCATTCCCTCTCCCTTACCTACTACAACTATAGTGTTGCTTTGAAGCATGGCCTGCACACCTAACAAGTTGAAACGATTAGTCGTCTTTATCGGTAAAAAAAAATTGTTGACAAATATTTGTGTTGTCGAATAGTCCTTCAATCTCATATGACCTACTTGAAGGGCCTGCAATAACGCAGTTTGACCAGTGGGGTGCTGTATCCAATAAAGTAATGCAGCCGTCCCAGAACCAATCCAATAGAAGAAGACACAGCGCTAAGGAATGCAAATGAAGCCGAACCCGTTAAATGTGGGAGAGTTTAAAATGACTTTTTTTAAAAATGTGGTCATATGCAGGCCCACCAACTCTCACTCATTCAAACTAATTAATCGATTATCAAAATAATTGTTTGTTGTAGCCCTAGTCCACAGTCTAGAATATAAAACAACTACCTATAACTAGAAAGAACAAAATGCATCCTTTTTTGTTGTCTATGGTCATGCTCGATGTGTCTGTCTGCCTATCAGTGCAATTCATAACTTGAAACAAGTTAGTTTCAATACATGCAATTGCGACTTGAATATGCAACTTTAGATCTGCTTAGCAACCGCAGTCCTTGCCTTCTTTATCCAAACTTATATTTCAAGATAACACACACCCAAACATACACACTCACATATTCTTCCAATACAGAATCTGTAGATTTTCTATCCCCTTAGAGACAAAAAAAAGCAGGAAAACAGCAGCCATATTCATAGAATTCCTTCTCTCTATTCCCCTGACTGACGTTTTGCGCAGGCCAGTAATCGCCAGCGCATGTCTCTTTTAATGGAGGCACATCAGCCCAGCTGCCTGTAGTAAATTGACTTGTTCAGTCTGAGGGGCCGGTGTGTGTGCGTACAAGTGTGAGAATCTGATATATTTTATTTCAGAGGCATACACAGGATTTTAACGGAAGGCCTGGAATTATCCAATCGCTCAATCCCAGATCAGTGCTCTGACTAACCGCCCCACTTCTCTAGCGTGACACCATTACCCCTGCTGGATGCCTCTCGGCAGAGCCCTCACTGGTTTATCTCAAATAGAGCCTATGAAGTGGAAGACTTGATAAAGACTCAACATAAACCATTATATAGGCTTTTGATTGACAGCTATAAAGCTCTCCTACACTATAAATATATTTATTATAGGAAAGCACTGATACAATACTATATTATAATCATGAAAATTATATTAGAATACTTAATCATTTGGAGTATAATGATATAATGATAATACCTTGTTTTAACATCACAAGCTATGTTAAAAAATGGATTGCTTTTTAGTCCTTTTTAAACCTGGCATTGAAAGTGTATAATGTTAAAAAGTGATATAAAGCAAGGTATTACCTGCTTCCAATTGTGGCCTAATCAGACAGATATCATATTTAAAAACCACATACTCTGTTTTAGTATGTGCTATAGGCATATTTAACAAAATTATGTAAAAATTGGTTGCGATTTAAGTTAACATGAATTTTCAATAATATATGACCAATTGTTTGCTCTTAATGCTAGCAGCATGACTAAATAATTTAAGACATGAAAGAAAATGTTTTCTGAGAATATGATTTTATTTATTTTTTCATCCAGAAATTAACAATAGTGGATGCAGTAGCCTAGATTAGTCATTTATTAGCCATGGACGGCCCGGCACCCCATACTGTCAAAACTTGGGAAGTCCATGAGTTTGAGCAAAGTTCAGAAGTTCATGCCGAGAGAGAGAGATATGACAGCGACATACATAACAGAGATAGAAATGGAGGGATTATTTACACTGACCTCTGAGAGGATTTCATTTAAATGACGAATCCTAATGAGCTGATCCATGGATGACACACCCGGGATTGTGAACTATTCAGAACTGAATTGAGAATGTATTGATAATTCAAGTTTAATTCCTGAATTTGAAATAATTTGAATTGAGGTAGCAAACAAGGATGCTAAACTGATCATCTAATTAAAACCTGGAAATAATCAAAACTAAAAAAAATTAAATATTTCCGATTCTGCATGTTATGATAGTAATATGATTTGTAATATATAAAATGTATTTTAAAAAAAAGGTATTTTTTCACTAGTGGTCTCCTATATTATACCTATCTGGGAATAAATAGGCATAATTAGTCAGAATTAACTCATGAGCTCCGGACTAATGAAATTCCTCCATTGTGTCACTGTTAAAATTATAATTCATTGTTCTGTCAATCTAATGCATCATCCTGTGGCCTATTCAATTCAAATATTCCTACACACAATTTGAACGGGAGCCAATTCTTGAAATTCTGCAAGAAAAAGCAAAGAAAACAAGAGAAGCCAAGCGAGGGAGGAGGGGAAAGTACTGCAGTAATACAGCTGAAGTATCTCATACCCCTTTTCCACCAAGGCAGAGCTGGTGCTGGTTCGGAGCCAGAGCCTAGTTTCAATACGGTTCTTTGGTTTTCCACACGCAAAGCACCAGCTCCGAACCAGGAAAAGTGGTTCTTAAGTAGCACCAAATCATTGCTGGTCTAGAACAGAGCCAAGTAAGAACCACTTGCGTCAGGGGCTGGGGGCGGGGTTACCGTGACCAACAAGACGAATAGAAACTTGTGACCGCCATTTTTAAATAGCAGCTAGTCGAGCTAATAGCAGCTCGATTATAAATATCCGTCTATGTAAGTTACGGCGAGCTGCACAAACGCGTTGGACTCCGATGTATTTTGTAAACCCATGAGCATCCATAGTATTGCAACGTCCGTTATTGTTGATGGCTTGTTCGAGATGCATCGGAGCGGCGCGGACCGATCGGAGCTGCGGGAGTGTTTGGAGAACATACGACTCCTTGTGCTTTTAGATCGCTATCGCAGTGCTTTGATGTCATGCGGAGATCGATCTGCGAGAAGCCGATGCATCTCGAACAAGCCTGGCGTACTGTTTGGCGCTACCGCACTAGCGTTGCTGGGCAACATGAGACGTATACAGTGACGTAAGATCTGGCTCTGTTGTGGCTCTCTAGCCGGTGGAAAGGCAAATCGGTTCTTATTAAGCTCGTCAGTCGAACCCACTCTGAACCAGCTTTGGCTCTGGCTCTGAACCAGCACCCGGTTCTTGTTGGTGGAAAAGGGGTATCAGTGACTGGAAAACCAAGGGTGGGAGGATGGGTGGGCTTAACTATTTAATCTCTAAATCTAGATGAGAATCGCTAAATCAGATTAATACCAAATCAGAACAACACAAGCAAGATCATTTATTGATTTCCTTTTTCTTTCGGCTGATTCAGGCATTTGACTCGAAACAGAACAGGATTTTCAGGGGTTTGAAGCAGAAAATTGCACCTGTGCTTTGCAGATAAAACAAGAACTCCATTTGGACAGATGGGAGGGAGAGGTTTGTGTGATCAGGGACCTGGAAAACAAGTGTGTGTACCCGCGCCGCATGCATACGCACAGAGACGGTCACAGGTGCATGCAGACAAATGCTTTCTGGGTCGAGACATCATACACCCTCATCCTAAGGATGCTGAAGCTAAAAGTTCCCAGCGCAGTCACTTTCAGGTCAACCTGATGCTAAAAACCCACTCCCATTAACACACTTCACGCAGGCCTACCTAAAGACCCTCCACAAACAAAGAAAAAAAGAGGAGGAGGGAGAGCTTGCGCGTGCGCGCGCATGTGTGTGTTAATTTAGCACTTACTCTGTTTTTAGTGTTATTTGTGCAGTCAGCTGTGCATTGGAGAAACACTCTGCGCTTGTCACATCCACTCCATTATTTAGATCAGGAGCTCTCACTCATGTTTAATTCACCAGCGAGAGGCTACGCCGCATCCAGACACAGCGGCACAGCACAACCTAAATGTGCACTATAGACTCAGTGGCGGAATTCATGCGAATGTGACATATTAAGCATTTGCATTACAAAAGGAAAACATTTTAAGTAAAACCCTTTATGCATCACTAAGAAATGTAGGGATAATTCTGGGTAGACAAAAAGTCAGTGTTGTATATTTGCAAATGCAAAACATGCAAATCACATATTAATGCACGAGGCATGCAGATAGCAATTCCCCATCTGACAGGGCGGTCAGGATGAGCGGAGGATGCTGCAGACTAGGGCTGGGCGGTATGACGATATCATTATCACGGAATTACAGTAAGAAACTATCGCGGTATTTAAATATATAGCACTATTGACACTTCAGAGTGATGAAATGCATGAATGAAAATATAAAGAGCAGGGCGTGCTTGATGTTAGAGTTATAATTGCAATCTCCTGAAAAGGAACTCTGGACACTGCAAAAATCATGAATTCAGATCTCTTTCACGTCTTATTGTGCTTGAATGGTTGAATACACATTTAATTATGTCAAAATGCCCATTGTGTGGAGTATTCATGTAAACACAGTCAGTTATCTCTTGTGGAAGACATTTTATCCTTAAGATGTGTGTGACCATCATATGACAGTAAAAGACTTTTACGGGCTTTTCCCAAATCAAGATAAGTGACCTCGAAGTCCAGGTTAGCGGTAGCATAAGCCATCAGGCAAGTGTAATTTAAATAAACTCCTGATGTACTTACAAACTTTCCAATGCCTTTTTTTATGAGTACAGAACCTATTTGTACTACTGTAGAAGTTTGGTACCATTCCGGGCATTATTAGCGGGGTAATTTACAAGATACAACCTTGGATCCATTAGCGCGGTTTTTGTGATAAAAAAAAAAACTCTTGAATATGAAAAACCCATATACCAAAACCCAAGGTACAAACATTATTTGCGCTTGCATCAAAATCCCAACCGCGCACAACATTGGAGTTCCAACCAGTGTCTCAAATGCTGCTTTAGCAGTCTCCAGGGGTTGCTAGCAGTGGTCCACGAGGTAAATTCACCATAGTAGTGTTATTTGGCTGTCATTCTCACTGTTCTTT
The DNA here is from genome assembly GCF_051911475.1 of Siphateles boraxobius. Lineage (NCBI taxonomy): Eukaryota > Metazoa > Chordata > Actinopteri > Cypriniformes > Leuciscidae > Siphateles > Siphateles boraxobius. The sequence goes on along the minus strand of NW_027508920.1, from coordinate 16,089,761 downwards.
CTTAGCTCGGGGCAGCTTTCCACGCATCACCCCAGTACAAAATAGACCTCCAAGGGAATTGGATGGAGCTCTCATCTGCATGCTAATGTTTAACCAACCAACCCAAATGTCTGTATAATCACTTTCACAGCAGAACTCCATCCGGTGAGCATCCCCTGCCAAACGCTGTGCCATGCGTCACTGTCAGACAGTTACGACTTTTTCTCTCTAAGCAGGACAGACAAACAGACTGAAAGACATGCAATAAAAAACTTTTCCTGGCCTACATGTGACCTCTTGGGGTTAAGCAGCACTTATTGAGGTTTGGCTGATGAGTTCTACAGGTTTTTCGCCCATACAAGCTCCATGATCCTTTGGGGAACACCTGCTTCTGATCAACGTCCACTTTTATGACCCTGCTTCATCTGGCTTTTGGTTTTCAAAAGATCCCCTTCAAATAAAGCCAATTGTAAACAACTGAATACAGCTAACAATCAAGAAACGTGTTTTTTTGACTGAAGTATTTTACATTTTTATTCAATAAATATTACAAAACTGAAAAGGAGAGCAACTACTCGAAATAAAACCCCCCTGTAGTGAATACCAGAATGTCCACAGCAAGTCTTTCACACAGTAAGCACCAATAAGCAACAAGCCTCCTGGGTAAACAGAACCGAAGGTGTCTTAAAGCAAAATTATTCAAATTTTGCAGAATCAAGTTTGCATGGTGCCAAGTTATTACTTGGATTACATTTCAGAGCTAAAGACAAATTCACATTCAAAATAATTGCATTTCTGTGGTTGATGCTCATCCATCATTGGAAGTGTTCATTCCCCCAAAATGTTTAATCCAACTAAGATGGGGATTTCGAGTTGAGAAAATCACTTTAACCAGCCTGAAAGGCAATGATCTATATGAGTGAACAAACCACACAGACCTGTCCCAGCCTCCCGCATCCCCAGAACGCACAATACAGCAAAGACAATTAAAGAGCAATGAGAAAGGAAGTGAGGCAAGGGGGCCTGGCTTATAGATGAAATTATCATGATGCCACAACAAGCAACTGTGCTTCCGGGTTCATCAGACAAGCACCGTTTAGTGATCAATATAAGTACTTAATTAGACTTAATAAATGCTAAGTTAATTTAAACATTAAAAATAAAATGCAAATATGTATTTTAAGAACAATGCATGTTTTTATTTTTATTTTCTTTGCAAAGGCCCTAAATGTGATAATCATGTCCAGGGTCCATGAACAAAGTCATAATTTCGCCAAATCCTGGCCCTGATCTATCAATAATGACAGACATCTAGTTTATGAAAACAGGGTGAGCATCCTCACGCACAGCAATTATTGATAATTTCCAGCTCAATTTGAATGAAGCTCCAATTTATAACAGCTTTTTGTCATTGTACCTGAAGAGCCTGAAAGTGTCACCACCGACACTTTTCATGTATCCTCCCATAAAATCTCAACTTCGCGGCCATGTCCTCATTATAATGACGGACTGGTGGATAGTACCCATCAACGCAACTGTAACACAGCCAACTAATGTGACGCATTTTGAGTGAAGTGTTTTTTGTCTGACATTTGTGCATTGAGCGGATTGAGTATGCTGCTGCTGTTTTGGCACAGTCCATTTCATCTTAAGCACCGCTGTGGATGGTTCATGTTAATAGTTTTCTACGCTGTTAATTTCAAGAATGACTGGGCAGACCCCATAGATCAATTCTGCTTGATGATGAGGGCTACACGATAACCTCTCCTGCTCTCTTACCTGTAAATCTCACTTTACATTGTTTTACACTACAGTAATTAAAAGCTATTTTTACCCAGATAACAATAAAAATGGCTCAGTTCCAAAACCTAGTGAGCTACCTTGCTGTCTACATATGAAGCTGCTTTCTAAGGTGACACACATAAGACCGCTCTAAATAGTCAACTTATTTTCATCCTGAATTGTAGCAAAGTGTAAGGAGACTCAATTCACAATTGATTTCAACAGAGTTTGATGTTAATTAATTGCTAACAAGAGATGCACTGGTCGACCAGCCATAATTCGGAACCGAATGGTTGCGTTTTTTATGCGTTTAGGGCGAAAATCTGCCAGTTTTAAATTTTATTTCGGTCGATCTCTATTCTGGACTTGACAGTATTTCTTTGTTTCTCTTTTTCTTTCTATCAGTATAATGCCTGTTTATAAGTGCAGTGCAGCAAATGCATTATGGGATTGCTGTATTTTAGCTATAAAAAATAAAACAACAGCAACATAATTACATTTTGGAACAGGCTTCATGTTAGGAGCTCACCTATGACACCTTAAAATCGTGCCCATAAAGGTTTTGGAACAGAGCCAGTGTCTTTGCCAAGTCTGCAGCATTTGAATAGAGCAAACTGATGCATTTGATAACTAGATTTCAGTACAGGATTGTGAAAGAGAATGTTTAATACTGAACAAGGGCACTTTAAATTAAATACAAAAACACTTAGCATAAAGCATATGAAAACAAGTTCAGTGGAAATAGCACAATCCTTCTTTGAACAATAAATAAATAAATATATAAAACAGAACACAAACTAACATCTTAACTCATTTAAAATGCATGACTCCAGTTCAATGAATGTGCACACTGAAAGATGAAATCAATAAACAGAAACTGGCTTTTTAATGCAACGCATTGTTAAACACCGTCAAAGAAAAGCGGTTAAAAGTGTGAAACGGCATCAAAGCGTGACAGCAACTTCTAAAATCAGATCCCTTCACCAAAGCGGTTTCAGTTCATGCTTATGTAATATATTCTGGTGTGAATTGAAAATGGTTTAAAATGGTATGGGACTCATGTCAAGGCGAGTAACCAACGCAAAAGTAATGAACACTTTATTTGGAAATAAAACAGATTTTCAACCGATTTGGAAATACAATTGAGGAGTGTTAACCATCTGTCTGACTTTACCCCAGTTTCTCATGGGTGGAGTGGAACAAGTGATGGTTTTACACCCACACACACTTGTTTGCCAGCTAAACCATCTATTGTGGGGGTCACAACAGCTTGTATATCACTTAGACCTTCAAAGAAGGCTGACATTAATAGGCTCACCTTTTGACCTCAAAGTGAATGACAAAATTCCTGTCATTGCACATAAAGAAAAGAGTAAAGCCATTTGAAGCGAAAGGGAGGCAAGCTTTCGCAGCAAACAACGTATATTTCCCCCTCGCTGAACTCTTTTGAGCATTTGTAATCTTTCTAGTGCACATCCGTGAAAGACCCTGGGCGATCTGATATTGCTCCTCGTAGTAATTTAGAGAGTGTTGGCAAAACTCACAAATTAAAAACGCCACTCAAACATGGCTTTCACAGTCAATGGGATAATCAAAACACGCAAAGGGGGGAATATCACAAGATGTTCTTCTTCTCTCTCTTGATTGAACCACTTCAAAGACGATTCCTCCAGCCAGGAAAATAATCCTGATCTTTTACATGAACCACAGGATCATCTCTACACAAATCAGGCAAGACTTTGTGATCAAAGAGCAGTACGCACAGAATCAGCTGTCGTTCTCTGCTAAAAGAGGACTCATGGGTAACAAGGCCAACTGGGTATTTGTTCCATTCTGTGACATTCTGGTTAGTAAAATATTAAGCTGACCTAAAAATCAGAATTCAGCATCAGCATAAGAAAAATCGGACCCTATTAATTTTTCGCTTTATGCATAGTTTGTCTAATTGTCAACATTTCATCTGCACACATTATTTCAAAGAAAAGAAAAATAAAGAAAGAAATTACTTTACTTTTTGACTGATATCACGAATCATTCTTATTTTTGAATAAAAACTAACTAAAACACTAGAAAAAAAAATGATGACTGAATCAGTTATTCAACATTTCAGCACTCCAACTGATTGATGTGTTGAAACTTGCCATTTGTAGTTGTATCAATCATACAATGAATTTCAGTGGGTTGGGGGGATAGTGACATCTATATTTTACATATTTTATAAACTGTAGCACTTTATTTTACAGTCCTGTTCCTCATGTACATAAGATGTACTTATTATACTAATTACAATAACTGTATGATAACTAGGTACTAACTTTGAACCTACTCCCTAAACCCAAAATGTACACCTGTAGTTACCTTATATTACCCAGTTCTTTTTAGGCAGGTACGTACACACAAGTACGCATAGTGTTAAATAAAGTGCAACCCAAATTTCATTGATAAAGCACCTTTCATATTGTTCATGCGGTAGCTGAAAGTGCTAAAGAAACAGGTGAAAAAGCATTTTGGGCATGCAGCCATTTTTTACCCCAGATTAACTCGACTGATTCCGACACGTACACGCAAACCACTTTCCTAGGTAGTTCACCTTGAAACAGCCCTCTTAGTAAAATTGATGTTTGTGGTGGACTCAAATAATTAAGGTATAGATTAGAGCTCCTCCATGAAATACTCCTTAAATCGAGCAAAACTATGATGAATGCTTTTTTTTTCCGAAGCTTTAAAAAGTTTTCCATTCCGTTTAATGGGAAAAAAGTATTGCTAAAAAAGGTATCACAAGGAGGAAATGACGATTTACGGGTCAGTGATGATGTGCCGAACACTGGAGGTTAGGAGAAATTATCCATCTAGCATCTGTTTTACTCTATAGGGAGAGCTATAAGTCATGTAATCACTATCAAACAGCACAGCCCATTCCTTTACTCTTCTTTCATCCTTTGCATTGCTGAATTAATTTTAGCCACAAAGAAGAGTTATACATCCGTTGTGATTTTATATGAACAAGGAGAATTAACAGCACAGATATGTTGTATCACAGCCCAACATGTGTTGTTGAAATTCACTGTACACGCTTTATGACAGAATGCAGGAATTTGATGTGTTCCTTGAGGAAAACCATACAAGCAAAAATGGAAGAGCTCTATGAATGAACTAAAAGGGATAGTTCATTCAAAATTGATCATTCTGTCATCATTTACTTGCCCTCATGTCATTCCAAACCTGTATAAAATCAGTCAATTTTGACTTTCTGATCATTCTGCAGAACACAAAGAATTTTTTTGAAGAATGTTGGTATCCAAACACGGTTGACCACTGACAATTTCACAAAAAGAAAGAAATGCATAAAAACCTGTGAGGTTAAGAAAGCATTAATCTATTGATTCATCTAGCCTAGCGTCGAGCCATTTCAGACATTATCAATAGATCAGAACACAGAGAGATTCAGGCACCATTACAACCAACAGCCTGCAAATTGCCCTATTAATAGATTAGCCTGGCGGGTTCCAACTTGGCAAAAAAAGGGGGCGTGAATCTCAGGGCAGATAACATTATAAATTACGACACTTCAGCCCATGCTTTTCAATGGGAGAGCCTTGGGCGTCAAATAACAGCAAGCAGAACCGCATCCATATAATTCATTATGCTTCATTATTTTACTCAGCTTCACAGAACGGCTAAGCATTCAGCGGTACATGTAGCTGCACGTGAAGTAACCGGCTCTGACATGAACATGTTCACGTAGATTTGATTTATGCTGAGTGAATGCTTGCCCCCCCCTTCCAGCTGTTAATTGCATGGCAAGTGTCTACTAAACACAGAACAGAGGTGAACAAAGAGGGATGTGTTTGCCATGACATGGTTGTGTATATCATTAGATTTCCAAGGTGTCTTGTCAACAGAGCATGCATGGGTTTGTTTTCTCAAGGATCTTGTCTAAACGGATCTTTGCGACTTTATGCTCTCATAACCTCTCCCACCATTTGTATTATGTCTTATGACTTTGAAGTCTTAAATTATACCCTGGAAAAAAATTAATAGTTCTATGCATATCATTACTGTCAAGAAAGTTAAATATTTTGCTCCATTATGTTACCAGTCCTTGCTAATGGTGAGAAACGCAAGCCAATTAATTCCTTTGTCATCCCTTACCCACAGGAACAAATGCTCAAAATGCTGACTCTTATTACAGTGTGCCACCGTCGACAATTTTACTTCTAGTTCCTGCATCATCTTGCCACAGGAATCATTTGGTTTTATTACCTCACATGACACAAAAAAAAAAGTCTACAGGAACTGAATCTAGAAGCAGCCTTACAGGCACACAAACATTTGGTCACCGTAGGATTCAAACAAGACTGTTCCGTTTCTGGAGTCACGCCAAAAGCAACATGTTCAAGCTATTTGAGCCAAGATATTTGCAACTGTACAAGGTGTCATATATTACATGAAACTTAGCGATAAAATCAACTCCTTATGGTAAGATCTAGGCATTCTTTGAGTATTGCAAAACTATTACTGAAGCATTATATGACTACAAAGAGCAGCAGAATATTCTTGAAATATTACTTTTTGGATGTTTTAATCAAGGATGCAGGGATGTCTTCATCACTTAAGAGTGTAAAAGTGAGATGATAAAGGGAAGAATCACCCAATGAAAGGAGGTGCAAGGGTTATTATCACATAAGCCTTTCACTCAGTTGACCCTGAACAGCTGTTTTGACTGGCTTAGCTTCTTCTACAGAGCCACTAGGGGCAGGCCGGAAAAGCGCTCTAAGACCAACCAATATATCAGACAGTTTGTTTACAACATTAGAGGTCAGCAGTGCAGTATTGATTGGAAAATATACTCTCAAGAGCAGTTTATTAAAAGACACCTAATGCTGGGCCAATAGTAGTACTGTCAGAATCTCTGGGGAAGGCAAATGAATTGAATACTCTTGCTGATAAGGGAAAGGGATGCTTTTAAAGGGAAACTGTATGTTTGAATTAAAGGTTATTATGTCATTCAGTGTGATCTATTATTTTTACAGGAAGGAAGTTCAGGTACAGAGGATGAACGAGGGAGGGCGGCTTCTATGATCTTCACAGAGGGGTGACACCCATATATCACTCACAGACAAAGCAAGTGCGTTAACCTGACAGTCAAAGGAAAGTTAACTAATTCCAACTCATACTTGACTAGAACAAAAACCGTTGCACCTTAGAGCATTATGAAGCATATTAATTGCAAAAATAAGGAGGGGGGGGGGGGGGCTATAAACACGACTGAACTATAAATTATGTCGTGACTAGCCTACTCAATTTTTAAAAAGTTCACTTGCAATTTATGCTTTTTTAAAGTGTACTTCATGGATCAATGATGACAAATAAGGACACCTGAGAGGAAGTCAAAATTGTTTGATACAAATGATGTTTTACACCCAGGAAAATATTAATATTAGAAAACAACTGTTTTTTATAACAAAAAAAGAATGAAACAGATTATTTTTACAGTTACACCAAGAGGTGCGTATAATCATCATTAAATTGTAATGTGAATGATTCATCGCTGGTTACTTGATCCGTCTCCATCCATGCCACTCATTTGACATCTGGCGTCAAACGATATTGTCGAACAAAGACTAATAAATAAATTATCACTTGCATATGTAAACATGACTATCCTTTATCTCTTAAACTAATTTGAAAACTAAAATCTTTTGTTGCCTTACAAGGTAATATAAATATTACCCGCAGCTCTTTAATAACTCACAATAAACAAGCAGAACACTAGCGCAGCATCACTATCGCCATCTGCCTGTCTCTCGTCTTTTCATGCGTTTAGTTCGAGTCCATTTATCTTATGGCAACACTCTATCATCCGAGAGGTTTAGTCTAACTTTAAACAGTTATGAACCGCATAGTATTTTAAAGCTGCCGGATGGCGGTCTCACTAAATGGCAATAGCGCATATTTGACTGACAAACATCCTTCAGTCGAGCTCATGGACTTACCTGGAGCGTTTAACGCGACCAACAGGACAATCCAAAAAGTCGCCAACATTGCCATCGCGCCTCACGCCTTGAGCCAAATATCCGATCTGATATTGCGATCTGCAAAGAGCGGTCCGTTGATTCATGCAACTTCAACACAATCCACTTCTGTCCACCCCTTCACTATACGACAGAAAGTCAACTGTTAGTAAAACTGCATTCAATTAAGAGTTTAGCACAGCCAGGAATCTAGATCACATCCAAAGCCCGTGTAAGATGCTGATCGAATCTGATTCTGCAGATGAAAAGTCCGCTCGACGAGGCGGATAAGAAGCAGACAAGTTCAGGGATCCCGCATCCCAAGCGTTGAATCCAGTGCGGCTGCTCAACCCCCTCAAACAGAAGCGCAATAACAGTGAACCCTGAATAACGGGGCGTTTAATGCATCCGTTCCGTTTGCTCCACAATACAAGTATGTATAACAAGATTCTGTACTTTGTTTTGCGCCGTAGAAACCAGAATATGTCCTATACGTCCCAACGGTCCCGGTCTGTTCCCTCAGTTTGGGAGTCTGAGGATTATCAGATTATTTTTGTTGGGTGCTGAAGATGTTTCAACGGACCAGAAATCCGTTCCGAACAATTTTTGTTTCCAGAGAAAACGGACTGATTCTCCAGAATATGGCAACAATTCCGTGGTTTGGCGCACTTCAGGCACTGCTGCCACAACCTGATCTGTTCTAGTGGAGCTGATACAAACGCGAGGAGAGATCCGAATCAGGGTGACGTCAGAAAAGGGCGTGGCTTACACTTTAGTGTAGGAGGATTTAGTTCATTGTTGCCATGTCCGCTTATAATAAGTGCTGTTCTTGCTTATGGTGGTCTACAGTTTTTGTGGGTCTTATTTCCAGATTACAATCACATTTTGGGGGGTTTGCTAGTGCATAGAGATACTCATCTACTATTTAAGCCACACTCTACATAACATCTTTATTAATCAGTTAGTCTGTTTTCCATGTTTTCCCATATTTAGGGGCGACAAACTGACAGCAACTTGCAGAGATAAAGTAATTTACTGGACATCAGTTATTTTCAGTGAGACTTGTCGATTTCCAGTGGTGCGAGTGAAGGGACCATGTTCCCTTTTTCACATTTCCAGGATTCTCAGAAGCAGAAGTCACCATAGTTGGGTAATCTTCATTTTTGCATTCCCATTTGATCCAATGACAAAAGATAAAATCCGATATATAGCCTTTTTATGAGTTTCCAAAAGAGGAATAAATAATGAGACATGATACATGATACCAGCTGCACTTTCTTGCTCTCTCATCTCTCCGACAGTGAAATGGACTCTTCTCCCCTCACTCATTAATTTAATTTGCTCCAGATGAATATGGTTGGTTACAGGACTTGAATTCCGTCATTATTGCACGTAATTTTACTCATTCTCACAGATTTTGTGCTCACACCTAAAGTGAGCGCGCATGCTTATTGTATAAACAGTCAAATAAACACAAAATACTGTCAAAATGTCGCTCTTGGTGAATATTCATGTACATTCAATTTTGTTTTAAGTGAAATGTAACAATAGTATAATTGATCTGTCTGTCAGGTCTTAAAGTGACAGCACCCTCGGCTATGCCTGCTGCCAAATTATGAGATAATATTAAAAACATCTATATGCAGTTTTTACCCATGTTATCGATGTCAAAATTATGGCCAGTGAAAATGCTATGTGGCTACATTGGAATTAAATAGGTTAAATATGAACAAAAAAAGTTAATGTCAAACCCTTTAACTATATATTAACAGATGTTAACCGTGGAAATGCGCCATCACAGTCTGTCAAAAAGATCGAACAAGTGATGCAACGAGTAAGAGCACAAAATGATGCACGTATTGTATTTTCTCAGGCTAAGTTGACCGTTTTCCCGTGTGATATCTGGCAACACTGATTTAGTCACCATTGCGCAAAGTTAACTCTGAGGGGAGGATTAAATTCACAGAAACGATAGAAAATATTTGCTTACAGAGATCTTCTACACGATAACCCGGAAGATATCAACGTGTTATTATCATATGTGAGATAATAGATGTCGGGAACAACTTATTTCACCCCCAAATGACTATTTTGTGTCTACAACCAGCTAGTTTCATTAACAAGCCAACACTCAAGACTTTGAGGGAATTTGCGGTCATAACGCTGTGGTTTGCAGTCAGAGCTTTGCTTCACTCGATGCAGCCATTAATATGACTCTATCATGATTTATTAACAGTTGTAGGCTACCTGTTTCCATTTCATAAATTGATTTCAGGTAGGACAGTCTGTGTGACAGAATGTGAGGTGATTGAGTGGGAGCAGTAGAATACTTCCCTCTGCTGGTCACCTTCTTATGACTCAGTGAGTTCCTCCGGGTAAACCATGGGGAATTAGACAGCAGTGTGGAGTTTACCGTTACTGAAATCATGTCTTTACAGACTCTCGGCATCAATTTACTTCACGTGAGGGCAAATTACTTTGAAATGTATCAGCATCACGAAAACAAGCAACCTGGTATGAAAAAGACCCATACAAATGCCTTTTCTTACAAAACAACAACAACAACAACAACCATAAAGGCCTGTTGCATTCAGCTGTTTATTGATTATGAAGGTAAGAGAATAACTTAACCTTTAAAGGGGCATAATTATATCAGTACTTTATTTATTTGTCTATTTATGTAATCATTTCCCAGCATTACTAAATAACAACTATTTAATGTCTTTATTTAAAATATATTAACATGTAAAATATATTATCATATACCTCAAGGTCAGCTGGCCTTATCATAGCCAAGAATCAAGATATTTAGTCAATGCCAGAGTTTTTGTATCAATAGTATTTGAATGGATCCTCTCTCCCAATATTTTACCAGATTTTTTACCCACTCACTCACTGTCCCTTTCTGTATCCCCCAAGATACAAAAATCATTGAAGTCTTTATTTTGTTCTGATCTGATGTATTGTAACATACGCACTGATAAAACACTAAATTTGGAGCATTTGAATAGGGAGATGCAGGGCAAGGCAGAAACATGTGAGAAAAAGAGAAACAAACTAAACAGATGAATAATAACACAATATGTGTGGTTTGCACTGAAAGTGAGGAAATTTGACAGAAAGATTTACAATGTATAATGCCAATGTCCCCAAAAAAGAGGACTTTACCCTGGAAGCACCCAAAATCTCTTATAGAAAGCAGACACTGAAATCTATCCAAACCCCAAAGGGGCTGGCAAATAAATGACCAAAATCTTGGTTGCCTCCATCAAGTTCCAAATAAAAAGAGAAAATAATCAAATGAAGCACAGGTGCATTTTATTTGTAAAATATTTAATATATTGGAACATTTAAAATATATCCAAACCATGGGGCTGGCAAATAAATGACTAAAATGGTGGTTGCCTCCATCTAGGTCCAAGAGAAAATAAAATCCATCTGTTTCATTTGATTATTTGTAAAATATTTAATTTAATGGATCATCCAAAATCCATCTAAAACCACATAGGGGCTGGCAAATAAATGACCAAAATCGTGATTGCCTCCAAGTTCCAAATAAAAAGAGAAAGTAATCAAATTAAACGGGTGCATTTTATTTATAAAGTTTAATTTATCGGATCATCCAAAAATTTGCATTATAATATGCATATATGTGTTAGTCAGAAATGACCCAGATAGACTCTAGTTTATAAAGATAGTTCTGACACCAAATTATGAGTGAATATTCTCTTCACATTTGAAGCCATTGTAAAATAACCAATATACACGTGTGGCTGCACATGCCTTGACTTCTAAATGAATGCAGCAAGTGGTGACACTATAAGCAACAATCTTTATTGTTGTCCTTGCGTCTGAAACCTTTCAATAACAAGTTCTCTGTCATCTTATCCTGTTTGGGACACATCGAGCTCTGTATGTTTGCACTATTCATTGTTTCTTTGTCACTATCATGTGTAAATAATGTAAAGCAGTCTTGCACACTGATAGCTGCATGCACGAATATATCTACAGCAGTATAAATGATGCAGCAAGATATCTACCGGCTGACACAATTCTACCATCGCACAGTATATATTAATGCACCACCCAGCCCTACTGCAACATTGTCACAATAATCTTGATATGAAAAAGTGCTAGTAACAGATGCAGTTTATGTGATGAATGGATGCAAATTCTTTAAAAAAGTGCGTAAAATATGGTGGCAATTTTGAACTTTGTGATTAATTTAAATGCACGCACAAGATACAGTTTCCCATGCGCCGTGGGTGGGAGTTTTTCTCAACAATTTACAAATTGGGATGACTGATTTTATTCATAAAAACATTCATTCTGAAGTGTTGATGGAACAACAGTGTTTAGTTTGTAGGATCTGGTGTTTGACGCATAGAGGTGTTTTGACTCATAGAGGAACATGTGGAGCCTCCAAAACAGAAAGCTCAATCTTCATGCTCTGTTGTCTATATAAATGACCAGGGACACAGGGAAAAAAAGGAAGAAAGGGACATTCATCTGCATTGAATATGAGCCATACATTCCTTGCATTGCACCATTCGCTCACATTAACAAATGACCTATGAAACCCACACATGACCTAAAAGTTTACCCTTTGCATGAGAGTTCAACCCTTTACTGTTTGTTTCTACAATAAACAAACACTCCTTTCTCCTCCCATTGTCTCTGCCACAAATACAAATGTGAAAGTTTACACACACAGAAACATGCAGTTTGGCCAACCATTGTGGAGGTTCATGAGGTTGTATGTACACACATCTCTAACTATCACACCCATGGGAGACAAAAACGATCACAAATACACAATATTTATTACGGTTTGTTCCACCCCAATATCAACAAACACAGCTGAGCATGGAAAGATTGTCAGCAGCAGAATGGGATCATATGCACATTTGAGTCTCTTAAACGACTTAGTGCTTACTGAACGGGCCACCTTGTCAATACTGTGTGTGTCAGAATTACAGAAGCTTTACACGCAGATGAACCTAATTTAAAAGATTTCAACACTAAGGACCACGCTATTAGATATTACTTAACTCATGACTGATTTAATGATTATTGAGAAAGGCTGCAACCAAATATGCATACTTCCACATGAATTCAGATTATTCATAAAACAGTGGGCAATAAGACAGTGTGTTCACCAAAGTGTTTTTTCCCTAAGGCCAGCATTTTCCCCCTTAATTGTTGCACTGGGAGCACCAAAAATAAAATAATCAGCAGCGTGAGAAGGACCAGTGTGTCTTTTCCATGCTGAGCGCTGAGTGCTTGTCTTTTTTTTTTTTTTTGAAGGGTTGCAGAGTTTAAATGTTCTACTCTGGGTAAAATGTAAGCGCTGACTCACTTTTTACCCAACAGTCCAATCACAGTAGAGGAGGGGCGGGACAAATATCACACTGACAAACCATCACTCAGCATAATCTCATGAACCCACATAGACTGACAGGTCTCTTCATCCAAAACAAGGACCAGAAAAAGAACCTTACATTGTGTCAACGTTTTTATATTCAGAGCTATGCATGTTCAGAAGAACAATTGCTGTTTTCAGCTTTCTAAAAATGCTTTCGTGGACACACGGCCTAAATCCTTGAATACTTAGCACTTCTGGCGAGATTCGGAGGCATGCATCCAATGAACACTTTATCCCATGAGGCCACTGGAGAGAATTTGTGAATTGCCATGAACTGACACAACTGATGCTGCAGGTCACATGACAATCCCAACATGGAAAAAATAGTATGTCCAGATTACATTCATACACACATGTATGCTATACAGAACTTTTAAAAAAGGTCAAGGACGATGTTAAAAAGCAATAGCTACTCAAAGTATGCAATTTGAGATTTTGAAAAAAAATCTTGCCTTCGGTGGACTAGAACAATTACCAATTCAAGATACATTTATATTTAGAATGCAATGATAATGTTTCATCCAACAAGCAACCTAAAAGCACTGCGAGCATAATGCTGCAGACTTCGCACGCAGCGCTTTGAATCATTTTGATGTCCCAAGAGCAGAATGATGTATGGTGTATCTGGACTGTGTCAGGATCTGAGCGATTTCCAGGAAGTTTGAGAATAAAAGAATGTGTTTCCACTTTGGATGTCATTGTTAAATTGATTTCTCTGGGATACAGCAACAGAGTTAGGATGTGTTTATCATGACCAACAATACTGTGTTGTAGACCCGTGACTCGGTCAGCATTTGAAACCCGATGCATTCGACTCAATTTGTAATTGACATCCAATATATGCAATAGGATACGCAGAGGTCCAAACAGACGAAACATGCCTGTCATTGAGTAGAGCTGTGTTACATTCTTGTTTCTACATCCCTCATATTTCAAATTAGACAACACTGCACTATTATTAAAAGAAGATTAACAAATAATATTATATGTACTAATAAACAATATTTTAAAATCAGTATAACATGGCCATTTCCCACCTTTTTTTTGACCTACAGAATTAAACAAGTTCTTGTCGTCGTCGTCCCTTTAAGGCTTTTAAGGCCGTGTAAGCACACAGCCTATCATTCAACAGACTTTGCATCTGCATAACATCATAACAGGTTCACACGTGCTTAAATGTGCTGCACAAACTGTCAGTAATATATTTGTTTTGCTACGTATGGTGTTTAGGAATAATAATGTATCTAACATACTTTATTATTTCACTGAAACAGTCCAGGCCAAGCTGCTACAACATGAAAAGACTGTACTGTATAATAAGTATCATGGATATCTACCTGTGGAAGGTCATGTATTAATTTTTCTCATGTTAGAAAGCTGCAGAATGTCAGAATGAGCTGATTTCGTTTGTATTTTTCATCCATTGGCTTACCTCTTCATGTTTTATGGTACAATCACCTCTGTAACGTATTTTGTGCGTTGCAAAGGGTTTTTGCAAGAGAGCAGAATTGGATCACATTTAAAGGGTTAGTTCGCCCAAAAATGAAATTCTTTAATTAATTGTTCACCCAAAGATCTTCATTTGTGTTCTGAAGATGAACGGAATTCTTATGGGTTTGGAACAACATGAGGGTGAGTAATTTATGACAGATTTTTCATTTTTGGGTGAACAATCCCTTTAGCCTGAAGACTATGAAAATATAAGTTCCCAAATTCAGTGAACAAGTTTGTTGATGGGTACAACTTGCATTTACAAAGAGCAAGCTGCGCTTCACAGTCTGATTCACATACAAAAAAAACCCATGTGATCTTTTAATGATTCGATCAATAAGATACTACCACATGACGTTACCAGTTTGAATCAGTCTAATGGATCCGTCACTTATTTTCAGTTGCCAATAGCCTATTATTAATGCAATGAAATTGATAAGTAAGCATACCAAATGTAATAATATTATAGGAATGATGTTCCTATAGAGGAAACAAGTTTTTGGTTAGTCTAAATTTTACATCTCTTTGGGTAGAATTGGTATTCTCTTTTGTTTTTCTGCTGTCAGAATAATCAAATCTAACATTATGCATCAAGTGTTGCCATCAAAATCCTGAAGACTTCTGCATTTTTGATTCCTTCTCTCTGTGGAACAGCATTATTTTATGTTTTAACAAACAGCAGGCAAGACATGCATGTAGATGACATATTCAGTTGTTGTGCGTCTGATGATCACTGTAATTTTCTTCAACGATAACAAGTTTAATGTCAGTGGGCTCTTACACTTACTATATTTTTTAAGTAAAAACAGGCTTTTGAATAGAGACATCACATTGAAGATGTAAACACATGCTGCCCATTGTATAATTCTCACTGGATCTCATTGTAGCTTATCCACATTAAGACAACAGTGTTAAGGTAACATGCCAACTGTTTATTAATTAAACTTGAATGTGTCTACAAGTACACAGAAACCATATTCCGTGTTGGTCTGACTATTTAGCCATGACTGCAAGGCAAAGTCAGCGCCATCTGCCCGCTCAACCACCCACCATCTGGGATGTATTTACCTCAGCGTCCCTGATATCACTTTATTGAGTGTTTATCAGTGCTGCAGCTTCCCACCATTGGGTCTCTGTTGGGGGGGGGGGGGGAACTCATGTGACTGTCGGGTCAACGCTTTGACAATCTCCCGTAATTATAGGTGAGACAACAGACAGTACATCAGACCTGGTTTGTCAGGTAATACAGATCCACTTACAACAACTTTGCCGTGCTCAGTTAAAATTATAAAAATATTTGACAAGTAACTACATTCAAAATAAATAAAAATCCTTTCAACAAAGGCCAGAAGGTGCCGAGACTGTTAGATCATCAATGTTCTTGTATTTGGCCTTATATCTGTCACCTAGGTTTTTTTGTTGTGGAAATTGCAGCGGGCATTGTGACTTCAAGGTTTGTGCTATACCTCCAAGAAATACAAATACCAGCACAACCATAAGGTAATCTTATCTATCAGAGCTCTACATACCCAGTTAAAACAGTGCTGTAATATAAGCAAAGGGTGCTTCAACCAAGTATTAGTTCAGGGGTGTGCTCACTTATGCACACTTATAAGTTTTTTTTTTCTTCTTCTTTGAAACTGTACTTTTTACAGTGGCATTGCAGGTTGTAATTTTTACATTAAATGTGTAAAAGTTCTGATATGATTTATTTTTGTAAAAAAAAATTCATCACAAAAAACACTTTTTTACTTCACTTGATTGGAAGCCTGTGTCTATACTTTACTTTAACGGTCAAACTAATCAAGAGCAAAATAAAAATTGAACACGTGTATATTAAAAAATATATTAAATGTAGGGCTGCATGATTTATCGCAATTTACATGGAATTGCCCTTAAACCAATTTGGCTTATCACGATTATGAAATCGCAAAGGCTACGATTATTTTTTTATGCACAGCTTGTCACTGATATACGGCTCTGTAAACGCTGCTCCATCTGAAAGCACTGTGAGTTTTTGACCAATCTGGTCTGAGAGGAAAGAAAATCAAGAAAATCTTAGTAGTAAAATAAAGCAAATCGCAAAAACTAGTGATCACATACTCAGCGAACACTTTTAAAAGAGACATAAAATGATGATGTTAATGTACTTCACTAATCTTAGTTAACTAATTATTTTGACACTTAAAATACAACACAACGACCCCATTGGATGAATGAATGTCTTCTGAATCTGAAGCCAAACGATAGATGTGTGTAATAAAAATATTAATATTTTTAACTTATTTTATTTTTGTGTAAGAAAAACAAAAAAATGTAAATACTAAATGAACTATAAATCATTACTTCTGATCTACTGTCATAAGACTGTACACCAGGGAAATGGTAACTGTCACGTTTCTATGTGTTTAAGTTCCGTTTTGTGATCTGGTTTCCCCCTGTCTTTGTGATTTTGGTTTAGTCCTGTTATTAGTTCAGTTTTGTGATCTTGTACACCCCTTTCTTTGAGTTTTTGGTTTAGTCCTGTTAGTGTTTCTCGGTCTGTTTAATTAGCAATTCCCTTCACCTGTGTTCTGTTAATTATCCTATTAGTCCCTGTTCATTTAAGCCCTGTGTTTTCCCTCAGTGTGGATTGATCGTCGTCGATGTATGGTTGTGTGTTCCTGTAACCTGAGTTTGTGAATAAACCAGCTGCATTTAAATTCTGTTCCCTCGTCTTCAGTATCCTGCAACAACCCTGACAGAACGATCAACCCTTAAAAGAAAAAGCCTCCAGTGTAAGCCTCCAGTCGAACATGGAGATCGATAATCAGGCCTTTGTGGGAACCCGCAAAGCTGTTTTCCGGGGGATCCGTGGAGGTCACAGGGGAGGATACGGGTGATATGGGCCCAGACAACTTTTTCAGCATCAACATCTCTGCGTCCAGCCCAATCCTCATCTCATCAGCCCTGTCGAGCAAGAACCAGTCTTCGAGCCAGAGCCAGTCTTCGAGCAAGCCCCAGAGCCAGTCTTCGAGCAAGAGCCTGAGCCCATCGCCTGTTCGCCAGAACCGGAGCAATCACCTGCCCGCCAGAGACTGAACACACCGCACTTGAGTCTGCTCTGGAAGACACAGCGCTCATTGTGGTGTCCATGACTGGATATGGGTGATATGGGTCCAGACAACTTTTTCAGCATCAACATCTCTGCGTCCAGCCCAGAGTTTCCTTCGCCGCTGGTCCCGTCCAGCCCAGAGTTTCCTTCGCCGCTGGTCCCGTCCAGCCCAGAGTTTCCTTCATCCGCTGGTCCCGTCCAGCCCAGAGTTTCCTTCATCCGCTGGTCCCGTCCAGCCCAGAGTTTCCTTCATCCGCTGGTCCCGTCCAGCCCAGAGTTTCCTTCATCCGCTGGTCCCGTCCAGCCCAGAGTTTCCTTCATCCGCTGGTCCCGTCCAGCCCAGAGCTTCCTTCATCCGCTGGTCCCATCCAGCCCAGAGCCCGCTGATCTGGCGCCAGTCCTGACCAGCCCTGAGTACAAGGAGTCCAGTCCCGAGCGCCGAGATCCAATCTTTGTAACTGTCAAGTTCCCCATAAAAATTTTGGGGGGGGCGCAGTATACCTGCTAGGGGTACCGCAGAGGTCTCTCCGACGCAGGTCCCAGTGCTACCATGGCCACCTGAAAAAATATCTCAGCCATGGCCACCCGAATGGTCCTCACCGCCACGGACGCCCGAGGGTCCGACAGCTCCGCCCTGGACGCCCGAGGGTCCGACAGCTCCGCCCTGGACGCCCGAGGGTCCGACAGCTCCGCCCTGGACGCCCGAGGGTCCGACAGCTCCGCCCTGGACGCCCGAGGGTCCGACAGCTCCGCCCTGGACGCCCGAGGGTCCGACAGCTCCGCCCTGGACGCCCGAGGGTCCGACAGCTCCGCCCTGGACGCCCGAGGGTCCGACAGCTCCGCCCTGGACGCCCGAGGGTCCGACAGCTCCGCCGTGGCCACGCCCACAGCCTACTCTGCCTGGACCGTCCTGGAGTCCAGGATGCCCACCCTCCCACCCCGTTAGATGTTATACGGCGCGAGGACGCGCCTTTGGGGAGGGGGGAGGTACTGTCACGTTTCTATGCGTTTAAGTTCCGTTTTGTGATCTGGTTACCCCCTGTCTTTGTGATTTTGGTTTAGTCCTGTTAGTGTTTCCCGGTCTGTTTAATTAGTAATTCCCTTCACCTGTGTTCTGTTAATTATCCTATTAGTCCCTGTTCATTTAAGCCCTGTGTTTTCCCTCAGTGTGGGTTGATCGTCGTCGATTTATGGTTGTGTGTTCCTGAGTTCCTGTAACCTGAGTTTGTGAATAAACCAGCTGCATTGAAATTCTGTTCCCTCGTCTTCAATATCCTGCAACAACCCTGACAGTAACGTGACGTTAGTCAATTGTGAAGCTAATGCTAAGTGTCCCCTTGCTTCTGTTACATCTAGAATAACAAATGCACAAATGATAATGCATGATTGTGCACAAAGTTTGCAAGTATACATGGCGTGAAACTCACCAAAGATTAGGGCAAGCTGTATCAGTAAAACATTTACATCAAGTGAATTATTCCTAGTACAAAAAGAAGAAAATAATTCTTTCGAAATCTTTAACAAGCAAAGAAATTCGAAGTCAGAGCACGTAAAACATTGAATAGTGAAATGCCTAAGCTGTTGAGAACTGTCTGTCTGACGTGTTTCGCGCCGTCAAGAATATCCGTCTCTTCCTCGTCTTTCAAAAACAACCTCTTTGACTTAATACTATGTAACGATAGGCCTACATGCGAATCTCACAAAAACGCAGGTACTTGCACTACTAAATCGAAAAAAATACATATCTATTTTGCTTTGGGAATTTTAACAGCTTTACATTATTTGCATGGAAACTAAACAAATTGACCACTACATTTTAATTACTACAATGGATCTGGATGTTTCGAGTAGTTTTGTAACTATTCTCCGTCTTATGTGCATGATATTATTCAAATTGATGCATCTGGTAAGATTTGCATCGTGTAAAGTTACTGAATCACAAATTCATGTAAATCGAGTTAAGGGTTAGGCTAGCCTACTACAAAAGAAAGCCCAACTAATTTCTAAATGGTAACTTAACTTTAACCAAGCAAAGAAGTCGCAGTAATAATCGCATAGATGTAATCGGAGCTCAGAGAGCATTTATTAGCAGGCGAAAGCCCTCAACCGTTGAGAGCTCTGTCTGCAAAACGCGATTCGCGCTCAGTCAAAAATCACTTAAGAACAAGTCAAAAATACCTCGTGAAAAAGACGATTTTACGGGTTGGAAGTAACATAATAGAATAACAGCAAAGAAACAAACTTACCCTGAACAGTGTCCTTCTTTAAGGCAGCCTAAAGGAGTGTTGTGAAAAAATTCTGCTTTGTTCGAAAATAGACCACGTTGAAGATGCCCCGCACCCACGTGCTATTTTTTACAGTCCAAGACTTTTTTTTCCAGGAACAAACTGGTTTACACATAAATGCTGTAAATTTACCGCAAGTAATTAATTTATGGAACATACACTGTAAATTTACAGGATTAAACTGTTTATTGAAATAACAGTATTTTACTGTTGGAAATTGGCTGTATTTTACAGCAATTTTTAACAGTGTATGCCTAATTCATATTAACCCTTTAGGCGCCAGAGGTTTTTTCCTAAAACGTCTAATTTTGACATCTTAATTTCAAGTCTATATATTAAAAGTGATAAAAGATAGAGACTTTCTGTAAATTGGAGAAATATTAAGGATGAACCAACGTTTATGTAGGGATTACATTTTCCCATCTAATTTGCATATGACGTCATATGGTGGCGGCAATCTTGGATTATAGAATTTTCATGAAAAGTCACGTTTAAATGATAAAATACAGCACTTCTTTCCCCCCAAAATGTCCATCACCTTCTGTATGCTATATTGCACAATACTGAATGCTCAGGTATATAGTAAGTAGTAAACAAACTGTAAATCATTACTAATAAATGGTAGAAACAAACCGAATGCATGTAGTGGTTGGCCTTTTGCTGTAGAGATTTTCCATTTGCTAAATACAGTAGGCACTCTGATTCCATGTATGGGGCACATATATATTATTCATTTGACACCCAATTTGAAAAAAATCGGCCGTTTTATTCAGTGCGTGATCTTGTCGAGTACACTCGACCGTGGCGCCTAGAGGGTTAAGTCACTTACATTTTAGACTAAATATTGACTGTTTTTGTTCTATTTTAGCAGAGAAAATAGTTCCAATCCAAACAAAGATCGCAGCAGAACCATAGCGCGTCTCACAGAACCACTCACAATCGTGTTGTAAATGATTGATTAAGCGTTTTGAACGAATCAGTTGAGTCAAAGATTCCATGAACCATTCTTAAACAACTGCCTCATTCTTGATGAATCAGCCGTTTGAACGAATCGTTTGAATGAATGGCTCAAAGACTCGCTTACCCCTCATCACATGCATTTCCGAGCGCACTATCCACAAACCAATAAAACCCGTTTACAATAAAAATTTTTAAAAAATCTGACTAAACACTTTTTTTTTTTTATTCAGGAGTTATGTAATTTCTGTGCAAACTTTGCCCCCCGATAAAATAATTGCTGTCTGTGGTTCTATATGGGCTGTGGTGGCAATAATTTTGAAAAATAATAGCTGGCAACAACATATGGAAAAAAAATAACTATGAACTAGAATAACTAGAACTATTTCCTGGAATAATGTGCGTTGCACTGATAGCGTGTGGTTTCATTGAGATTAATTGTGCAGCCTTAACTAAATGTGTATATATTAAAAATATATACAAATGTTGTATATTTTTGACGGGTTTTAAAGTTTTATTAAATGTGTTCCTTAAATCCACCTTTCTGCTGGGATCAGGATATCTCCTTTGATTCTTTTGTATCAAAGGTATCCCATTCTTACTGAAAAGTTTTGAACAACACAAACTGATGATTTGATCCAGCTTAAAACCAAGATTGGATTTTGTGATCTAATCCAATTTCAGAATCCTTTTTTCTTTCTTTTGAACCACACATTTTCAAGATTTGATCCAATCCAATAGCTGAAATCCGATCAGTTTACTTTTGAACAACTGGGCCCAGAATATGAAATCTAACCATCAGATCAGAATTGACAATACTGTATACATGCAGCAAATTTAAATGATTTTGGGTAATGTCAGCAAATTAGTTTCAGATTTGGACATTTCACAAATAATGAACATTATGATATTTTTTTAGAAAATATGCCCATGATGTTCCTTTCAACAAAGTGACCGTTTTACACTAATAACAGATGTGGGAAAATTATATATGGTCATGCGGATAGAGATAAACTAATTTCTTTCCTTTTCTTTATTATGAACCTTGCCAGTGTGCTCCGATCTTTGCAGACTGTCAAAGAAAGCAGAGAACCATGGCCCTTCAGTCATATAGTGCATAAAGCATTAGAGCCCTCTAGCACATGCTGGCTTAGGGTATCCTGACCCAGCAGTGCATACTTTACAAATCGTACCTTTAAAATGAGGCCCCGGGTGTAAACGGTGAGCTTAAAGGCCCCGATATACTTAAAGCAAAATCTGATGTGACATCATTTCGAAAAAAATCAGGCCAAAACGAACTTTGTTTGGAGTTTGTTTTTAATTAAACTTTATATAGCTTTGCTACTGCGAAGGTAAAGAGACATCCACTCTTGCATTGCGTTTTCAAGCATTTTGGACGCGGAACAATGAAGGGAGGGGTGTGTTTGTTTGGGTTGGTTTCAAGTATCAACAGTGTTCAACAATGATTCTCAGAAATCGCTTACTGAACCTTTAAAACAAAATTCAAGACCAATCTAGAGATGTAATTTCAAACAAAACCAGGCCTAAATGAAATTCGTTTGTAGTTTGTTTCTGGAGTTCAAAACAGCTTGACAAAGCAAACTTTCCACAAAAGTTCACTCTGGCCTATAAACCTTTGAACTACAATTGGTCTGTTGCAATTTCATTTGACTCTGAGGCTCCACCTTCTTTCACGTGGAAATTTTCTCCAGTTCATTTCTTTTGTTCAGTCCGTCGACGTCAGACGGACGTCTGAACACATTGGACACATTGGAGAGCTGCTATATAGTATAAACTGAAGTTGGAATTATAATTGAAAGTGACATTCATTTTTAACACTATAAAGATGCTTGCTTTAATGCATATACTATAGTGATATATAAATAAACGTGTTTTGACTTGACTAGAGTGCGGAATTGCAGACCTTGTGCAAACATATCCACATCACTATGATCAGATGTTTTCTTAACTCCTGTTTTCTCACCGCTGTCATTTTTGTTGTATGTTTATTTTCTTATATGTTTATTTTGTTATTGAGTTTAAAGCATGAAGCACATATCTACATATTCATCTAAACACTGTATGTACCAATTGCCGGGATGTTCGCTAACAGTATACAGTTGCTCAGGTATTTCCAACTTTTGTTTTACCCCAAAATTTACTCTGAGCAAATCGGGGCCTTTAGTCCAGAGATCATGGTTCTTTACGGCCCCTGGACAGACGTCTTTGAATGCTCACCATGAAGGCATTCAAAGTGAACAATAGGACCAGACCTCTGCATGACAGTAGACCATTTCAAAGCTTCTATCAAACTACCCATTTACACCCTTAAAATTTAAGTACTGTATTTGGAAACAAAGCATGGCACATGTTTTCTGTTTGGTCTGGGTTTTATATTTTGTTCAGTTCAAAATTAGTGCCTACGATTAATTAATTTTGGCTTTGTTGTAAAGCCCAATCTGTCTATGCAGCTTACAAATACTTTGACTTCCTGTTATTCACATGAATGTTAACGAAAATGCAGCAAAACCCTGGAATGCCTGATTGAGAACCAAACGCCCTTGTACAAGGCCAGCGGTTTTGCATGAAACCTGATTGCTTAGACATCTTTATTAGACTAGAATGGTCAAACCCCAGAATGACCAATTTAAAATCCAACCCTGACTTTACCCTTAGGCTGAACTTTCATTTCCTTATTTCAAAAGAAAGCATTGTTAAAATTCTTTGCATATTCTATTGCCATTCATTGGATTCTACTTATATTTCATAATGTATTCATCAGCAGTGTGATCTATAACAATTATGTTATTTTAGAGATTGGGACGAATGCTGCACCTGAGAATGAGAGGATGACATGCTAGATAACATCCCTGGAAACCTGTTTCCACCTTAGAGTAAAATAAATAAATAAAAAGGAAATTGTGACTGTCCTAATTGCAAATGTTTTTCTTTGTATTGAGACATCAAATCGCACAATGTGACTAAGCTTTATCTCAAAAATACCTTTATATTTTTTTTCTCTGAGGATGTAATGGGTTTCCATATAGATACCAAAGCTCAATGATCGGGAGAGATAGGGTTTTCCAGCTCGCTCCCGCTAGTATGCACAGGTATTCATTGAATTTTAAGCTTTTATTTCATGAGTAATGCCTGGTCACTGATTGGTCCCTGAGCAACCAATCACAGTGAATATATGACCCATAACCCACAGCTCCACTATTCAGCATCTAGAGGTCTTCTAATGACACTATCTCCAATATAATCACATTTTGGCAAAACATCATTGAGCTAATATTGATAAATGGAATGCATTTATATAGCGCTTTAACAGACCCAATGTACACCAAAGCGTTTTATATATTTGCCTCTCATTCACCCTACCATTCATACACTCATACACCGCCGGCGGTGTCAGCCTTGCTCCTGGACACCTCAACACTTGGTCAGGTGGAACCGGGGATCGAATCACTAACCTTTCGGTTTGTAGACAACCTACATGAACCACTGAGCCACTGCCGCCCCTACATAAACTACATTTTACATGTGTGATCGATTAGGGGTATACTATATACATAAATAACGCAATATTTTATCCCAGTCATTATTGAAAGGCTACCTAACTTATGCAAATACTGTACACAGCATTACAGTTTTTAGATGTATTGCTCGAAAATGAATTACTTCCTCCTGACCTTACTGGTGCATTAAAGCAGCACTATCAAAGATGATAATCTGATGAATACAACTGCAGAGTAAAGACCGCAAGAGCTCTACCAGGAGAAGCACAGTACAGTAGTGCTGATAACTGTGCATTACACAGGATTCAGTAATATGCAGATTAAGGAATGATGTGGGGCTGATGTGTTAATGCTTGAAACGTCCCTGGAGACCGTGTTGTGTTAACACTAATCACAGTTGTTGATGTGGATGTTCACAGGGATAACTCAAACTGTTAGCATGAAAATGTACATATGTGATACAGTGTCTGCTGAGTCTTGCAAATCGTAATTTTCACCAGACATCCTCATCTATACCTTACATTTTATACTGGCATTTACATTATGAATATATTATTACAATGTAATTATTAGTGCTGTGCGTTAAACGCGTTATTAACGGCGTTAACGCAAACACATTTTAACGGCGTCAATTTTTTTATCGCGAGATTAACGCTCTTTTTGCCCTAGCAAACTTGTATTTTTTTCACATTCTGTTGCAACAACTAGTAACGTTAGAAAAACTACAACATCACACCGGATAGCTAGACCGGAAACAAAACAACAGGCACGCCGCACGTACTTGTTTGGGCTTGCGCGCCGGCCAAAGAGTAGTAGGCTAACGTTACGTTTTGAGTGGATGGCGCGAGCGCGAGACGCCGATCTAGAGATGGGCACGCTCAACGCAATAGAGTGCGGCGCGGGACTAGATTTGATGGCCGAGTGCGAGGGTGGGCTCGAGCGGTAATGCACTCACTCTGTGTGCGGATACGGGAGCATAAAACGATTCGCGGGACTCCCGCAAACTAGAAATATCTATGAATAAAACATAAAAACTAATACATTTTTATTCATATGTTGCAGAAAAGCAACAAGAACAACTAAAACAAAATAGAAACGATTTACAGGCCAGAGTTTCTTTTTATAACATGTTTGCAGCGTTGAGGGATGTAGCCAATCACAGACATATGTGTTGATTTCTTGAACGCAATGGCCAATCAGAAGCATTTAAAATAGACTCCCCTCACCGCTCAAAGCAGACTTTTTGTTCAGTGCTGAATTCTGTATGCTGGCAAATCCTCAAATTATAACAAACAAAGTGTATATATTATGGAAGATGCATTGTGCAGTCAGCTTCATTGATAATAACAGATGTGTGAGATTGCGATGAACTGATGTCAGCTTTTTAGGAATTATAAAGGGAGCGCACTTTGCTCGCATTCAGTCATGCCAAACCATGCACTCAGTAGCCTGCTTGCTTTTATGTTATAACAGTGGTTTGTGTGTTAATGCTTTAATAACAAATAATTTATCAGGAGCATTTATGCTGATGTGTATGGTGGCGACACGTAGGCGAAAGTATTTGGAGGTAGCCTACAAAAAAAGAGTCTATTTGCGGGCGGGAGCGGGACAAAAATGTTGCGGGCGGGAGAAAGTAACATAGAAAGTAGTTGAGAACGTCAGTTATAACGACCCACCCACATATTAAAAAAATGGACGGGTTTAAATCGGGCTCGGGCTCATAATTACAGTTTATGTGTCGGGCCGGGCCGGGCTCGGACACAATGCGCACGGGCTCGGGTCGGGCTTGATTTTTTGGGCCCGATCTAAGCTCTACAATGGATGACTTCAGACAGAAACACATGGATACCACAGCTAAGAACAAACTTACTGCTGATCCACTTTTCCATTTTGATAAGAGCATTAAAATTAGAAAAAATAATGAGACAAATAGAAATCAAGGGACATTTAGAATAGATAAAAATGTGCGATTAATCGCGAGTTAACTATGGCATTAATGCGATTAATCGCGATTAAATATTTTAATCGTTTGACAGCACTAGTAATTATATATATATATATATATATATATATATATATATATATATATATATATATATATATATATATATATATATATATATATATATATATATATATTTGTAGTAGCTTTTATAAGAACATTCAGTTCCTTAGTATTTTTGTCTTGTTCAGTACAAATATGTTCATATTGTTAAATTAATATTTACTTGACAAGCATAATTACTGATATTAAATTTTGTTTAATGAAAAAAGTATGAAAAAGAAAGAAATCACTTTATGATTAAAACAAGAAAATCTAATTACCAATGCAGTCATGAAAAAAAAATATATTTTCCTTTAAATAAAGTTTCTTTTTCTTACCGTATTGGCATTTTTTTTCTTATTTTAAGAAAAAACAAGACAAATACTGAGGAAGAAAATATTTTTATTTTTTGTTGTTACTACTTCTTTGCAATTAAATGTGAAATTTAATAGCAATTTGTTTTGTGAAACAGTAATTTAGTAAATTACTAATAAAGTAAATCCTGCACAGTTTTTTTTTTCCAGTTTTTTTTTTCAGTATAGCTAGTTGAACTGGTTCAAGCCCTGATAACAATAGCTTTGGACAAAAATAATAAATAGGAGAGATTTTTCTTTTATGGGAGAGACTGGCCACCATAAAAGTCAATAATACTAACTACAACCTAAAGTTCAACAGTAACGGAGCTCATACAGTACGTGGACAGCCAAACACATCTCTCCATATCACCTCATCCTCTCTTTTTCACTTCAAGTGACTGTATAATTCAGTGCGCATCATTCAGTCCTAGCAGACCATCACTCCTGTCATTTTCCATTCTTTCATACAGAAGATATGACAAGCTATGTGTCGCTGGCCACCCGATTAGCCACTTTACACATTCCTCGCAGTGAGTCCTTTGAAGCTTGAGCCTTAAATTAAAGATTTACAGATATGCCACATGCCCAGGTGTACCCCGGCCATTTTCTTCAGCCCATAACAGTCCTTCAACTTCACAGACCTCTCCAAGTAAAAGCTTTCTAAGAGCGAGGGGAGGAAAAGAAACCGAAAATTACCAAAAGAGCTCCATAGAGTTGAACTATGCAACAGTGCACTCTGTCCACACTGTTATCACAGACCATATGGATACATTTCATTGGGATGTTAGGAGAGGGTCCTGCTGTGAAATGAAACACCCACCCAACACAAAGCTCAAGTGTCGCAAGAATACTCAAATGAGAATTTGCTCACAATGAACTATGTGAGATAATGCTACGTACATAACATAGAACATACATTTGTTCCACTTTCCGTCTAGAGCTAAGGACGTAATAGTAGGTTTGTTTTTCAATAAAGGCTTATTAATGGAATCAATAAAATGACTGACAAAAAAAAAAATCATCAACAATAATCTGAGACATCTCAGAAGGTGAGACGAAAAATCTGCATTGATACTTGAACTAAAACAAATATAACCATTTCTGTTTCGGTAACACTTTAGTTTTGGTTCCAATTCTCACTATTAACTAGTTGCTTATTAGCATGCATATATTAATATTGGATGTTTATTAGTACTTATGAAGCTCATATTAATGCCATATTCTACATCCCTTATACTGTTACGATGTATGTTTGCAGGAAAAGAAGACAACGAAGAATAATGTTCCAACACAAAGTTTACCTTTTCATATAATCCCCAACAGGTAAAAATCAGAACAGCTAGCAGGTAACACACACACACACACACACACACACACACACACACACACACACACACACACACACACACACACACACACACACACACACTTGAGTATATGGGGTATATGGGGTTGTACACACTGAGTTGTATGGGTATGGGTATGGTTGTATGGGTTGAGTTGTACACACTGAGTTGTATGGGGAAATAAGCGAGCAGGAAACCGCGCACCCTGAGGCGCGTTCATTGTGTCCGGGGACTTTAACAAAGCCAACTTCAAGAAAATAGCACCTAAATACCACCAACACATAAACTTTAACACACGAGGGGACCGGGTTTTGGATCATTGCTACTCCCCTTTCCGGGATGACTACAAATCCCTCCCCCATCCACCTTTTGGCAAATCGGATCACTCTTCCGTTCACTTTCTGCCCGCTTATAGGCAGAAACTGAAACAGGAAACACCCGCCCTCAGATTGATCCAGTGCTGGTCGGACCAATCAGACTCTATGCTTCAGGACTGTTTTGATCACGCGGACTGGGAGATGTTCCGGTCGGCCTCTGATGACGATATCGAGGTTTACGCTGACAGCGTAACATGTTTCATCAGGAAGTGTGTAGAAGACGTTGTTCCGACCAAAACTATTCGGATTTACCCGAACCAGAAACCATGGATTAATAGCGATGTTCGTGCGGCACTCAATGCACGGACTTACGCTTTTAACTCCGGGAGTGCGGAGGAGAAAAAACAAGCAAGTTATGCCCTCCGTAAAACTATCAGAGCAGCAAAACGCCAATACAGGGACAAGATTGAAGGACAGTTCAACACCTCCGACTCTACAAGCATGTGGAAGGGAATTAATATCATTACGGACTACAGAGGAAACATAAACTCCACAGTGAACAACACTGCCTCTCTCCCAGATGAGCTAAACACTTTTTATGCTCGCTTTGAGGGAACTAACACCCCACTCGCGGAGAGAGTTCTCGCGGCTGAAGCTACTGAGGTTAGTACACTCTCCGTCTCTGTAGCGGATGTAACCCGATCTTTCCGTCGACTGAACATCCGTAAAGCCGCGGGTCCAGCCGGTATTCCGGGCCGCGTCAGAAAGTGTGCGAATCAACTTGCTGGTGTTTTTACGGACATTTTCAATCGGTCCCTGTCCTTTCCTGTAGTCCCCACATGCTTCAAAACATCCTTCATTGTACCTGTACCGAAGCAAACCAACATCACCTGCTTAAATGACTGTCGCCCTGTTGCTCTGACCCCCATCATCAGTAAATGCTTTGAGAGACTAGTCAGAGATTACATCTGCTCTGTTCTACCTCCCTCACTGGACCCACTGCAGTTTGCATACCGCAGTAACCGCTCCACTGATGATGCTATTGCATCATCAATACACACTGCTCTCTCCCACCTGGAAAAAAGGAACGCATATGTGAGAATGCTGTTTGTAGACTACAGCTCTGCATTCAACACCATAGTGCCCTCCTTGCTTGATGTGAAACTCCGGGCTCTGGGCTTAAACAGCTTGCTGTGCAGCTGGATCCTGGACTTCCTGTCAAACAGACGCCAGGTGGTTAGAATAGGCAGCAACATCTCCTCATCACTGACCCTCAACACTGGAGCCCCTCAGGGCTGTGTTCTTAGCCCACTCGTGTACTCCTTGTACACATATGACTGCGTGGCAACTCACAGCTCCAATTCCATCATCAAGTTTGATGATGATACAACGGTCGTAGGTCTGATCACCGACAACGATGAAACGGCCTACAGAGAGGAGGTGCTCACTCTGACGCACTGGTGTCAGAAGAACAACCTCTCCCTCAACATCAGCAAAACCAAGGAGCTAGTGGTCAACTTCAGGAAGAACGACAGAGAACACAGCCCCATCACCATCAATGGAGCACCGGTGGAGAGAGTCAGCAGCTTCAAGTTCCTCGGTGTCCACATCACAGAGGAACTCACATGGTCCGTCCACACCGAGGCCGTCGTGAAGAAGGCTCATCAGCGCCTCTTCTTCCTGAGACGGCTGAGGAAGTTCGGAATGAACCGCCACATCCTCACACAGTTCTACACCAGCACCGTCGAGAGCATCCTGACTGGCTGCATCACTGCCTGGTATGGCAACACCACCAGGCGTAACCGCAAAGCCCTGCGAAGGGTGGCGCGCACTGCCAGCCGTATCATCGGAGGTGAGCTTCCCTCCCTCCAGGATATATATGCCAGGCGGTGTGTGAAGAAAGCTCGGAGGATCATCAGAGACTCTAGCCACCCGAGCCATGGACTGCTCTCACTGCTACCATCAGGCAGGCGGTACCGCAGCATCAGGACACACACCAGTCGACTCCATGACAGCTTCTTCCCACAAGCAATTAGATTTCTAAACTCTTGATCCCTCATGATCAATAACCATAAACAGTCTAACTGTCAACACACCACAACATAACCTACTGCATATTACAATATATATATATATATATATATTAATTTTTTTTATTTTTATATATCCACCTTACGTGTATCTATTGCATGTATACATACCTCTTTTTGTATTTTTTGTATATTGTTGTATATTGTAAATTGTTGTATATTGTATAGTGTATAGTGTATATTGTATATTATTTATCGTTCTGTTAGTGTGTATGGTACTGTGAGTAATTGTGCGCACATTAGATGTGTAATCTATGTGAATCTGATGTTTGCTGTAATTGTTTACGTCACATCGTGTCATACTGCTATGTTGCTGGGAACTGCACCTAAGAATTTCACCCACTGTTGCACTTGTGTATATGGTTGTGTGACAATAAAAGGATTTGATTGATTTGATTTGAATATAACGGTGACCGGACCAGGGGCCTATACCATGAAGCCGGTTTAGGTGTATGGCCACCCTTTTGAAAAAAAAAAAAATGCTAAGTATACTTGCAGCCAGACTATTTAGTTTACTTCAAGTGTGTTAATGATTAGTTAACTTGAAGTGTGCTATTTTGACTAATTTTACAACTAACAACTAATTTTATACTAAGTATATGTTAGTTGTAATTAAATTGTATTAAAGCATAACTTAAGTGTATGTAGTGTACTTTTGTGTGCTAAATTGGAACAACTTAAAGTATACTTAGTTTACTTTAAGTATATGCCTGTGTAGGAACTAATTACATACTTGATTAGTGATATTGTAGTGTACTTTATTTGTGTTACAAGCACATTATAAATTAATTACGTGTTATATTATAAATTAGTAATTAATTATACATTAATTATTAATTATTAATTATTAGTGTCTTCGAAACATGCAAGCATATATATATATATCCATAAAAACACTTATGGTATATATATATATATATATATATATATATATATATATATATATATATATATATATATACATATATTTTTTTTCTCTCCTTTTATTAGGATAGGACAGTAGCTAGACAGGAAGTGAGGTGAGGTGGGAGAGAGAGCGGGAAAGGTCAACGAGCCATGGACTCGAACTCGGGTCTCCCGAAGTTCCCCATTTATATACATCTATCTAGCTGAGATTCAGATTTGTCTTTGAAGTTTTTCTCTCTGCTGTTTCAAACATCAGGAGAAGAATATTAGATGTCACAGAGTTTGTGTTATTGGCATGAAAGTGCGTGGGGCAAAATTGCTTCTGCAGTGAGCAAATAGATAGACTCTCAGTTCAATGACAGTTCAACAGACCTGGTGCAAATCGAGATAGAAAGTGACCATGAGAGTGTCATATGCTCTCTAGCCGTGCCGAGTGGACAGTCAGAGCTCTATGATGGTCCCATGCGCTCCGTTCACAAACAGGCAAATTGAGTCGCATAGATGTTAATTACTTGTGATGTCCTTCCAGCCAGTAGTCCGTCAAAGCAGTTCATAAATATATATATTTTTTCTTTTATAAATCAGTAGACACTGGTACAAAATAATTGTATAACTGACTGCCTGTTTCTTATTATTTTTGCAATCCAGCGGGCCAATCAAGAAACTATTTAGTAACACAGTTTGAGATTGCCAGCAGGCAATACTTTGTACCACAGCTAAGTGAGAAATCGAGAGCTTTGATGGCAATGAAGTAAATTCATTACCTAACTGCACCGACACTGTTTCGATCACAGAGCTGAGTGTGTCAGAAGCCTGAGGTGTTAATTGTTTTCATCACAGGTTTTGATAGTGGTAATCTGTTTCAGTTCCATCCTCGTTCCGGAGGACACTGCAGTGGTTTAAGAAAGTTGACATGATTTATGTAGCTCTCTTATCTTTCTGCTTTTGTTCCTCTATTAGGCAAGAGCCTCCAGCAGGGAAAGAGTATCTGTTAGAATACTGTGGGCATGTCACGTCACTGTCACCATTCTCTCCTGAACACCCATCAGTGATCTTTAGAGCCCTTTGTAAGGTAAATGACTGATATCCTGTGCTGAATAATTAACGGTGAAGTGATTGCCGTGATCATGACTGAGGTTTGTAATTAATATTGATTCATGCTCTCTGCCAGCCTGTTCTCATGTTTCAGTCATACTTATATGCATGAAAAATGAGTGCGTAAAAAAATTGTAAACACAAAATATCCATAAATAATAGAGATATTAAATCACAATTAGAAGAAAATAAGATGTTATTATGATAACTAATGTTGTAACTGAGAGATGAAGTCAGTCATATAGCTAGATATACTGAACAAAATTTTAAATGTGACACTTTTGTTTTTTCCCCCATTTTTCATGAGCTGAACTCAAAGATCTAATGGTGCGTTCACACCGGACGCGAATAGAGCGTCTTGCGTGAGAGATTTCAATGTTAAGTCAATGCAAAGATGCGTTACGTGCGTAAAAAATTCCTGCGGCGCGAATGAGGCGTAGAGCGCGGCGCGGTAGACGCGAATTCGCCTCATTCGCGCGTTGTTCACGCGAATGGCGCGAATTGAGCGTCTGGCGCGTTCCGCGCGAATGATTTATTTAGTGCTTTTTGTGCATTCACGCATTTGACGCAAATTCGCGTATGCCGCCCGAGTTGAAAAATCTGAACTTCTGCGTCAAATTCGCGCCGCGTTAACCAATCAGGAGCCAGCTTGCAGCTGTCACGTGGTGAAGTAAATATTTTACAACATAAAAACTTGATTTTAATATATGAGACATTAATTTTGTATGCTATTTATTCCATATCTAATCTAGATGATATGAAACATTATTATTATTCAAATGTAAAGAGAACCAACATACTTTAGTGCAAGAACATATTAATCGTGTCTGTGTTGTGTGAGGGGGAAAAAACACAGGACAGTTTAATCACTTTTGTAGTAGCCTAGGCTGGCTCCATTTATCATCAAAACAAAAATAAATTACAGATTAGGTGGGTGAGGGTGATCCTCGCTCCGATGCGGGACAGCAGGTCATCAAACTGGGCGCGAGACAGCCGGAAGTACCGCTGAAAGCGGCCGTCATCCAGGCGCAGCTCCTGGAGCAAATGGTGAAACTCGCCGAACTGTGTTCGCCTCTGAAGGGTCTGGTGGACCCAAATACGGCGATGATGATCCCTACGTCACTGTTCTGCTCTCCAGAGCAAATACAGAGCGATGACTCTCTCGATAAATGACCCATCAACAACAGACATCTTGTAAAAATATGGCCGCCAACGGGGTTCGGAACTTTTGAAACTTTCGCCTCTGACGCGCGTAAATTTCGCTTCAAACTTTTGTTTTTACGCACGTCAGTTTCACTCTTGTCGCGCAAATTAACACAAAGTGGTCAAGCGTCAAACTAGATGTGGTAGACGTGAATTTGATGCACTATTCGCGTCCGGTGTGAACGCACAGTAAGACTTTTTATACGTACACAAAAGGCCTATTTCTCTCAAATATTGTGAACAAATCTGTCTAAATCTGTGTTAGTGTGAACTTATCCTTTGCCTAGATAATCCATCCACCTCACAGGTGTGGCATATCAAGATGCTGATTAGACAGCATGATTATTGTACAGGTGTACCTTAGGCTGGCCACAATAAAAGGCCACTCTAAAATGTGCAGTTTTATCACACAGCACAATGCCACAGATGTTGCAAGTTTTTGAGGTAGCGTGCAATCGGCATGCTGACTGCAGGAATGTCCACCAGAGCTTTTGCCCGTGAATTGATTGTTTATTTATCTACCATAAGCCGTCTCCAAATGCGTTTCAGAGAATTTGGCAGTACATCCAACCGGTCTCACAACCGCAGACCACTTCCACATCTGGAACTCCACATCCAGCATCTTCATCTCGAAGATCGTCTGAGACCAGCCACCCGGACAGATGTATCATATATTTCTGCCACAATAACCATTTAAAATTTGTGCATGCTTTCTTTTCTTTCCCATTTTTGTTCGCTGAGGTGGAGCTGCGATGAAAAATTGTTCTTGTAAATACTTTCCAGCATTTCAGTAATAAAAGTGTACATCTTACGTACGGTGCTCGGTAGTGATCAAAAAGGATTTAAACAGTGAATTTTGACTCTCTTCTTGTAAACTGTTGATGTGGATTCAGACAGTGGCGGCTCCTGCAAAATCTCTCAGGGGGGGGGGCAAATGTTTGGATGATTGAAAAGGATAAGGTCCACCCATGCAATGGATACATTAACAGCTTATCTTAAATTTCAAAGTACAATGCTAGGAGTAAAAACGACTGCTACCATCCTTTCCTAAACTGATTGTAAAAACAAAGTGAGATTTTTCCAACACTCGAGTATTTAAATGGTCAGCAATAAATACCTCTTTAGACAGCCTCTGCTTGTCTTCTTCTCCCAAGGCCCTCCTAGATCTTGTTGTTCCTGTTGCTACTTGCTCCTGAAATATCCTGATTACTACGACGGCTGAATTGACACGATAAAATGAACTGTGTTCGCCATGACGTTCAAGTTCAACTGGTCTCAACAACTCGCGAGATGTCCCAACAGTCTCTCTCGCTCTCGTTCTCTTTTATTTTTTGTTTTTTAATCACATTTGATAAAGATATTAAAGTAGTGTTTCATTTTTTCTTATGGTTCAAATTCAAAATTGTTTTGAAATATTATTTGTCACTTAATCTTAAAGATTTTTAATTGTGTATGTTTGTTCCCACCAATCGCTGCACAAGTTAAGGATACGTATGATGAAGTAAGCACATTAGTGCGAGCCCTCCCGGAACCCATAGAGAATGCATTGCAGTGCCTGCAGTTCGAAAAAAAAAAACGTCTTTGAATGTAAGTCTATGGGAACACTCTGGGCGATTCTCAGCCAGAGTGAAATCGCCCAAAAAGAGGCGGTACTCCACAGAACGTGACATGACGCTGATTGGACTATATCCAGAGGCACAGTGAGTGCTAGGGTAACCTATTTTTTTTACGGTCTATGAGCGTAACTCTGTGGTTGAATGAGATTGTGAATGTGATTGAAAAAGTCCCTTTCACACTTTGGTGGTGCGTCGCCCAATCGCCCTAATGAAGAAACCGCCCCTGGATTCAGACATTAAATTACCACACGACCTGTTTGTCAACAGTTGGTAATTTGGCCAGGGATTTTTACGCGGGTTGGGTGAGAAAAAAACACCCCAGTAAATGTTTAAAATACTAAACAAGCCCATGAGAAACAATTAGCGACCGAATAGGACTCAACTGTCAGTATGCTTTCACTGGCCTTTGAAAGCGCTCCACAGACGGCGCTGTCTTTAGAACAACTATTCGCTGTATCGCTGCCATAGTTTGAGCAAACTCCCCACCACAATCATTCCCTTTAAACAGACTTTTAAGCCTTTAATGGTTTGTCAGCTGATGTTCCTTTGGATAATATAATTAAAAATCTAACAACAATCAGTGTTATTACAATTTTATTTTTTGCATGAAAACACTTGAATTAGCCTAAGTGAACACTATCTGGGTGTATTAAAACTTCAGAATTATATTCGTATTGACCTGCAACAGTGATAAGGTAAAGTTAAGAGTGGTCCAGACCAACCTTCCGAACGTATGACTTACAGAAGGTATACTTAACTAAGAACGTTTTGGGAAACATGTATTAACGATAAGGTACAGCTTAAGGTGTAAAGCTGTAAAGCTTAATTCGACGTAGCGTTAAGGTTTCAGGAAACCCAGCCCAGACAATTACTTCTTCTTCTTCTTCTTCTTCTTCTTCTTCTTCTTCTTCTTTTCCTTTTATTGACAACCGCACTTAACAGTGCATTACTGCCATCATCAGGTAGCTTGAAACAGAGACACTTCCTATTTTTCTTAATATTTCTACGACCCCCCCCCCCCCCCTTTAAAAAAAACACACAAAAAACATTGCCGCTGCGTGTTCAGCTCCTCCAGTTTCCACCCCAACTCCCTTTAACTCCTGCTTCCCACCATAACCTATTTAACCCTCAGATTAACTTTCTCAGTCCCACACTATACTTCATCCGCATCTTCTACATCCACCTATAAGCCTATATATATTAATCCTACATTCTCTTCATTAAATCTGTATTATTCAGAAACTGAAACAACACATTGACCATACTATTTCCTATATCTGATTCTAATATATTCTTTAATGTTAACTCTTTCCCTTCATTCTGCCATACTTCTTCTCTTAGCATTTCTCTTTCTTCATCATAACCCTTCAAATTATTAATCACATGTTCCACAGTTTCACTCTGTCCACATTTCTCACACAATCCCGTTGGATGCTTAGATATTAAATATACTGTTTTATTCAAACCTGTATGCCCCATTCTCAGTCTTGTAATTATACGTTCCTCCCTTCTATTTCTCCCTGTTTTTCTACCTTTTCCCACTTTCTTTTGTATTGCATATAAATGTCTCCCTTTACTCTCATTATCCCAATATTGTTGCCACTTTTTAATCACTTTCTCTTTTATTACTGATTTTATTTCTTTAATACTATGTGGTATCTCGATTTCTACCATTTCCTCATCTACTGCTTGTTTAGCTAATTTATCTGCTTCTTCATTTCCTTTAATTCCCACATGAGCTGGGACCCACATAAACTGTACTTCTATTTTACTTTGCTTCAACTCAAAGAGATTTTGAAGGATTTCCATGATTAAATCTGGTCTTGATTCTGATTTTTGATTATCGATACTGATTATCGCTGAATATGAATCTGAACATATGACCAAATTTTTTATTTTCCTTTCCTTAACAAGTTGTACTGCTAGCAGAATAGCCATCAGCTCACCTGTATACTGACAACTGATCACTAATTCTTGCTTTTTTCTTCACCAGTATCTTTGGCACATTGACTGCCACTCCTATTCTCCCTCCTTTTTTGGAAGCATCTGTGTATATCCATATATTATCTCCATACCTAACTCTTAAATACTCATTTGCTCTCTCTACTTCCATCTCATTATTTCCTTCACTCTGTCTTATCTTCAGTAATGTTAAATCTACTTCTGGTTGAGGAAGAATCCATATAGGGGTGTGCGGATGCATTACTCTTGGTACACATCTATAATTATTTATCCCCATCTCCTTAATATCTTCTTCTACCACCCATCCAAAACTATTATGCTTATTCATTCCTTGTTCCCAACATATTCCTAATATTTTCCTTGTTGGATGTACCTTGTCCTGAGTATTAAGATTTGCCCAATAAACAGCCATTAACTGTTGCCTTCTAATATTAAGCGGCATTTCATTTACCTCTACTTGCATTGCTACTATAGGTGTTGTTGGATATGCTCCACAGCAAATTCTCAATGCCTGTGCTTGAATTCTGTCTAACTTCTCTAACTGTGACTTTGCCGCCCAGACAATTACTGAATGCAAAGTGTGCTCTTGATGGGTAGTGAATTGTGTCAGGTGCGGGTGATGGATGAATGAGTGCAGGTGAGAACCAAGAGGGATGCTGGGAAATGTAGTCTAGAGTGCAGGTGACAATTGCAAGATATATTGTCAAAATTACTTTTTTTTTTACTCAAGCAAAAAACAGTCCAGGTTTTAGGGGTGGTGAATGATGATGTGATATTTTTTTTTAAATAAACTCAAAACTGAAATGGTACATCTGTGTTAAGACCATTCTTGTGATCATCTCTGATGAATTGCAACATGGAAATGTTGCTTTTTTTATAACTAATGGCAGGTAAAGTTGTAGGACATTTTGTCCCATGTCTCATGAGTGAAATGATTTATCGTTGAATGTGAATGGGAGGCAAGTATCTGAATTTCAATGAGCTCTTCTACATATCTTACAGCAGGGGTCAGAGCAGCAGCGTCACTGGGATCTAATGACACACATGTACTATATGCTTTATTCCATATTAACCCTTAAACGCATACCTCAGGTTTTTAGTGATCTGAGACGTCATTCACTACCCTCCTCCTCTGTTATTTTTTAAAGTTAGATTTCAACGTACTTAGTATTCTTCAATCAATTAATAAACAATATAACATGAAAAAATAATACAATTATAAAATATTCTGTTTTCTCATTATTTATTTTGGTAAAGAAAAGTGTATAGGGTTGCTAACAAATCGAGGTGTGTAACAGTGTAAATATATATATTTTTGTACAACAATAATTGATTCTTTGATGACTGAATAAGTGCAATTCACCTTTATTTCATAAGGTGGCAATGTCTGATACACAATGATGAAGTGACATTTCACTCATAGTTGCTGCAGGCATAAAACAAAAGAAGAGGAAGTATCTTCAGCAAAACTTGAAATGGCTCAGCAATTTACAGCAGAGCAAGTATTGTACGCAATCAAATATCAACTCTCACTTGATGGTGGATATGGTGAAAAAAAAGCTGTAAGAGATCAAATATTGATTTTGAAGATGTTGAAATTTATAGTTTTGAGAATATGTTTGAGATTGTGAATATGAGCCATATTCTGAATGTCCTGGGAAGTGAGCTCTGAGGATGACAGTGATAATTATATAAAACATCTGCTCAAACTGAACCCCTCCAAGCTCCAAAAGGGAACAACATATGCTTTATTGTACTCTTCTGTAATTGTTACTCTAATATCAGGATAGTTTTATATTATCGCGAAAGGTAGAGATACATCTGTGTTAGATATAGACCCGGGTCACTAAAGAAAAGACTATGTAATAATGATTGTTATAATATTCATGCATTTAAAGGTTAATACGCATTTCGTCCACCCCAGCATCCCAGATTTCCCCAACAACGTCTGTTTCCACTGATAACAGCAATTCAGACATCAGATTACATGAGAATATGAACTATGACACTTGTTGGAAAATCCCAGTCAACAATTCCACTGATTTTGTAGATCACCATCCTCCTACATGCAGAGTAAGCACATTTCTAAATCTTTTCTGGTGTTTGAGTGGCCCATGCCACTTGCTGTAGCTTTGAACAATGGCTTCTAGACACACTGGGAGGTTATCAGTTCTAAACCCTGGCTTTAAACCCCGCCTTGTGTAGTTATTAAGCAATAATATATTTCCTCCTTGCTTACAACAGCTGAATTTGAACACTAATGTGACAAGAAGGAAGCAAATCTATAAATAACAGGAGAGACATCTGGTTTTGCAGATAAGACAGCCATTGCATGATATTGATTAAGGTCTGCCTCTCCTCAGCACTGTGGATCTGCTGATTTAACCACTACAGATGAGGAAATTCCACAATATCTTCTGGCATGTTCATGTTTTATCCTCTTACCCAAGATGAATTAAACTGAACTATCCCACTCTCTGTATCTGGAGATTGTAAAGCCTAAGTTATCCAGTCTAAACATAAAGCTTGATGTTTGGATGCAAAGTCATGGCGCATTGCTCATGAACGAATTGGTGTTTATGAACAAATCATTCTCATTCAATTGCATGTAATGACACTAATGTGAACCTACTGAAAGAATATGTCCTACTCTGAACTGGTGTTTTTCTCAAAAAGAGAAAGATGCAGAAGACTGGATGTGATGTAATGGCAATATTGAGGTATAAGAAAGTTATTTAGATTCATAATTCATTTATGAAGGGGTTTATTGTCTTCATTCCATATCTTGAAAAAGGACCAGAAATACCACTTAAAAATAAAAACTGACAAATGCATAATAAGTTTGTAATTTTTGAAACCCATAAACTCAGAATATTGACAATGGTGCTTAAAGAGGTCATATAATGCCATTTTCTATTTGTATGATCAGTATTGGGTGTAATAGAATATGTTAACAAGCTTTTATGTAAAAAATACAGTATTTTTCACATGCTGTACATTATTTTTGCTCCTCTATTCCCAGTCTTTCTAAAACGCATCGATTTCTACAAAGCCCCTCATTCTGAAAAGCACAGTGTGCTCTGATTGGCCAGCTGAACCAGTGCATTGTGATTGGCTGAATAATGTAATTTGTGTGGCCATTATGCAAATACTTCCGATCAAGACATTTAGCTAGGTCTGGATCTGCCTTCTCTTTTAGATCGAATAAATCTTTTTTTGTGGGAGACTTTGAGCTTTGTAACAGATCTGATACATGCACAAACATCTACGTAACAAACTAAAGAAAAAAGGAAAACATG
This sequence comes from Siphateles boraxobius, assembly GCF_051911475.1. Lineage (NCBI taxonomy): Eukaryota > Metazoa > Chordata > Actinopteri > Cypriniformes > Leuciscidae > Siphateles > Siphateles boraxobius. The sequence goes on along the minus strand of NW_027508920.1, from coordinate 16,048,982 downwards.
AAAACGCATCATAAGAGATAATCTTGCATCAAAATCTTTTTTATACGATCAGGGAAGCCTTTAATTTAACTGGTTCATAAGTTCACTCAGTCCACTCACAAATGTACTGACCAACATTAGTTTTTCTCGACTAGCAAATCAATGAAGAAATAGTTAGCCATTTTTATGCCATTTTTAAAGTATAATTTGATTGCTATTTATAGCTAACATTTTAAACATTGACTGCATAAACAGATGTACAGATAAACAATTTTAAAAAACTGTTAATTAATAAATTAATTAATGATTCCTTTATTTTGCAAATTACAGTTCTGCAGACATGCTAAGCAGTTGGTTAAAATGGTGGGGAAAAAAATCGAAACAGATTTGTTTTGGAAGGATTAATTAGGTAGTAATTTCAGAGACAGTCCCTTAAAATACAGCTATACCGTAACTGGACGAGACTGATGGAGTCCTCTTTGCTCAAGCCAGAGGACATGGTACAAAGAAATGTTAGTGCTGTGACCGAGGTTAACTCACTTACTTTTTGTGCCAAAGGAGAATGAAATCTGTTCAGTTTTGCTTGATATTTTAGGCAGTGCTCTTTTACCATGGGTTTAAAGGAAAAATCCTCAACCCCTGTTTTAACTTTGGTTCCCCGCTGATCTTGGGGAGCTGGGATGGGAGCGGGCCGGTATCCACTGTTCTCATGGTCAGGGCAGCACATAGTCCTCACAGGCTGCCAGAACAGATGACATTTTGATTATCTTGTCTTCAAAAGAGAAAGAGCAAGAGTGAGAGTGAGACAGAAACAAGAAAATGGAAGTCTTGGCTCTATCAAACAAGCTTTCAAAAGCTATTCCAGGCGCGAACATTGTCATTTTTGTAGCACAGGGCTCAATAAACACTGGCAGGTGCTCGCTGGCATGGATGAAGAGTTAATCATAGCCAAACACTCGCCAGATGAACACTGTCAATACAGACGACTGTGATGGAAATAGATTGCACTTGTGATTGCGGAAGGCCTTCCAACTGTTTATGTAAGTTTTACATTTGTCTGTTTATGCATTATTTTCTGTGTGTGTGTGTGTGTGTGTGATTGGGGGGTGTATGGGGGGGTCAATCATATCTGCTACTTTCAACTACAGAGCCCTATACCTTTTGTATAGGAAATATTTATCTATATATCATACCCCTGATTTTGTTTTCTTCTTTTTTCTTTTTGTGCAGTAAAAACAATTTATAGTCATAATTTAGTTTCACATACAACATTTTTATTTTCTTTGCAATTTTACAGCTTAAAAAAATACTTCACCCACAAATGAAGCCATCAAAGATGTATATGACTTTTTTTCCTCAGCCAAAGAGAAATCAAGTTTTTGGAGGAAAAACATTTCAGTACTTTTCTCCATCTAATGCCTGCTTCAAATGCAATCCTTACAAATTAAATTACAAATCACACTGTACGACATGGATATAGACACGATGATGACACCTATTGAATCGTAGGCTATGACACAAGTTAGAATATAAAAATAAGACATCATCAGCATGAACTTGTGGTTGACAAATAAAGCAAGATGAATCGCACTGTGGTTATTATGTGTGCTGAAAAAAGAGGAGGAAACGAAAGAGGAGTGAAGGGTTGTATTCTGGAATCCACGGCTGCTTCAATGTGTATCTCATGTGTGATTATAATCAAGGTATTATTCAATATTTTTCCATCTAAATATCACAAGAGTTGAATGACTTCTCTAGGCATTCTGTGTCATGGATACCCAAATAGAGAACAGGAAGCAAATGCGAGTAACAACTTTTATTCTAATAATAAGTGCACAGTAACGGGACAAATGGTGGAAACAGTACAAGCCGATGGTGGTGGGTGACGCAGGGACTTCAATGGTCAGGTCCGTGAAGAAGTGCAGAGACGAGAAGACAGTGAGACGACAATAATCCACAAGACGATGAGTAATCCACAGAACAACGGGCAACAGGAACACGAGGCAGGAACACGAAGACTGGATCACCAACACCGACAACATCAAACAACGATCTGACAAGGATGAGAAAACAGCGGTGAGCATATAAAGAGTGGTGAGATAGTCTGCAGCTGGTGATGTGATGATGATCAGCTGGAGCGGATTAGGTAATGACATACATTCACGCCCACTACACACGTGCACTCATACAACAACATAAACACGAGACTAGAAGGGACAGTGAATGTGTCTACCGTGACAGTACCCCTCCTCCTAAGAACGCCTCCTGGCGTTCCCAGGCTCCCCTACCTGTCGATTGTAATCATCGATAAGGGAGTGATCCAGGATGTCTCTGGCAGGCACCCAACTTCTCTCCTCCGGACCGTAACCTTCCCAGTCCACCAAGTACTGAAATCCGCGTCCCCTCCACCTAGAGTCCAGAATGCGGTTAACCGAATATGTGGTCTCCCCATCTACGAGTCGCGGCGGGGGAGGAACCGGGGTAGGCGGATTAATGTGAGAATGAAACACGGGTTTGATCTTTGAAACATGAAAAACGGAATGGACCCTCCTGTACGCAGGGGGTAACTTGAGGCGGACTGCCACCGGACTAATGATCTTGGTGACAGGAAATGGGCCGATAAATTTGGGTGCAAGTTTATTAGAGACGGTGCGAAGAGGAATGTTCCTGGTTGAAAGCCACACTTTTTGACCAACGACGTATACGGGAGGCCTTGACCTGTGGCGATCGGCCTTGGCCTTGGTGCGCGCCCCCACCTGGAGTAGAGTCTCACGGGCTCTAGTCCAAGTGCGGTGACACCTCTGGACGAAGGCGTGAGCGGAGGGGACCGCAACCTCGGATTCCAGACTGGGAAAAATAGGTGGCTGGTAACCTACACTACATTCAAACGGGGATAGGCCCATGGCCGACACCGGTAACGTGTTGTGTGCGTACTCCACCATAGACAGTTGTTGGCTCCAAGAGGAAGGGTTCTTGGAGACCAAACATCGTAACATCCTCTCCAAATCTTGGTTGGCTCTTTCGGTCTGGCCATTGCTCTGGGGATGGAACCCTGAGGACAGACTAACCGTCGCCCCCAGTAACCTACAAAACTCTCGCCAAAATTTGGACACAAACTGGGGTCCCCTGTCGGAGACCACGTCTCTAGGGAGGCCATGTAACCGAAAGACGTGGTCCACGATCGTCACCGCTGTCTCCTTGGCTGAGGGTAATTTGGGCAAGGGAATAAAATGGGCCGCCTTCGAGAATCGGTCCACCACAGTCAAAACTACTGTGTTACCCTGGGAGGGTGGGAGGGCGGTGATAAAATCTAGAGCGATATGGGACCAGGGTCTCGAAGGAACCGGCAGCGGCTGAAGTAACCCGTCTGGAGGTCGATTGGAAGTCTTACCAGTGGCACAGACCGAACAAGCCAAAACAAAATCGTGAATGTCGCGAGCCATAAGTGGCCACCAGAACCGTTGCTTGACTAAAAAGCTAGTGCGATTGACTCCTGGATGGCAAGCCACGTTGGAGCTATGACCCCACTGGATGACGTCCGACCGTAATCCCTCCGGCACAAATAAACGATTCGGTGGGCAACCGGGCGGAGGCGTTACCCCTTCTAAGGCCTTCTCGACTCTCGATTCGACCTCCCATGTGAGTGTGGAAACAAATAGGGTTTCGGGTAAAATGCACTCGGGAGTGGACGGGCGTTCGGAAAAATCAAATATACGAGATAAAGCGTCGGGCTTGATGTTCTTGGAACCCGGACGGTATGAGAGGGAAAAATCAAAACGATCGAAAAAAAGTGCCCACCGAGCCTGCCTGGAGTTCAATCTTTTGGCGGTCCTAATGTATTCTAGGTTCTTGTGATCGGTCCAGACGATAAAAGGTACCCCCGACCCTTCTAACCAGTGGCGCCATTCCTCCAACGCTAACTTGACTGCCAACAACTCCCTGTTACCAATGTCGTAATTACGTTCAGCTGGGGATAGACGATGGGACAAAAACGCGCAGGGATGCATCTTGTCGTCTGTGGAAGAGCGTTGGGATAACACTGCACCTACTCCCACCTCTGACGCATCGACCTCCACCACGAACTGACGTGAAGAGTCAGGGGCGACAAGGATGGGGGCCGAAACGAAGCGGCCTTTAAGTTTGGCAAACACAGCCTCGGCTGTGTCTGAGCACCTGAACGTAGTTCTGGGGGAGGTCAAGGCAGTCAGAGGTGCGACTAGTTGGCTGAAGTTGCGAATAAAACGCCGGTAGAAATTGGCGAACCCCAGAAACCTCTGCAGGGCCTTGCGGGAGTCTGGGCTTGGCCAATCCACCACAGCCTTAATCTTCTCAGGATCCATCCGCATTCCCTCAGACGAGACGATGTACCCTAGGAAAGGAACAGACTGTGCATGAAAATCGCATTTCTCCGCCTTGACAAAAAGCCCATTCTCTAGCAACCTCTGAAGCACTCGTCGGACGTGTTGCACATGTTCCTGGAGAGAAGAGGAAAAAATCAATATGTCATCCAGGTAGACATATATGAACTGATCGATCATATCTCGCAACACGTCATTGACCAGTGCCTGGAAAACTGCTGGGGAGTTGGACAGCCCAAACGGCATGACCAAGTATTCAAAGTGCCCCCTAGGGGTGTTAAACGCAGTTTTCCACTCATTCCCCTCCCTGATGCGGACCAAATGATAAGCATTACGCAAATCCAGTTTTGTGAAGATGGATGCTCCCTGTAACCTCTCGAAAGCTGAAGACATCAATGGCAAAGGATAAGTATTCTTTACCGTGATGTTATTCAGCCCTCGGTAATCAATGCAAGGTCGCAGAGAACCATCCTTCTTCCCCACAAAAAAGAACCCCGCCCCCGCCGGAGAAGAGGAAGGGCGAATGAACTTGGTTGCTAGAGAATCAGAAATATATTTCTCCATAGTCTCCCTCTCAGGAATAGAGAGTGAATATAACTTGCCTTTGGGCGGAGACTTACCTGGCAGTAAATCTATCGCACAGTCATAGGGACGATGCGGAGGGAGAGAAGCAGCCCGAGACTTACTGAACACCTCCTTCAGGTCCAGATACTCCGCGGGCACGTTAGACAAATCCCCCGTCTCCTCCTGAAACACAGAAACAGGCACGGACGAACAAGCAGAAACAAGACAAGACTTATGACATTCCTTGCTCCACTCCAGCACAGCTCTATGATGCCAGTCCACTCCGGGGTTGTGTTGGATGAGCCAAGGGTGACCAAGGACGACGGGTGCCAGGGGTGAGTCCAGTATATAGAATGAAATAGTTTCTGAGTGGTTGCCGGATGTGATGAGGGTGATATCTTCAGTGGAAAAGGAAATGGTGGGGAGTTCTTGGCCATTTAGTGCGTGAACAGCGATTCTGTGTGTGAGGGGTTTGAGGGGAATCATGAATTTCTGTGCAAACGTGTGGTCCATAAAATTACCTTCCGCCCCCGAGTCCAGAAGTGCTTGACAGTCGTGCTGGTGGACTGACCATCTTAGTCTTACCGGAAGGAGGGTGGAGGTAGATGTAGACGTAGGTGAGGGCTTCCTGGCGGAGATCCCACCCGATAGTAGCCTCAGATTTACTATCGGGCTTGGCCTTTTACTGGGCAGTTATATGCATAGTGTCCAGCTCCTCCGCAGTACAGGCAAAGGCCCTGGGATCTCCGCCTCTCCCTCTCCTCCCGGGAAAGCCGAGCTCGACCAACCTGCATGGGTTCATGATCGAAAACTGGGCTGACCACGTCCCTGCCGCTGGATCGTGGATCGTTGAATCCTGTGAGCGTGCGGGTGGACGGAGCTCGACGCTTGATCCTTGACAACCGAGCGTCTACCCGCAGCGCGAGATCGATAAGTCCGTTCAGTGTGGTGGGAAGATCCAGGGCGTAGATCTCCTTTTGGACGCGGTCAGCCAACCCATGCAGGAACATGTCCCACTGCGCCTCCTCGTTCCATCCACACTCCGCCGCCAGGGTCCGGAACTCAATTGAGAAATCGGAAACGGATTTCTCACCTTGGCGTAACTCCGCCAACGCCCTGGCAGCTTCTCGTCCTGATACGGCCCGGTCGAAGACCTGTTTCATCTCGGCGGAGAGTGTCCGGAACGAGTTACAGCACGCGTGCTGGCTCTCCCACACCGCCGTTCCCCATAGTGCCGCCTTCCCAGTCAGCAAAGTCAACACGAAGGCTACCTTGGCTGGTTCTGTGTTGAACGTGCGCGGTTGCAGTGCGAAGTGCATGTCGCAGCGGGCCAAAAACGCTCTGCAGTGAGCCGGCTCCCCAGAGTAGGCTTCTGGGATGGGTAGGCGAGGTTCTGACTGGGAGGGGTTCTCTGGTGGTGTGGGGGGAACGGCTGGTGCGGGTGGCGCAGCGGGACCACGTAGGCGTTGGATCTGCTGGGTGAGCTCGGACACCTGCGTCACCAGGGCTTGTACTGCGCGACCCGTGTCGCCGATCTCTCTTTCTTGTGAGTCCATTCTCCGAATGCTGTGGTGAATGAACTCCTCCAGGGTCGATGAAGACGCGCTCGCTGCTTCCATTCCACGGTCAGATCGTTCTGTCATGGATACCCAAATAGAGAACAGGAAGCAAATGCGAGTAACAACTTTTATTCTAATAATAAGTGCACAGTAACGGGACAAATGGTGGAAACAGTACAAGCCGATGGTGGTGGGTGACGCAGGGACTTCAATGGTCAGGTCCGTGAAGAAGTGCAGAGACGAGAAGACAGTGAGACGACAATAATCCACAAGACGATGAGTAATCCACAGAACAACGGGCAACAGGAACACGAGGCAGGAACACGAGGCAGGAACACGAAGACTGGATCCCCAACACCGACAACATCAAACAACGATCTGACAAGGATGAGAAAACAGCGGTGAGCATATAAAGAGTGGTGAGATAGTCTGCAGCTGGTGATGTGATGATGATCAGCTGGAGCGGATTAGGTAATGACATACATTCACGCCCACTACACACGTGCACTCATACAACAACATAAACACGAGACTAGAAGGGACAGTGAATGTGTCTACCGTGTCATTCTGTAAACGTCTGTATGAAATATCTGAGGGGTGACTGAGGGTCTGGACCAATGCCAGTAATGCAGTAACAGTGCTTGTTTTATTTAACCTGGCTTCCAGAAATGAAATATGTTTGAGAAAGGTCTTCAATGTGTTAAAACATTGGAATAAGGGTCATTGGAACCAATATTTTAAGTGACCATTTTTGAATTAAAGTATTACTTTACTGTGTTAGTTTAAAGAGTCCTCTCCTTGAGAGAAAGAACATGTTATCTGGATGTTTTGGGAAGAGTCTCCCGTTTATCGTTAGAGCCGACCAAATCCATCCTGAAGACTGCCTACATCATGCGTGACCTTCCTAACATGAACTCAACCGTCCCGTGAACGTGCTTCTCAGAGCTGGACCATGGTGAGCATTTTTAGGTAAATTAATATATTTTTTAGTTTAATCTTTTTTTTTTTCTGAAAAATTCTAATCATTTAGTTAGAAAGGCCCATTTGAAGCTGCCTGTGATGATTCCTGTCTAGTGTTCCACTTGTCTTGTGTGTACTTTTGTCATTTCCTGTCTTGTGCTAAGTTTTGTAGTCCTATGTAGTTTTTCATGTTGATTTGTCTCCCCAGGTGTATCTTGTTTCCTCATTATCTAGTTAAGCTTGTTTGCCCCTGTGTATTTATAGCCATTGTCTTTCACTGTTGCGTTGTCAGTTGTTGTACATGTATGGTTGCTTCTAGTTCGGTCCGTTTCGTTATTTTATTCATTTGTCCCTGGAGTTCTTATTTTGGAATTATTTGTTCTATGTGTTATTTCATTAAAACCTTGCAGATAGATCCTTGCTTTCACCTGCTTTCTCCAGCACGTTACACTGCATGAATTTTGGACCGTTAAAAATGGTCTACGTTGAGCAACGTTCACTTGCATCAAATGGAGGAATATCCTGGAATGTTTCCTACCAAAACCTTAATTTTCCCTCAGCTGATGAAAGAAAGTAAAATACCTTAGAGTGAGTAAATAATCAGAAAAAAATCTCATTCCTTTAATTGAATGACTCTCCATTATTTTCAGGTGTGCAGGATGTTTTGCGTTCTAATTTCTAAAGATAAAGGGACATTTTATATATTGTGATTTTATTCCTTTAATAACGTTTTTTTTTTTGGCCTGGCTGTGTCAATTAAGTCTGGATGTGCACATTCTCACCAGCGGCAGAGCAACATGTGTGATACTACAAGACTCTAGCTGCATAAAACAGGCTTAACCTCAGAACCAGACCTCTAATCAGCCTAACATGCACACGGAGCAAAGACTGCGAGCGGAAGCTCGGAAACACTGGTCCGATTATCAGACTTACATTTAGGAGAAAAGGAAAGAGGATGGTGATTTTTCTTAATCCGCTTAAAGGAAAAAGTAAAGCTCATTTTCCTTATCTCAGCTCAGAAAGCCAGAGAATCGATACTACGCACATTTTTTTCTTTTTATCTACTCTATTTTTTCAACATTCATTCTAAATGTATTACATTTTGCACAAATTCAGTTAATCATTTTCACTGATTCCATATGCATTAGTGCACTATTTCAATATTGGGTCGTTCTCTGTTTCTCTATCCATATGCAGAAGAGCTTCCATTTAATTACACAGTTGGCTGGTAGTGGCGCGTGTCTTGGTGTCTTGATTCAGTATGATTCTATTTCCAGTGGATTCTGGATTTATTCTCTCTAAAGCTCAAAATGCACCATTGCTCCTTTTCTGCTGGTTAAAGAGACATAAAGGGAAGACCAGAAACGTTGTCACATGAGCTACTATAAAGGCTTATAACCAAATAAGGCTTTGAACCAAATGTGTTGTATGATAATTAAAAAGAAAATAACTTTTGGAATCTAATCTAAGACCAACTGAGAACCACTAGACAATAGTATGATAGTAGTTTTTTTTTGCCAAAAGGTGTATACTATTTAGTAAATACAGCATGCGTATGTAATATTAGTCATTTTAAAACCACTTCACAGAACATTGCACTTAAAAGTGCCATCTGTGACAACTTGCCCCACATACTTGATTCAATAAATGCATCCCTTTGGTGTAAATCTTTAAAACCTCTCTCTGTGTCTGTACAGAAATGTATTTCCAACCATTAGTATAAAGAGTGACAACTTAGCCTGGTCTTCTCTTTGACATTTCTTTGACTAAGAATAAATTAATCTAGAAGCAACTTATACGACTCACTGCATTCAAGTATCACAGGCCCTCTAGGTTTATTAGGCAGATGTTAACATAAAAAGAGATGGGTCTTTCTATAAAGTCTAATTGATCCAATGAAAAATTAATTTACAGGGATTTCTGCAGATGGGTTTGAAACTGTCAGTTTGTAAAGTAAGATGTGACATATCAAGCAATCAGAGACATATCAGAAATATGTTAGATATAGATTGACTGCATTCACCCCGCTCAAACCTCAACTCTAATGTTTTTTAAGGAACATCAACACAAGTTTTACTGTGGTAGGGAAAAAATAGCTTAAAGAGGTATTGTCTATGTTTTTTTTATTGATCCAAAGTCAGGCACATGAAACTGCTGAAAGTGTGTACAATGAGCTGTAGATCATGTTCTGATCACACTCTTATTGACAATTTTCTGTATTTATTACTGTGTTGCACCAGGGTAATAGCAGCTCCTTTTACACTATTTATGTCCACCAATTTGTGATTGCAATTCAAATGACTATAAACACGATTTTAGGGGTTCAGTGACTTCTGCCAGCTGTTTCTTATGGTACAGACTTTGCTTTTTTCAATCACATTATATTGATTTATACAGAGATACAGAGCAGCCTTCTTGCTCTTAACAAGACCACACAAATGCAGTCTACAAGTCGTGAGCTAATGCAAAACCTCCACGCTGCTACGCTTCCAGGTTGCAATTTAAAGTTCCGAATGACAACAGTCTGTTTTATGGCTTGTTCTCATTTGTAATTTGCATTTCAGGGTAGGAAAACATTATTTACATGGATTTCATGTTGCTAGTTTATTAAGTGAGCTGTACAAGTAGCTAACAGCATTGCATGTTACATGCACATGCATCACACATACTCTAACCCAAACATCACCCTAAAGGTGTGTTCACAATGACAGTAATTTGCAGCAACAAAAGCAACTGTGACATGGTGAGACATTCGGGCAGGTAAGGAGCAGGCTGGGAAGCAGATCCACATGAAGGTTTAGGTTATAGAACAAAAGGTAACTGGCGTGAACAAATGAAACCACGGAACAGGAAGAAACAATAAACCAGAGAACGTGCATTCAACGACTGACAGAGAACAAGTGAAACACAAGGGCTATATATAAACAGGCAGACAAGCTTAACAAGATAACAAGGGGGCGTAGTTAATAAGAAACACCTGGGGAGACACGCATGTGATTCGCGCAATAATCGCAAAGTTTAACCATCACAGAGGGAAAGTTTATCATTTGCATGCGTTTTGTCTGGCCAATTTAAACATTCAAGCGATTTTAAACCATTCAAGCGCAAGAAGAGGCAAAAGAGAGTGCGCACTGTTTTCTGTATGCACTGCCGAAGTGTGCATACAAAGAGAGACGCTTTTTAGACCATTCGTGCAAACAACGAATTGATTATTCTTTTGCGTCACCTTGCTCTTGAAATTCTGTCACGTCTATTGCGATCTCAAAATTAATAAATAAAAACAATCGACTGCTGGCGGTAGATCCTTTTCCTATTTAACACCAAAACTTTGGAACAGTCTTCTTAACATTGTCCGGGAAGCAGACACACTCTGTCAGTCTAAATCTAGACTAAAAACACACCTCTTTGACCTAGCATACACATAACACATTATAGACTTATATAATTTAATGTTAGGCTCCATAGATGCCATAAATCCTAATGTAATTGTTACATCATAAGAAGGATGGCGTCAACGGTAATATTAGTCTCCCTGTTTATCCCGAGGTTTACCACAGTCCGCCGGATCCAGGCCGTATCCGGATCTGATGAAGGACCTGCGCCTGGACACGAAAACAACGCAGTCCTGAAGTGTCAACTAGTCTCTTCACTGTGAAGGGCTCCTTCTCTTTACCTCTGTACAGACAAAATGTTGTCGGGATAATTCCGGTGTCAGGATACAGGCACGGAGACAGAGGTAAGTGAATCCAAACACAGTTTTATTTAAAGTGACGCAAGTGCAAAACGGGAGTATGCAAAGTTCAGGTGCAGATTCGTTGAAGGGCACAACGTGAGGGGCAGATTACAGGTGAGCAAGTCCTCTTCAGGTTTAGTTGATGTCAAGCTGTCACAGTTCATTAATACTTGTCTTTTCTCTTTCAGATGCTGTCACGAGCAAGCAAACTCAGCGTGAACACAGGGAATTCAGGTGAATACCGGAACTCGGGAAACATGGATTCAGACAGGTCTTCTGGAGACAGCGGAACAAGGATACAGAGGTTAGTAATTCACAGGTGAGTATACGTTACTTGGTACTTGTACAGGTTGCATCGGAGACAAAGGGTAATGGTCTGTTCCTGTTGGAGGCTTGACCAAGACTGAGGCTGTGGTATGTGTTTTTATGCTGAGGCTTGCTGATTGGGAACAGGTGCGGGTGATTATACTCAGGGGAGAGTAATTGCAGGTGCGACAAAGAGGATTCTGGGGAATGTAGTGCAAAGATAGACGCTGAACCATGACAGAACTCCCCCCTCCCCGAAGGCGCGTCAACCGGCTCAGGAACGGGAACAGTCTCTGGATCAGCAGACGTGGACGGGACCAGCTGGACGGGCTCTGGTGCAGGATCAACGGCCTCTGGCGCTTGCTCGAAGACTAACTCTGGTTCGAAAAGTGGCTCTGGCTCGAAGACTGGCTCTGGCTGGAAGACTGGCTTTGCAGGGGTGACGTGAAGATCTGGGCTGGACGGGACCAGTGGCGAAGGATCTGTGCTGAAGGTGGAAGTAAGACCTGGGATTGAGGACCGGAGAAGGGATGCTGATCTTGGTGCTGATCGCACGGATTCTTGTTCGGGAATTGACAGGGAGTAAATTCGACCCTTGGGAATCGATCCACCGGGGACCAGATCAATGGCACAATCCCATGGTCGATGTGGAGGTAAGTTGGAGGCAGTAACAGGGTTAAAAATGTCAGAGAATGAGGAATAACAGGAGGGAATATTCGTAGACAGGTTTTCCGTGGGGCTTTCGATGGATGTGGAACTCACTGTTAGCAGTTCCTTGGGTTCAGCACCTGGTGGAGCAGGGTGTGTGATTTCACTAAGTGGGCAATGACAACCCCAACAGTTGATCTTACCGGACTGCAAATTTACGGTAGGTTGGTGACGAATTAGCCATGGGCGACCTAGGATTATGTCTGTTTGACTATTCTTGAGAACAAAAGGTTCGAACATTTCGTGCTGAATATTTTCAATACATAACCGGATGGGTGTTATCTGAGATGTGACATACCCTTTGTTAATCAACTCGCCGGTTACTGCATGGATGGAGTATGGCTTGGGAGTGTCGATCTCTCTGAGGTTGAGCTTCTTACAGAGCTGTCATGATATAAAGTTCCCCGCTGATCCAGAGTCAATGATGGCTGCTACAGATACATGGAAATTTTGGAACTTCAAGGTTACAGGAATTGTGAGTGGTGTTGATACAGCGAGGCGGTCTTGAACGGAGCTTACCGTCATCACCGCTGGTCGAGTGGGACATGCAAATAGAAAGTGACCCTTAACACCACAGTACAAGCATAATTTCAACTCTACGACGGGCGCGTTCGGTCTGGGTAATGCGGTGAGTGTCGACCTGCATCCTTTCTGGTGGATCTTCGGACACAGATTCCGTGAGAACTTGAGGGGACGTGACCTGAGAGTATCGAGCATCTTGATAACAACTCTGAGATCTTTGATGTACACTGAGAGTTTGTTGTATGAACTTTTCCAATCCCAGGTTATCATCATAGATAGCCAATTGAAGACGGAGCGCAGGATTCAAACCACGGCGGAAAGCAGTCAGGAGAGCTTTTTCATTACAACCACTCACTGAGGCTAGAGTTCGGAATTCAATGGAATACTCTGAAACAGATTTCTTCCCTTGGCGAAGCTGCATCAACTTCTCACAGGCAGATGAATCACTGACTGGTTGTCCAAATACTTCCTTGAAATGGTTAACTAAGTTTTGTAAAGACGTGGTAACCTCAGCTTCCTTTACCCACAACGACTCAGCCCATCTCAATGCTGCTCCAGATAATTGCTGAATGATGAAAGAGATTCGCGAACGTTCTGTAGGATATAGCTGAGGTTGTAGCTCAATGGCGAGTGAACACTGCAACAGGAATCCGTTGCAGTCCTCCGCCCGGCCGGAGAATGGCACTGGTCGGGCGGTGGGACCAGCGGTGCAGACCAGCGTGGGAGCGGGGTTATCGGAAGCGCTGGCGGCTTGTGGTGGTTGTGTTGGATCCATACCGTAGAAGATCTGTTTTGGGTCAAGCCTTCTGTCAAGATACAGGCACGGAGACAGAGGTAAGTGAATCCAAACACAGTTTTATTTAAAGTGACACAAGTGCAAAAGGTGAGTATGCAAAGTTCAGGTGCAGATTCGGTGAAGGGCACAACGTGCGGGGCAGATTACAGGTGAGCAAGTCCTCTGCAGGTTTAGTTGATGTCAAGCAGTCACAGTTCATTAATACTTGTCTTTTCTCTTTCAGATGCTGTCAGGAGCAAGCAAACTCAGCGTGAACACAGGGAACTCAGGTGAATACCGGAACTCGGGAAACATGGATTCAGGCAGGTCTTCTGGAGACAGCGGAACAAGGATACAGAGGTTAGTAATTCACAGGTGAGTATATGTTACTTGGTGTGTACAGGTTGCATCAGAGACTTCGGGAGACAATGGGTAATGGTCTGTTCCTGTTGGAGGCTTGACCAAGACTGAGGCTGTGGTGAGTGTTTTTATGCTGAGGCTTGCTGATTGTGAACAGGTGCGGGTGATTATACTCAGGGGAGAGTAATTGCAGGTGCGCCAAAGACGATTCTGGGGAATATAGTGCAAAGATAGACGGTGAACCGTGACATCCGGTTCACGTAGCTACGCGGAAGCTATAATAAATTCTGTATTATAAATTTTTCAAAGCTTTTACCATGGAACCTATTTCATGGTTTGGCGTTCTCGAGCCAGGCACTGTTTTGTGCAAATGAGCGGCCGGATCGCATTAAGGGTTTTCTGTTAGAACTGTGTCGTGTTAGCGGCCCCTAAGTTAATAACTAATGACCGATGCGACGGAAGTGAATCAATCAAAACGAACTTTAGCTAGACAATAATTTGATTCTAGAGCTGCTGTAAAACCAAAACAATCTCTGTTACTTTAATTACCTATTATCACTGTAAAGCTTCTTTGAAACAATCAATATTGTTAAAAGTGCTATATAAATTAAGGTGACTTGACTTGAACAGATAATTACAAATTAAAAAATTCGGCAAGTATTCTAGTAAATACAGTCGGTTATGTCTTAAGTGAATGTAAATAGTTAAGAAAAAAATTGGATGTGCATCAATATTGGATCCGTTCATTAGGTCTTAAAGTGACAGCAGCCTATAAATACCTGCTGCTGTCTGTGGCAATGCTAATCAAATAACAAAAGCTTTAACAAAGATTCATCTATAATTAATTTATACAGTGAACACTATAGTGTTATTTTACACTTTACTTTACATTTCTGTACCAGAATACTACTGTTAGATCTTACTTTATTTGTAACTTTGTTATATTGTATTTATATAATCTATAATTATATATATGTAAGTAGCGTATTTGTTCTTATTTTATTACTGACTGCCTACTTGTCTTTAATAATGTTAGAACTTTATTCGCTAGGCAAGGCATTTTTGCTGTGGTATCAAAGTACTCAAAGTGTGCTTAAAGTAATAAATGGAAAGCAAAGTTACACTTGCTGATCCGAAAATTGTCCGATCCGTGACTCAAAATAAAAAAAAAATGTAATATGATCCGAACCGTGAGTTTTGTTTGTTTGTTTGATTGTTTAATTAATTAATCAATTTATTTATTTATTTATTTATTTATCAAAATTTTGATGAAATATTTTCCCTGAAAGTGTGCCATATTACTTAGAAATAAATGTCAATCACTTTATGATATTTTCTTCACATTTTAAGCCTGAGTCCAAATACTTCTTGGGCCACAATAACTGATGAATGTGTTGCCCCTTGAACCATCTGTGTTTTGACAGGGATATGATTAATATGCCAGTGGATTAATTTCAAAAGAACAATAAGGTGTCTTTGGATATTCAGAGTGTCACAATGTTGACGGCATCTCTACCATTCTGTTGAGCATCAGTGAGGCAATGACAGTAATATGAATAGGAGATGAGCATTCATGTTATTCTGACATTTTGTGAAAAGCACAGGCTTCATTAAAATTAGAAAATAGTGCTTTAGTGAGGCTTTCATTAAATTCTCAGTTCTCGGTTCTGTTTCTGACGTCATAAACAATTATATTGTTTTGTAAGCCGTAATGGCTTTACTTGAGCTGTGCCAGCTTGTGACTGTCTAATATTCCCCTTTAAAACACCATAAGAGAATAATTATGGATGGTGCAAAATAGAATATTTAATTAAAGAGCTGACAGACATTCAAATAGTGTTGTGTTCCTTTTAACCTCGCTGGCTGGAAATATTTTGAAATCACAGCTATTATTTTTCATCCCACTCGATGTGACACATTAATAGTCAAGGACAGCTGTGGTCTCAGTGAGTCAAGCCTCACTCATTTAAACCAAATTGCAAAGTTAAAGGCCAGAATGACTTGAACCAGCTGATGTTTAATTGGTTTAATGTTGTTGATTTGGCCATTATATTGTTGTTGTGGTCAAGTTATCACTGGCTGAGTCATATTTAAATCACTTTACCACTGTGACATGTTTCATGTAATCAAATGTAGGTAATTAGTTTGTGATTTCATTAATAGGTATTTGTAACTACAGATTTGCATGGATTCATAGTACTATGAATGCTATATGGGATCAAGTAAAACTAAATATTATATTATTAGAAAATAATATATTTTAAAATAATTGCTTTTAATGATGCAATCCAAATTCTAAAAAATTGGCTTTAAACGTTACTTTGCATCATTAAAACAATTATGTATTTAAAAATATGTATTAAACTAATATAATATTTAACTGTATAGTTAAATATTTCAAAAGTTACAAAATAAGTGCAAGTTCAATGAACAAATACATTTTTATATTTTCTCAAAGATATATATAAAAAAAGAAAAATTGTGAAGCAAGCTCTACTTAAAAGAAACAAAAGCTCTTTTGAAAACGGTAATCTTATATCGGCTGCTGCATGTTGTGTGGTATTACATACTATTAAGGAACCGGAAAAAATAATACTTTATTCTTCAATAATCTACCCCTATAATCATAAAATGTGTGAAAAGGAATTACAGTTGTTCGTGTTTTATTGGCACTAGTGTTCATTTCAGACAGAAACTGCAGTTTTGAGCTTTGCAAAATAGAGGCATATTTTTCCAATGCGCCTATGAAGCTAAACAGACACATTCATGCAAACACACATTAGCTAATAAATAATCAGCAGGCCGGACATTTTATCTGCTCATGTCTACTGGTTCCTTTAATTGATGAGTTCCACTTACTGTCTGTCAAATGATTTCTTACCTGACAAGCAGATGTTTAGCTAAATGAGTTTTTTTCCAGCACTGTTTGAGTCATCTATACACCTCATTTGCTGAAGGACAAGAGTGGATGCACAATTGATAGGCCATCAACTGACAGAGCACCTCTGGGAATTAGACAGCGATTTCCCAAATTCCCTCGTACTGTGCCATTCATAGCGTCTGAGATGGAGAGCTAATTGATTCCTGACAGGCTTTCCTAACAACAGGTTTCTCTCTCTCTATTCAAATACTTAAGTTTTGCTGCCTCTTTAGCATATGCTGTGATACACACTATCTGCTAAGTATTACCTGGAAATTTACAGCCACTTATAGCTGTGGATTGCTAAAATGTTTAGATGTGTTAGCACTTACATTAGATTAGTACCATACCTGGAACTCTATAGTATACATAAGTGTTGTTATTGTTCCAATGCATGATTTGTTAAAGCACCATTAACTGCTTGCCAGCTGCCTTAATTATATACACATATTGAACATCCATGACCCATGAAATGCATTTGAAATTCTTGACTGATGCACATGAATGATAAAACAGCACAATAGTTTAAAACATAAGTTGTTACTCAACTACCTTGGCAGAGGTGCTTGCTGCTTGATCTACCAGATAATGGATCCCTTTGCATAACCCAAACAGCCACGACTCCAGTTTAGTTAATAAGTATTGGTGTTTCAAACTTGACACTTTGCTTTGTTTACATATTCAATATTTTTAATTTATGTTTCACAAGAGGTGGTTAACGAAAACCAGGGAGTTAATGTATTATATATATTGACAGTTAAATCATTCATCAAACATTTTTTGATTGTCACCAATGGATTTTCCACTCCGGATAACTTTCCATTTCAGACTCGGTCAATATGGTCATATGAGGCTTTGTACTGAAGAAAGATCAGAGAAGATTTCACACAAATTGACTATAAAATGACAGTCACATTCTGCAGGTCATTAAGACTTTAACAACATCCAGAACTGTCCACTCTTGTAACACAATGACGTGTGATGATAAGCCCAAGTGCAATTTAATATGAAAAATGACGAAGTAAAATATTCCAAACACAATGGTGTGACTCACAAATGCAAAGACAAAACACCACAGACCATGACTTGAGTCGGTCTCAGCCTCAGGCGTTCCCACAGTCTACCCGCAGTCCATTCACTGACCATGTCACAAGTGTTATGCTTGGTTGCTTATTTGCCCAAGTGAAAGTCTCTGTGATATACTGGTCTCTAGGTATGCCTCAAGTCCATTCTTGTAAATCTATTAGACTTTTTTTTTGTCCTATTATCAAATTTGTCCTGTAAGTTTTAGTATTAAAGGGGTGGTTCAGGATTGTGGACATCGGACCTCATTTCCAAGTTAGCCTAGGTGTTTTTTTATCAGTGGAGACAGTTTTCAAAAATTTTCATCCAGTCCTTCCAGTTGCATAGTTCGCCGGTGCTAGGCTAGCGCGAGTCAACGGTATCTGCTAGCCTGCCATTAAAAACAGTTTTACCTACTCCACAGTACAAAAGCAAATAAATTATAACGCCAGACTATCGATGTAAATGTCTGTTGAGAGAATAATGTTAGAAATCAAACTACCCTTTCATCGCATTGCAATAGTTATACTTTGTTCCCTGTAATTATTAGCACAATCTACAGCAGCGGCGGAGTGATATTAAGTTACTTAGGTAACTGAGAGCCGGTCCACATGACAATCACGCAAGTGTATTTCCCTGCCGCTGACACTCATCACTACAGAAGCAGAGTGCAGTATATCAACATCTTGTCAATTCCTTCGTTTACAATCGAATGCTTCAATATCGTTGTTCAAGGCTACTAGCTAGCTAGACGTCCCGACTGTAGTGCACTTCTGTTCTGTGTTTTCTTTTCGGCGCAGTACTACTAACCGGAGCAAAGTAAAATTCCGCCGCTGCTGAACAACTAGTTCCTGTAAATGTAATGCGATCATTGAGATGCAAGAGTAGTTTGATTTCTAACATTATTCTCTCAACAGATATTTACATCGATAGTCTGGCGTTATAATTTATTTGCTTTTGGTGTACTATGGAGTACGTTCTGGCCAGACTGGGGAGAGAGGTGCTGTAATACTGTAAAATATTTGAAAAATAATGCGTTTTTTTTAACAATCAAGCATGAAAGCAAGTAAGCCCCCTAAATAAAATCAAGACTTTGTAAAAGGGCATATAAGGACCCCTAAAAACCCCTTCGTTCAAAAAAATTTTGGTTAGTTAGTCGTTATTAACGTTAATAAAATAAATGTACTTTTTTTCCTTGTCAGATATTGTCACACTCACTGTTTGTCCCTATGTCATTTTCATGGACTTCCAGTTTGGCTGCGTTTACACTTGGCATTAACATGCGATCACCGTGATCCGATCAAGCAGAGTGCATTTACACCTGTCCACATCAAGTGGCTTCTATATCTGGATAACAGATCGGATCTCGCATTCCCGTGAAAAAAAAAAAAAAAGGACCAAAGGATGGTTCCGGTGCAAAGTCAACCTGAACTGATGGGTTTACTTTTAAAAACAATTTTCAGTCGGGGGACATTTTAAAAATCTCGCAGAATGAGGAGGATGAAGAGGCTGCAAGTACTAATAATGTGGATAGATGCCGTACGGTATAGAGAAACGTATCCGAGAACGTTGTCAGCTGTGGTGGGTAAAATGTGCATTCTTTACAGAAAATGAATGGTTCAGCAACTTTAGGGTGCGAAAGCAAACATTTCAGTATATTTGCGATGTACTTCGCACTCGACTGTATCGGAAAACCACACAGCTACGTGCAGCCATTCCTGGACAGAGGATGAGGAATAATAACAGTGGGTTGGTTTTGTGTGACAATCACCAGGTGAAAGACTTTTTTATTCAGAAAGGCTTTTACGTGCTGATTATTTTTATTATTTTGTAGTTGCGGTCGTTCTCCTGTGTAGCACTTTGAGATTCTTCGGAATGGAAAGTGCATTATATATAAAATATAGTATTATTATTATTATTATTATTATTATTATTATTATTAATGCAGACACAATGGCTGGATTGCGTTTACATTACACTGAGATCTGATCACAATCCGTCCTCGACTACCCCTGAACCAGGACACGCTGATCGGATAACATTCCGATCAGAAGCGCGTTTGCACTTGTCTTTTCAATGTGTATGTGGACAACATCCGGATACAGGTCGCATGTTAATGCCAAGTATAACGCAGCCTTTGTTGTCATCCATCACATGTGCTCCTTTGTTTGATTTTCCCGCCACTCATCAGTAACCATGGACACTAATCATCACAGCTGTTCATCATTTAGGTTATCATCATGTGTATATTAGTTCCTCACCATCACTCAGTGACTGTCCGTTCTCATTTGCGTTAGCACTCGTCTGTATCTGCCCGCTGGATGTTTATTAAACTTTGTATTTGAACTTATCCTGATCTTCTTCATGTGTCTGTGTACAACCCTCACTGACAGATATTTTACCACTAATATTTTTTACATCTTATATTTTCATATTTGTTTTTACTGTACTTTTATCAAATGAATGCAGCCTTGGTGAGCCTTAGTGTCAAGGTACAGAGAGAGGCAGACAGGTAAATAGTGATAAGGTGTTTTATTGAACAGAGGCACAGAGTGGAACAGCAGATGAGACTGGTAAGTTTACAGTGGAGAATCAGAACTGGGTATAGAACTTAGCGTGATGGTAATATGGATCTTTGCTTGCAGATGGTGGAACAGGATATGGTAGGTTGATGACGGGAGACAGAAGACGGATGACTGGCGATCGGTGATACGAGGGTGAAGTCTCAGGTAGAGGCTCTTCTGATGAGTAGAAGAGTCTGTACGTCAGGTAAGGACGAGACCAGACAAGGAAGTGAAGGGGAAGTATCTCTTTATAGTGTGAGTGGTTGATGATGTCCAGGTGCGGTGAATCAGAAATCTGGGGAGAGTGAACGAGAGGGCGGAGCGTGCTGATCTGGTGACTGCGTGACACTGAGGCCCTGTTTACACGAGAACGATTGCGGGTGAAAACGTAAAAATATTTTATCGGATGTCCCTTTCATTTACACGGTGACGGCGTTTTGGGGGCTTAAAAACGCAAAAAAGTGAAACCACCCTCCAGAGTGGAAATCTTAAAACCGATCCACCGCCACGTTCCCGTCTAAAGGGTAAAAACGCAAATCTGCTCACGGTGGCTCTCGTCGCGTACACGTTTACGTCACAGGCATGCGCCAGTACAGGAAAATAACAACCAACATGTCGGATTATTTCCATACGTCGGACCTTCAAGTTGCCCTAGAAGCTCTGATAAACGTACAAGAGTCTTTTCAGCAGTTGTACAAAATATTCTCAGATATTGGTGTTGTTGTGTGGCAGTGCTTATTGCCACCTAGCCTCCTGGAGTGCATACTACATCGAATTTCACACACTTTTGCGTCACCATATGGACGCGGATTTCCCCCCCATAACGCTCGTCTAAACGCAGAATAAAAAGTGATAACGCAACGCCACTTTTGCGTTTTCTCTTCAGATCGTTTCCGTGTAAACACAGCCTTACACTGCGTTTACACTTGGCATTAACATGCGATCACCGTGATCCGATCAAGCAAATCGGATCATTAGCCAACACGACATGGCGCGTTTACATTTGTTCACATAAGTACCCTCTGTATCTGGGGCATGTTCAAGTTCAAAACGGTGCGCAACGCTTTGCTACGGTTTCCGGGTTGAACGTGATGTTTCCTGGAAACGGCGTGCACCGGTGTGCAACGGGGTTTGAGATACGTTTTTTCTTGTTTGGTGGGTGTGCCAGAACTGCAGTCCAATCAGCAGCAACATGTATATAAAGCATGTGGTATTAAAGTGAACTCGCACAATGGGTTCAAGGAAAGTAATTTACAAATGTGTTCGATGCAACTCGGTATACGCAACAACTGAGGATATTAGAAGACATGTTTGTCTTAAGTTTTATTATAAAAATATAGGATATCAACATTATGATGTAGTTGTTTATATTTTTAGCTTCTTTGCAAGTGTATGACATTTGGTATAGAAATAAACAATGGTAATTAAGTGCTTTTCCTAAAAATTATAAAGACAATACAGGGTATTAAAACAGTATGAACTACAAATAAAGTCAGTATGTGAGGCTAAATAGATATGTTTTAGTCTGAATTAGGTAAGATGTGTGCTTCCATTTCAGTTTCCACAAATCCCTTCACTCGATTGGGATGTTCTCTTGTGATCTGGGCGGCAAGTGCAGTAACTGTAACATAGGACATATTTTGTAGTATTAAACACATATTTATACCGACTTCATCAAGCTCTGAAAATTCTTCACAAAGAACACAAAGAATGGCCTTCTCAGCTGCCATAGTTGCAACTCATGCGTCATCAGAACAGTGTGTTCAACGCATCACCGTTTCTGTTTAAAGGGTAACTAAACCCCTGGTCATAGCCTGACTCCACCCACTGGCAATATTTGAAAAATGCTGGAAAAGTGGGCAGAGCCCAGCGGAGATAGAGGCGACGAACCGAGGGCGGGATTGAGCGGGGGGTGGGGGGTTTTAGGGGGCGTGCGCCTGAGACCCGCAGAGACGGATTAATTGACAGCTGCTGTCAGACTCTAAAATGGAGAGTGACTGGAGTGACGCAAGTAGCTTTGCAACAGAGCTGTCATTTTAAGTCGAGGATGTTGAATTGTCTGTGGACAAAGGACCAGAGCCATATCAATTCGAGCCGCTGGCTCAAACTGCGGTCTTAACTCCCGCATCGCGATTGGCATCTGAAGGGTTTTATCGAGTTGATGTCATTAGCGCGTGCTCTCTGTAGACATATTCATGTTTTGCCGCTATGTGAAAAAATCCATAAAATGCCCTGCGCATTAATAGAATAATTTTCGGGACAATCAGGGCAGGATTCAGGATTTGGGACAACAGCTTAGATTTCGGGACTGTCGCAACAGTGGTTTTGACGAAACAAGATGGTTTTTATACTGCCAAAGGGCGTGGTAGCTCGTACCAAGGGCGTGGTGAGCTGGGACCTGCTTTCGTCACCTACCACTGCTTACGTCACGAACCACCGCAAACACCAATAGGAAAATTCAACTGCAGTAGCCACCGTTCAACCTGAAGAGGGCAGCACTCAGACGTTTTTACACCATATATTGTATACTTTATACCCAAATGTCAAAGAAGTTACTCGAATCAAAGAACAGCACTATTAAAGCCCCATTCTTACTGATCATTAACTAAAAAAGTTGGTTTAGGGTTTAGTTACCCTTTAAAAAACGTTTTGTCTGGGCTGAACGCAGCCCTGGATAACCGATCAGATTTCTGTTTCCTGCATAATATTTAAATTAGGTCAGTGGCACGACACCAGATTAAGAGTAAAGATGATAGCAATTAAACAATGTACCAATTGCTTTCACTCACTCACTTTACTTTCCTGTGCAATCTCCAGTCTTAGATCAAATTAATTTTTTTGAACGAAGGAATACTTCCAGAGTTGATCATACGGGTTGATCATGTTAAACAAGTCACATCATCGATCATCTGGGTTTAAGGTTATAGCGTGCAATGACTATATTGACAGAAATGGGAGATTGATAAACATGCTGAAACAATATAAAAACATTCAACATTTAAAACATTAAAAAATTCTGATTATTCCTCTGCAAAGCAGCGTGCTGCTCTTCATTAAGATCTCATGACTGACTGATTGTACAGGCGATCGCCTCGTTCAGATAATGTTGCACAATTAAAATGAAAAATGACACCCATAGTATCATGTAAGTCTCTGTAAACTGTTTCAAAGATTGACGTTTATTGTAAGGTTCAAATAAGTTCAATTTCTTGTCTAAACTGCGTCTGGCCATTATTTTCTGACAGTCACGCGGGGAGACTGGGCGGGGATTTATATGACGTCCACCTGTGAATGCAGACACGATGGCTGGATTGCATTTTCATTACACTGAGATCCGATCACAATTTGTCCTCGACCACCTCCGAACCTGGACACGCTGATAGTATAACATTCCGATCAGAAGTGCGTTTACACTTGTCTTTTCAATGTGTATGTGGACAACATCCGGATACAGGTCACATGGTAATGCCAAGTTTAAACGCAGCCTTAGGAGACTTCATTCAAAAACATTCAAAAAGAGACCAAACTTTGGAATAGCAGAAATGCAAAGAAATTTTGAAAATTGTGATCTATATGATGCGTTTCCAATTATTCATGTTATTATAACATTATAATGCAATCTTATGAGAAAACATAACTATTTTATGAAGTGGTGATTGCATAATTTGTATGAATTGATTTGTATGAAAACATACAGTAAATAAGAAAGTACACATCTAAACCTAACCATCAGTGAGAAGAAGATTGTACGAACATGTTTAAAATAGATTGTAGAAATTCATACGAATTAGACACCAATTTTCCAAAACATAAAATAGATTTGAACTGAATTGAATTAGAATGTGTGGATTTAGAAGCATCAAATTAACCACAATTGTTCCATTATATTAAAGTATACTGTATATGTTTTCTTTGGAGACCTCTTAAAAGTGTTTAATGGATTTATATAGTCCCCATGGCCATGAACAAAACTGTCAGTATTCTTTCTTGGGCTTATGTGCCAGTCAAACAGCTGCAATTGAGTATGATGGGGATTCTAACAATCAAGACATTATTATGGAAGCTTGTTTACACCACAGAATAAAACATTTTAAAAGATAATTACGACTTTTTATCTCATAATTGCAAATTTACAACTTACAATTCTGACTTTATTTCACAAAATTGCGTGATATAAAGTCGCAATTGCTTGTTATAAACTCACAATTGTGAGATATAAACTCACAATTGTGAGATATAAACTCACAATTGCGAGATATAAGCTCACAATTGCGAGATATAAACAATTCAAAACAAAAACATATTGCAATTCTGACCTTTTTTCTCGCAATTGTGTTTATATCTCGCAATTGTGAGTTTATATTTCCAAATTGCATGTTATAAAGTCAGAATTGCGATATAAACATGCATTTCTGAGAAAAAAAAGTCGGAATAACACAATTGCGACTTTATATCACGCAATTCTGACTCGTAAACCCGCAATTTTGAGAGAAAAATTCTGTCTTGGAAACAAACTTCAATACATAATATTTCTTCTTGGCCAGTATAACATACAATGTAAACCAGACTTTATGCCACAAGTCAAAATCCTGGCTACACAATACTGACTTGGATTGGACAGGACAAAAACACCAAGGTGGTCAGGGCAAAATTATCCAAAAAGTTAATGACCAAATCTGAGAATCCTGAATTTTATTTAGTATGTTTTAGTCATCCTCAACTTGTTTTTGCTTTGAAAACGAAGAAAAAAGTGCCATTCTTTGCTCTTAATGCGATGCACATCTCCTCATATAGACCACACAGTGTTTCCTTCGTGACTCAAAGAGGAGGATCATGGGAGGGCACTCAGCCCACTGCTGACATCACAAATTGCTAGTTGTCTGCAATGCTGTTGTTTCTTATAGATCACAGCCATTTTTTCTAACAACTGCCTTCAACAAATGACAGTAAGGGTGCCCTACAAAGCTATCCATGCATAGACATGAATGTGATCTCAACCTTTCGCTTTGTAGTTCAAACAACCTTTTATCAAGGAGCTTGCAGAGCGCGAGAGCACACAGAGGCAGAGGCAGGTCTGACCCGCCAACTGAATGGAAGATTAGAGCCCAAGAGAAGGCGGGAGATGACACATGAGGAGTTACAACATAAAGTTCAACACAAAATGTCACACTGGTAAATGAACAATGGATGGTTTAATGTAGGCCTATTTAAATTTCACTCCATCTGTGATGTGTTGTTATTGATATTTTTTTTGTTGTTTAAGGGAATTCCTAAAAATAATTGAAATGTCATTTAAATAACTAAAAAAGCAGGGATGTGTAAAGGATTCATGTTTAGTCGCCAGTATCTCTTGTGTGTCAGTATCTCTAGGGTTACTTATCCAGTGCTCCAGTTGGTCTACTGGAAGTTAGCATGGCAATATCTGCTATATTTCTTTCCACACAGGAGCAACTGCAGTGATGCAGCATCGATTATCCCCAAAGCCACAGTCCTGTGAGCATAAATGCAAAACTGTTCTCCATTTTATCAACATTATTCTTCCCGTGACACAGACTTTTCTGGTTCTAGTTGTCGTTACTCTTTGTCGTGGTCCGTGTCTCAGCTGCAGTCTATTTCCAGTATACCAAAGGTGATAATTACTTCAATTACTAGTTAGCAAGTAATCTCTAACATTACAGTGAATTTGCAAGAATTGCATGGCTCAGAATGCCTACTCTGCCATTGTTACAAGTAGCTTAATGTTCAAAATCCCAGTGGATTTCATAGCTCAGGAGACTTAATGGAGTTCTCAGTTGTTTCACTGAAGTATAACGTCATCTCAGATGTTTCTCCTGAAATCCCTGGGGAGAAACACAATAAAAAAACAGACAAATGACATAATTGCTTTAAGACTACAGAGCTATAAAATTAATGTAGATAGCTACTCAGATTATTGGGATCTTGGATAAATAAATATATATATATATAAATAAATAATAATAAAAATAAAAATAATAAAAATAACAATAAAAAAATATTTGTGGCCAAAAGTTTTGGCAATGACATACATTTTGTGTTTCGCAAAGTTTGATGCTTTAGTATTTGTAGATACTTTTTTTTCACATGTTTCTATGGTATATTGGAAAACAATGATAAGCATTTTTAAAAGCTTTTATTGGCAAAAACATTCTATATGCAAAGATTATTATTAACTCCAAGCACTTATTAGTGCTTGGAGTTGATCACAAATTGTGGGCTTGTGCTTGTCCACTCTCCTTTTGAGGATTGACTACAGGTTCTTTATGGGATTAAACTTGCCTGGCCATGGATCCAAAATTTTAATGTAATGATCTCTGAGCCACTTCATTATCACTCTTGCTATATGACATGGTATTCCATCATGCTCGAAAATGCACAGATCATCACCAAATTGCTCCTTGGTCATTGAGAAGTCGCTCTTGCAGGACGTTTCAACACCATCCTTTATTCTTTATTCATGAGCAGCACTGCACTGGCACGATTCCGTAGCTGACTCTTCAAGAGGAGACGGTCATGGTGCTCTCATTCTTAACAAAAATGTTCTTGCATGTGAGGCCATTTTGATGCAAAAACAATGATGGCTGCACATCTTTCTTTGGAGTTAACCATTGCTAACACAGAACACAATGTTTGGTAGCACTTCTTCCCTAATTTTATAGCAATCAGAACTTAAAATCCAATCAGGATGATAATGATTTCAAATGAATAGTATTCTTTCACACTATGATGTTAGCCGGTCATTTTGTGCCAGGGCCAAAAAAACAAGAAATGTGGGTTTTTGTGATAACGTTCTTTTTTGCGCGCGGTGTGTTTGGCAGGCAATGGAGCTATTTGCAATTATTTAAAATGCGAAACACAAAATTTATGTCACTGCCAATACTTTTTCTTGGCCATGACTATATGGCTTTTGATTTTGAGACTTTGGTAAATCTGAGTAGCGATTTACTATTGATTTATTGAGGGAGAGTCTTTTTCTCAGGAGATACATATGAGAGACTCAATGAGAGGGGATTTTTCTTTCCAACAAAATTAATTATGTAAAACATTTTCATAATTCCAGGTCATTAAAATGGACAGCCTTGTTTTTGGTAATTGATTTCTTTTATTATCATTATTTTACAGCCCCTCCTTGAACTGCCACACCCTGGAGGGGTTTGAGTACCCGAATGACCCTAGGAGCTATGTTGTCTGGGGCTATATGCCCCTGGTAGGGTCTCCCAAGGCAAACAGGTCCTAGGCGACGGGTCAGATAAGAGTGGTTCAAAATCCCTTACGATGGACAAAAATTATGGCCCAGCCGGGGCCTCACCCTGGAGCCAGGCCCGGGGTTGGGGCTCGTATGCGAGCGCCTGGTGGCCGGGCCTCTCGACGTGGGACCACCTTCCCGTGGGCTCACCACCTGCAGGAAGAGCCGTAAGAGGCCGGTGCAGAGAGGATCGGGCGGCAGTCGAAGGCGGGGACCTCGACGACCCGATCCCTGGACACGGAAACTAGCCTTAGGGACGTGTAACATCACCTCGCTGGCGGGGAAGGAGCCTGAGATGGTGCGTGAGGTTGAGAGGTTCCGACTAGAGATAGTCGGGATCACCTCTACGCATGGCTTGGGCTCTGGAACCACACTCCTTGAGAGAGGATGGACTCTTCACCACTCTGGAGTTGCCCATGGTGAGAGGCGACGGGCTGGTGTGGGTTTGCTTATAGCCCCCCAGCTCAGCCGCCATGTGTTGGAGTTTACCCCGGTGAACGAGAGGGTCGCTTACCTGCGCCTACGGGTTGGGGATAGGTCTCTCACTGTCGTGTGTGCCTACGGGCCAAACGGCAGTGCAGAGTACCCAGCCTTCTTGGGGTCTCTGGGAGGAGTGCTGGAAAGTGCTCCGACTGGGGACTCCGTCGTTCTACTGGGGGACTTCAACGTTCACGTGGGCAATGACAGTGACACCTGGAGGGGCGTGATTGGGAGGAACAGCCCCCCGAACCTGAACCCGAGCGGTGTTCAGTTATTGGACTTCTGTGCTAGTTACAGTTTGTCCATAACGAACACCATGTTCAAGCATAATGGTGTCCACCAGAGCACGTGGCACCAGGACACCCTAGGTCGCAGGTCGATGATCGACTTCGTGGTCGTTTCATCTGACCTGCGGCCGTATGTCTTGGACACTCGGGTGAAGAGAGGGGCGGAGCTGTCAACTGATCACCACCTGGTGGTGAGTTGGATCCGATGGCGGGGGAGGAGGCTGGACAGACTCGGCAGACCCAAGCGTACTGTAAGGGTTTGCTGGGAACGTTTGGCTGAGTCTCCTGTCAGAGAGATCTTCAACTCCCACCTCCGGCGGAGCCACGACCAGATTCCGAGGGAGGCTGGAGATATTGAGTCTGAGTGGACCATGTTCTCCACCTCCATTGTCGAAGCGGCTGCTCGAAGCTGTGGCCGTAAGGTCTCCAGTGCCTGTCGAGGCGGCAATCCCCGAACCCGGTGGTGGACACCGCAAGTAAAGGATGCCGTCAAGCTGAAAAAGGAGTCCTATCGGGCCTGGTTGGCTTGTGGGACTCCTGAGGCAGCTGACAGGCTGCAGCACGGGTGGTTGTGGAGGCAAAAACACGGGCCTGGGAGGAGTTTGGTGAGGCCATGGAGAAGGACTATCGGCTGGCCTCGAAGAGATTCTGGCAAACTGTCCGGCGCCTCATGAGAGGAAAACAATGCCCTACCAACGCTGTTTACAGTGGAGATGGGCGGCTGTTGACTTCAACTGGGGATGTCATCGGACGGTGGAAGGAATACTTCGAGGATCTCCTCAATCCCGCCGTCACGTCTTCTATTGGGGAAGCAGAGGCTGAGGGCTCAGAGGTGGACTCGTCCATCACCTTAGCTGAGGTCACCGAGGTAGTCAAGAAACTCCGCGGTGGCAAGGCACCGGGGGTGGATGAGATCCGCCCTGAGTACCTCAAGTCTCTGGATGTTGTGGGGCTGTCTTGGCTAACACGCCTCTGCAGCATCGTGTGTCGGTCGGGGACAGTGCCTCTGGGATGGCAGACCGGGGTGGTGGTACCTCTTTTTAAGAAGGGGGACCGGAGGGTGTGTTCTAACTACAGTGGGATCACACTTCTCAGCCTCCCTGGGAAAGTCTATGCCAGGGTACTGGAGAGGAGAATACGGCCGATAGTGGAACCTTGGATTCAGGAGGAACAGTGCGGTTTTCGTCCGGGCCGTGGAACACTGGACCAGCTCTATACTCTCTACAGGGTGCTGGAGGGTTCATGGGAGTTTGCCCAACCAGTCCACATGTGCTTCATGGATTTGGAGAAGGCATTCGACTGTGTCCCTCGCGGCGGCCTGTGGAGGGTGCTCCGGGAGTATGGGGTCCGGGGTCCTTTGCTAAGGGCTGTCCGGTCCCTGTATGACCGAAGCAGGAGCTTGGTTCGCATTGCCGGTAGTAAGTCAGACTTTTTCCCGGTGCATGTTGGACTCCGGCAGGGCTGCCCTTTGTCGCCGGAGGGTGTCAGGTTTGGGGACCACGCGATTTCGTCTCTGCTTTTTGCGGATGATGTTGTCGTGTTGGCCCCTTCACACCAGGACCTTCAGCATGCACTGGGACGGTTTGCAGCCGAGTGTGAAGCGGCTGGGATGAAAATCAGCACCTCCAAATCCGAGGCCATGGTCCTCAGTCGGAAAAGGGTGGCTTGCTCACCTCAGGTTGGTGGAGAGATCCTTCCTCAAGTGGAGGAGTTTAAGTATCTTGGGGTTTTGTTCACGAGTGAGGGAAGGATGGTACGGGAGATTGACAGACGGATCGGTGCAGCTTCTGCAGTAATGCGGTCGATGTACCGGTCTGTTGTGGTGAAGAAGGAGCTGAGCCGTAAGGCAAAGCTCTCGATTTACGGGTCAATCTACGTTCCTACTCTCACCTATGGTCATGAGCTTTGGGTCATGACCGAAAGGACAAGATCCCGGATACAGGCGGCCGAAATGAGCTTTCTCCACAGGTTGGCTGGGCGATCCCTTAGAGATAGGGTGAGAAGCTCGGTCACTCGGGAGGAGCTCAGAGTAGAGCCGCTGCTCCTCCACATCGGGAGGGGTCAGCTGAGGTGGCTCGGGCATCTGTTCCGGATGCCTCCTGGACGCCTTCCCGTGGAGGTGTTCCGGGCACGTCCCACTGGGAGGAGACCCCGGGGAAGACCTAGGACAAGCTGGAGAGACTATGTCTCCCGGCTGGCCTGGGAACGCCTCGGTGCCCCCCGGAAGAGCTGGAGGAAGTGTCTAGGGAGAGGGAAGTCTGGGCATCTCTGCTTAGACTGCTGCCCCCGCAACCCGGCCCCGGATAAGCGGAAGAAGATGGATGAATGGATCATTATTTTAATTATTTTACTGACTAGAGGCCCACAGAGAAGGAAATTACTAGTTGAAATAAAGTCGTTATTTTTGTTTTTTTTGCGCACAAAAAGTATTCTTGTCGCTTGATAAACTTAAGACTGAGCCACTGTAGTCACTTGGACTATTTTAAAGATGTCTTTAATAACTTTTCGGGGCTGGCAAGTTTCAATCCCTTAGAAGCCTATGGAGGAGTGATCCAGCTCTCAGATTTAATCAAACATATCTTAATTTGTTTCAAAATGAGAAGGAAGGCTTGTTGCGCTACTGTGATTCCCAAACAATCCGGTGCAATCAGGGCAGGACAAGACGAGGCAGAAAAGGACAATCGCCGGTGCAACACATAAATCTTCTTAGTAATCCATTTATTTGAGGTACAAACCAGTGACTAACGTTTCGATGTAAAGTTACATCTTCATCAGAGTCCTTGGAGATCATGGGTAATGAAACCATTAATAAGGATCATCAGCAGGTGTGTAAAGGGGGCGTTAACCACCCAAGACGCACCCATCTACAACAAGGTGCCACATTCAAACAATCAATCATTTAAGGGGTAAATATCCACACACAAGAAACATACATGAATTGTGCACAGTATAATGGGAATCGAAATATCTACATCTCACAAAATGTACTACTATGTTTAAAATATTTAGAGAAAACATGATAGGCTCAATTCTTCATTTAAACCTAGAGGTTCAAGAGTGTTAAGCGTATGTATCCAGAACGCTTCCCTGCATAGAAGTTTATTGATAATGTCACCACCTCTAGATGGTGGTGTAATATTCTCAATTCCCCAAAACTTCAAAGATGCAGGGGAACCATGATTGGCCTGCATATAATGCCTCGCCATGGCATATGTTATATTCTGGGTACGAATTGCTGTTTTATGTTCAGCTATTCTTAATTTCAATTGACGTTTTGTTTGACCTATGTGTACCAGTCCACAGGGACACTTTAACATGTAAATTACGTGAGTACTATTACAATTAATAAATTAAGAAATAAAATATTTCTTACCAGTACGTGGATGTGAAAAGTCCTTTGCATTGGTCGAATTGGAGCATTGCGCATAAACAAGTACTAATAATGTGGATAGATGCCGTACGGTATAGAGAAACGTATCCGAGAACGTTGCCAGCTGTGGTGAGAGAAAAGCCTGTTCTTTACAGAAAATGAATGGTTCTGCAACTTTAGGGAACGAAAGCAAACATTTCAGCATACTTGTGATGTACTTTGCACTCGACTGTATCGGAAAACCACACAGCTACGTGCAGCAATTCCTGAGAAGAGGGGGCATAATAAAAGTGGGTGGGTTTTGTGTGACGTCCACCTGTGAATGCAGACATGATGGCTGGATTGTGTTTACATTACACTGAGATCTGATCACAATGCGCCCTCGACTACCTCTGAACCAGGACACGCTGATCGGATAACATTCTGATCAGAAGCTCGTTTACATTTGTCTTATCAATGTGTATGTGGACAACATCCGGATACAGGTCGCATGTTAATGCCAAGTGTAAATGCAGACTAAGAGACGAGATCTTTTGATCAGTGATTTTTTAAAGTGTGAAGATGTCACACCCTCTAGAGGGTTGTGAGCCAATAAGAAGTTGTTCCCTTTGGAGGGAATTTCTTTACGACCTTTTGTTCAAGCAGGCCTTTGAACATGTCATTTGATTGGGTGTTTAACAAAATAATCTGCAAGATTCTTATAATACTAATGCATCACACATTTATAAAAGCCCAAAGGTGGGCTAGGGAGCCAGGTGGTCGGCGGTGAAGGAGTCATATCTGAGTGGACCAATCGATCACGAATGTCACACGCGCGTCTGAATACAAACCCGGGTGGCTCGGCGCAGATGTCTTTAAGTGTAGGATCACTGTTAAGAACATGCCAATGTTTGCGAATTATATTTTTTATTCTTCCTGCTGCTGGAGTATAGCTAGTAGAAAATAATTTTAGATGTCGTGTGAGGCTTAGATTTTTTCTTTAACAATGAAGCGCGATCTGTATTTAGAGCCCTATCCCATGCTTTACTAATGTCAGATTTATCATAACCTCGTTGTTCAAAACGACGCGCTAGATCGATCGCTTTAGACATAAACTCACTTGTAGTGCTACAATTTCTTCGGACTCACAAAAATTGGCCCACTGGTATATTACGAACCAGATGAGGCGAATGATTACTGTCTGCTCTTAACAGGGTGTTCCTGCTGAGAGGCTTGCAGTAAATAGTAGATTTTAAAATATTATTTTCATCCTTAGAGATGGTAAGGTCTAAGAAATCAATGGACAGCTTATTATATTCCATAGTGAAAGACAAATAGTCTGCGGTAGAGTTTACATAAGTCAGAAATTGAGACAACTCACTCATTGTGCCCTTCCATATTAAAAAAACATCATCTATGTGTCTGCGCCAGAGTGATAATTTAGAATGGAATGGTTATTTTCGATGTTCTGTATAATTTTTTCTTCCCATAGACCCATTACCAGACAAGCATATGAAGGTGCAAACAAAGACCCCATTGCAGTCCCTTTGAGTTGTAAAAAAAATTTGTCATAATATTTAAAAAAGTTATTAGATAAAATAATCTCGACCAAGTTTATAAGAAATTCTGATGGAGGAAGAACATCAGTGGGATGTTACTAAACGTCCCACTGATGTTCCACCTCCATCAGAATTTTGGGTAAACTATAGACTTTAACATTGGAGTTTAAAACCATCTTCTATAATTAAAAATTGAATATTAGTGAAATAAAGATACTATCACAACAATGCCATCATGTAATGAAAACCACAGTAGCATCATAGGAATACATGATGGTCTTCGGGGTCTATTGGACCCCAAATGACTTTTGCTCAAATTAAAAAAAAAATTCTCTTTGTCCAAATGGTTTGAAACTTTCTACGGCTCTCAATACTTTCTAGATCTACAACAACAACAACAAAAAAAATTATGATATCTGTTTTTATGTTGGCGTGACAAAAATAGTCACACTCGTGGTCTTCGGGGTCTATTGGACCCCGCAATCAAAATAGACAAAATAACATCATCAAAATCAGAAACAACGTAGAACACATAGACAGAAATGACAGAAATAAAGTGGCACAATTCCAACAATGCAAAAAACATCCACAATCCGAAATTATATTGCTCACCACAGGCGCGCACACACACAAACACACACATAAAGAGGAATACATTTATACAGGAATACATACAGACTATAAAAACTGTTCTCTTATCATTTGTAAAATAAAATAATCTAAAATGCAGAACCACCAGAAAAATAAATTGGTAACAATTAGACGCATTGAAAATGTGCGCACACACACACACACACACACACACACACACACACACACACACACACACACACACACACACACACACACACACACACACAGACAAACAAACACACACACACACACAGAAATACATTTGTAAGGCTATAAAAAGTCTTATAATTTGTCAAATAAAATCATACAAAATGAAGAACCACCTCAAAAATAAATTGGTGACACTCTACACATAAAAAATAAAAATAAAATGTACACACACACACACCCTGTGTTTGCTCCAACCCTGTCTGCAGGTTTGGCACTTCACTGTTGTTGTTGTTTTTGTGTGTGCTGTGTTTTTTCAATACAAAAAATGCAAAATTTTTACAAAAATTATTTAATTTTTGTTATAATTGTGATTTTATAATATTTAGATATGAATCCAACTGAATCCAACTTTAGAAACTATATCTTTCAGTAATTCAAATAGCAAATAGCATATAATGGAGCTCTATAGCCATCTAATGGTTAACGTGATTTATTGCAAATTTTAACCTGTATTTTCCTATATTTTTAAAAAATGCATTAAACCTTACATTAAACCTTGTAAAATTATCCATGGTATCCCCAGGAATGAAAGTTAGAAATCTGGGTCTTTTATAAAGTTTATTTAACATAAAATGCTGTTTTTTTGTAAAAATCCTATTTAATTAAATATTTATATATTTATTTATAGAATTTTTTTAAAAATCATAAATTCTACAAAAACTGCACAAATGTTGAGTAAAAACATTAATGAACCGAGTAAAATTATATTTGTTAAAAAAAAAATATTGTTCGGTTACAAAATTAAATGTTGTTGTCTGGGGTCCAATAGACCCCGAAGACCACGAGTGTGATTTTTTTTTGAAGACCATCAGAGAGTTAAGTGCATGTTCAAGACAGCTTGTATGTTGTGGTCCAGGCAAATTCATCCTCTCATGTGAGAGCCTGGACTCATTGGTGGCATTCCTCATACAGAGCAACTGAAGACACACAACAATAAGCTCTTATTTTCATTCAATACTGGATGATCCTCTGGTCACACCTGCAGTTGTTTTGCTCCTCTCTGTGTGTTGTCTTTTCCTCTCCCTCTCTCTTTCCTGTTCTCCCTTATCTTCTACTTGAATATAAGCACTGCATTTTCTTGGGAACAGATGGGTCCCTGCCTCAGTCAGTACATCATGTCCAAATCATAGCAATCTGCCAAGGCAAACACGTGGAATAGATATGAAGTCATCCAAGAGCCTGAGGCGTTTCAAAGCAGTTTGCAAGAACGATGTTTCCGAGTATTCACTTACCCTCGTACTTTCGGAAAAAAGCACAAATCATTTGAATAGCACAGATTATTTGAGTACAGTCTAGAAGTGTTTACCAACCAAGGAATTATTCTAGATTCATCTCTTAAAGGTTTAAGAGTGTCATTTTTGTGCCACTATTTGGAATGGCAAAAATAAAGATTGTTATCTGAAAATTCCCAGTGTGAATTCACCTACTTCATTTTAAAAGCCTTCTGATTACTCCAACCTTTTAATATACAGAGCGAGAGGGATGAATCAGTGTTCATCTAAGGGCAGACCTTCGCCTGGGCGTGCAACATTAGTAAACTACATGTATGCGTTTCATTGCCTCTAAGGCATCTTGTCAAGTTTCGCATCATAGCACAAGGTCCGGGACAGTGTGCCATATATGGAGGGATGCATTCGGGTCCAGCAGTGGATAACAGAAAAGGGAGGACTGTCAGAGTGATTTATTCAGTTGCAAGAGAGAGAGAGAGAGAGAGAGAGAGAGAGAGAGAGAGAGAGAGAGAGAGAGAGAGAGAGAGAAACCTGCAGATTACGGAGAAAAAAAACTGTCAGCTACACCTCCGGGTCGCATCAAGGCAGTGAGGTAGAAAGCGGCGAGACAGTTGTTTACAAATGCATCCGTCTGTTTGCTCTTCACCATGGATGGGAATTAAAAGGCAAATTAGGGCCGATGCGGTGACGGTAAGTGTAAGGATGCGGATGGGGAAGGAGAGATGCTTTCTGCAGGATGAGATGTCATCGGGGAATCAACAGTTTAGACCCTGAATTCTGATTGGATGATACATTATCAAAGCCATTGTAAAATCATTTACACACACACACACACACACACACACACACACACACACACACACACACACACACACACACACACACACACACACACACACACACACAGTGAAATGCATCAGTTGATAAACAGCCCAGAGCAGGCTAATTAATTATCGCCTGGCAGAAGAATTTGTTCTGATTAATAATAATATAGCAATAATATTTGTAGAAAATTAGCTCTAAAGAAATATTAATAATCAATCATAACTTGTTATAATTGATTATGAATATTTGGATCAGTTAATCGAATTAACTCAATGTAGTAAAATGTATATTACAATCAATTAAAGCAGCACCAAGGAACTTTTCCTCTGCGGTCGCCCTACAGGTTGGAAGCAGAATTGTCCATTACCGCTGTCGTAAATAATTTAGCCTACCGCAGCCTACTGTCGCACGCACACGCTCGCTGTTTGTCCAGCACCAGCTTTGGAATCAACAATGGCCACAGACAAGTTAGAGTATGATGCATGATTTTATGAAAGACATTACAAACGAAGAAAAACTATGTATGCCGTAAAGCAGTCGAATTTTGTAGTTCTTTTTGTGCTCCGGTTACTACCCGAAACCCGAAGTTACATAGTGCCAGTAAAAGCGATACAGACCACGTCAGGCTATGGCAGATGTGTCATTTAACCTATTGTAAGTCGATGTGCCATCACAAGGGTCTTGAAAATATATTATGAAGGTTGAAAAACTACATAGTGTTACTTTAACCTGTGCCATGAACACTCAGTGTTAATTGTTTATTAATTCTAAGAAATGTACATTTTATGAATGGGAAATGTCTTTACTGTACGTACTGTATAGTACTACTAAGAGCAAGTAGTCAAAATCGGCATGATTAGGGACTCCAGTATATATGAGCTTGAAACACAGAGAACTTTATGTGTGACATGAACAATATTTGATTAACTAGACTAAACACTTAAACTACTCTACTAACATACATACATGCATACAGTTTACCAAGGGAAAGAGAGCTGAAGCAGAATACAGGAAAGCAAGAAGTTAAAGCATTGTTTGAAATTCAGCAGATCAACAGCCTTGAGCAAGCCATCAGTTTAGTTCTGACACGCCTTTAAGAGGTGTAAGGATACTTAATGTATCAGATATAACAGGTGTAAGGATACTTAATGTATCAGATAATGAGACTAAGTTTGATACTTGCATGTCTCGCCCATTTGAATTAAACTGTCCTGATGCAATTTGTTGAGGCTCCAGTTGATCTTTGCTGATGTTGTCTTAATGAGAGAGAACCAGTGGGAGTCAGAGGATCTTTAATGAATGGAAAGACAAGGCCGCAGCCTGGCACAAGCTTGGGGGTCCTTAGAAAACTTCTAGTTCAGCATCATTTTCACATTAGGATTTCAGAAAGGGACTAAGGCTGCATTTACACTTGACATTAACATGCGATCACCGTAATCTGATCAAGCAGATCGGATCATAAGACAATCAGGACACGGTACGTTTACACCTGTCCACATCAAGTGGCTTCTGTATCTGGATAACAGATCGGATCTCGCATACCCGCAAAAAAAAAAAGGACGGCTCTGTTGAAAAGTCGACCTGAACTGGTGGGTTTTCTTTTAAAAACAGTTTTCAGTCGAGGTACATTTTACAAATCTCGCAAAATGAGGAGGATGAAGAGGCTGCAAGTACTAATAATGTGGATAGATGCCGTACGGTATAGAGAAACGTATCCAAGAACGTTGCCAGCTGTGGTGAGAGAAACGCCTGTTCTTTACAGAAAATGAATGGATCTGCAACTTTAGGGTACGAAAGCAAACATTTCAGTATACTTGTGATGTACTTTGCACTCGACTGTATCGGAAAACCACACAGCTACGTGCAGCAATTCCTGAGAAGAGGGGGCATAATAAAAGTGGGTGGGTTTTGTGTGACGTCCACCTGTGAATGCAGACATGATGGCTGGATTGTGTTTACATTACACTGAGATCTGATCACAATGCGCCCTCGACTACCTCTGAACCAGGACACGCTGATCGGATAACATTCTGATCAGAAGCTCGTTTACATTTGTCTTATCAATGTGTATGTGGACAACATCCGGATACAGGTCGCATGTTAATGCCAAGTGTAAATGCAGACTAAGACGAGATCTTGTGATCAGTGATTTTTTAAAGTGTGAAGATGTCACACCCTCTAGAGGGTTGTGAGCCAATAAGAAGTTGTTCCCTTTGGAGGGAATTTCTTTACGACCTTTTGTTCAAGCAGGCCTTTGAACATGTCATTTGATTGGGTGTTTAACAAAATAATCTGCAAGATTCTTATAATACTAATGCATCACAAAGTTAGCAACATGTAATGTAAATTAACAATTGGGGGATGAAGATTGGAGTTTATAGAGACTAAACATGCTACACATGATTTTGGTTAACCATAGTATGCAAATCTGAAACATTAATCCAAAAGAGTTAAATGAATACATAGATCAAACCACATAAAATGAAAATCAGGAGATGGGAAAATTAGATACATGTTTATACATTTCTCAAGTGGTTATATATAGAATATATTTTAAATGGTTGATTTCTCCTTCTCAGCAAGAATTAAGTGAGAGTCACAAATCTTGGCAAATTCCTCTTGGGGTCGTAAAAAAGTCTTATCAGTCTTAATGTGTCCTGTAACAGGACACCGGGTTCTGCCAGTGTGTTAGCTTCATTTGGGATGCTAGTTTTGGGGGAAGCTTTTATACGCCTTTGTTGAGAGAGTGAGTTTGCTGGATTAATTATGAAATATAATGAATAATTTGTGTGCCTGATTGATCCAGATGCTACATATAACATTATTAATACAAAGATACCATTCATTTAATAATTGGTGTTCAAAATCCCACTGCAGTTTATTACATATTTTGGTTTCATTTTATTTTGATTTTCCCTTTAACACCATTCTGTTGACTAAGTATCATCATTTGGGGGATCATCACAATAAAGAGATAGCAGATATTAAAGGGGTGGTTGATTACGATTTCACTTTTCTAACTTTAGCTAGTGTGTAATGTTGCTGTTTGAGCATAAACAACATCTGCAAAGTTACAACACTCAAAGTTCAAAGCAAAGGGAGATATTTTCTTTTATAGAAATTACTTTTTAAAGGGATCATATAATGCCATTTTTGTACGCTAATATGATTCTTTAGGGTCTAAATTAAAAGTTTGTAATATACTTTAATTAAAAATTCTCATTAGTATTGTAAGAAAACACCTGGTCAAAAACAGCTCTGTTGTCAGCACGCCGTTTAAGTGTATGTGTCTTTAAATGATAATGAGCTTTGCTCACCCCGCCCCTTTGTTCTGTGCGTACGTTGTTCATTATAAACGTGGGATTATGAATTATATTGAGAATGTCGTTCTCCAATCCTTTTTTCGGGAGCATCTTCTTAGCAAAACCAGACCCTCCTCGTTTATAAAGGAGTCTGGTGTGTGAAATGATTTGCGCAAACATAAAAGCATTTACGTTGATCGTGGGGAACATTCCCTTCGAAAACAAACTCAGCCACTGCGTCTTCAGCGGTTCGGATTTAGGAACATTAAAATGACTGTTGTGTTCCTTATTGTACCCAAGAATAGAACACCACTTTGCTTATATTCCATTCTGCTCATAGGCAGTGCTCCAGCGTACTTTTTGGCACGACAGCGGTCCGCGCGGACTATGATTGACAGCTCGCTCAAGAGCGAAGGCGGGTCTGTGTTGAAACGCTGCTGTCAACACACTCTGGGGACATTAAAGACTTATTTTACATCTTATGACACCCATTTAAGGAAACAGTCTACTAACACTCTGAGAGTTAGTTGACATGTAGTTGCAAAGTTTCTTATAGTCAAGTCCAGTCAAGTCATATATAGCGCTTTTAACAAAATAGATTGTGACCGTGAGAAAATAAGTCTTTATTAATCAGTAATCTGCCCCTGTAATAATAGTTTTGTATGTTCATTTCAGATGGAATACAACACATTATACATTTAAATGTTAAATTTACTTTGCAACTGTTAGAAAAGTATGTTCTATATAGTATGAACATGGTAGTATTGAATGAAATTCGGACGTACTACATCCGCCATGTTGTTACTGTCACGTGACCTACCAACATCAATTCTGTCGCTTCAGTGCCTTTCACAAATCCGCCGTGGCCTAATGGGATAATAAAGTGTCCATTGAATGCGCACTTCAGAATCACTAAACTGTTGGTGTACTCTTTTTCGCATACTTTATGGTAGGTCGGTATTAGTTTTTAGAAGCAAATGTGACATAAAATACATTTGCTGAAGCAACCATGCTAATTTAGCTTGATTTGAAGAGTCTTTGAGCTCTTTTGTCATTACTCATATTTCACAGGACTCTTGCACATTTCAAATCGCAAGTACAATGCTGAACCAGGTGGCCTACCAAGCAAGTTTAGTCAGAAAAAAAAGCCAAACTTATGGAACTGGTTATGTGATGCATTTTACAAATCATGCACTATGGTAAAGGTGTTTTGAGTTAATAATATAGTATTGTGCATGGAACCATGTGAAAATAAGTCTTTAATAATCAGTAATCTGCCGCTGTAATAATACAGTAGTTTTGCATGTTTTGCAAAATTATATTGCAAAACATTGTGCAAAAATTTCATCACAGGTAAGATTTTTTCCAATGAGTGTGTAGAAACAATGGGTTATTATTGCTTTTGTCTTGTCACATTGTACTACTTGCATCTTGTGTAGACAATGTGTATTTATTTCTTATTTTTATAAAGATGTTTAACCATTTAACATTGCTGTCCCAGATTGATGTTTCATATCAACTATCCACATGGCCCATTAGTTAGTGTATGAAAAAGTTATGTAAACATACAACAAGAAAGGTTAAAACATCGTCAATAGGCACAGAAATCTCAGAAAAAAGGACAGACATATTTAAAACATACCACTAATATGAAAAGTACATTAAAATATTACTATATTAAAAAATAATAAATAACTATAGCAGACATTTTCATAAAAAAAGTTTTTAGTTTGAAACCTTAAAAACAAGGGGTAAGTCATGATGCCACAAAACTAAATAACACATAATTATGCTGAATAAAAGTGCTTATATTTTTAATGCCATTTGCTTTCAGCGTTAAATGGAAAAGAAAAATCCTTGTATGTTAAGTTATGATCGCTGATTCACAATAGCTCCAAAGGCCAACTGACAATTATCACCCGTTGTTTGAAATTAAATTTCCAACATGAATGTGTAAGTGCTTGGAGTGTCCATATACTTTTGGCTACTTAATGCATTTAATATGCCACAAAACGAAGAAGAGGGGAGAGAGTCACCCAACTGAAGCATATGCCAGACAATGGTTATTATGCTAATTTATGACTGCACAGGGAACATTACCCTCCAATATAGATATAAAAAAAAAAATATGACCAGAAAATGGGCCCTATTGTTTCTCCACAAAAGTGAAAATTTAGAATGGTTCTTTAGTCAACACAGTGTGAAAAAGACTATCAACAGAACACTGTTGTGTATGTTTTCATTTTCAGTACTAGGATAATAGCTTTGTAAAGGTTGAATCTCTGATTATAGCACAAATATTGAAATAGGGTAGAATTGGTGGCATGTTATTTTCTCGCAGGATGAAAAGAATAATAGTTTCCCTGGAGATTTGGCATCACTGCCCAGTTATCACCTGCCTTTGAGCTGTTTATAGAAATGTTTTATAAGTCTGAAGACAGATAGGTACACATTAATTCACAGCAAAGCTCCTCACAGTAACATACTCTCAAAAACTTCACACTCAGAGCGCAAGCCACACATGATTTATTGAATTTGACATTGCATCTGACGTTGTCATGCATATGTAATGGAAAATCACTTGTCGTTAAGCAATATTGAAATCTTCCTATCTGTATAAGAGGAAATATATACAATGCAAAAGTATGAAGGGACTCAAAAAAAAAAATACTTCAGATTTTTTTTTATCATAAGTGTTATCAATAAGGCTAATACATCTATTTCAATATACTATATATTCTATGTAATATTTTATATGTATTAATATATTAATGATATTCTGAAATGTTTATTATATTGATATTCTTGCCAATAACAACATAAAATATTATATATATATATATATATATATATATATATATATATATATATATATATATATATATATTTTTTTTTTTTTTTTACAAATGCTAGCTAGATAATTCACTGCAGCCAAAGCAACAGGAATGAAGCTTCCACTCCCAAGGAGCAGTAGTGTCAGCATGACTTACACTCTTCCAGAAATAGACTACTAATAGGAGGTGAGGATGTCAGCTTGACTTGGGTCAAAGAGAAAAAGAGATTTGGGAGATTTTACCTGTTGTGTAAACCTGTGTTTTTGATCTGTAGGGGCAACATAGGGTGCTTTTAAACATTTATCTTTTGGAATCTGCTTTGGGCCACTTTCAAACGTGGTTATACATCTCACCTGGGGCCTCATGTACAAAGACTTGCGTTGAATTCATACTAAAACATTGTGTACGGACAAAGCTGTAAATGTGCGTAGGCCTACGCACAAAAAAAAACGATGTATGAATCTCTGCGTAAGAAGGATCCCTCGAATATTCTCTTTGTACATCCCAATTAACGTAAAATTGAGCGCACATGCACGAGCACAATGCCCCACCCAGTCTCCTCCCTCAATTAAATTAATTTAAATATGGTAATTAGTCCAATTTGGCAAAGAAACCTGCAAGAACATGGCTAAAGCAAGCAAGAAACGAAATTTCACTGAAAATGAATTAGAGGTGCTACTATCAGAGGTAGAAACAAGAAAAAAATATGTTATTTGGAACTTTGTCCTCTGGAACTAATAACAAAAGAAAGAAATATGAGTGGGAGAGTTTGTCTGATGCCGTCAACGCGGTGGGACCTGAGAGTCGCACCGTAAATGAACTGAAGAAGAAATGGTCTGACATGAAGGTGGAAGTTAAGCGGAGATCTGCTGCGCACCGACAAAGTGTGGGCAGAACAGGCGGTGGTACAGGGGCCGATGAACTGACACCCTTTGATCAGATAGTTGCCTCTATTGTAGGAGACACGTTAATCTCTGGAATCGTATCCGTTGATGTCGGAGACTCGGATATACTACAGGACTGCCAGCAAGGTGACTAATTTAAAATGTATTTCCTTAACTTTGATACATATAGCCTACCAGCCACCATTTAATTTTAAAATGCAAGCAATGTAGCAAAAATTACACCAGAGATTTTACGTATCCACTGCTTTATTGCAAATGCGTGTACCCATTAATAAGCAACAGATTCAAATTACTGTTAACATGTGCCTGTGTTTATTTGGATTTAGGAACCGCAGGAACAACAGCAGGAACGTCCACTGGCACGCACTCAGAAACCGCACCACCCAAACAGCCAGAGCCCATTCAGTCTAGCGTCTCCGGTGTCTCTAATGCTCCCCCCAGTGCTGAAGCCCATCCATCTCACAAAAATGAACTTTGTGTCTGAGTACCATTTATATTGTCGCAATTACACGTTAGCAGGCCTGAATGGCTTGTTGATTGTGCTGCGCATATACTGGTCCTGGGTCAGGGTCATCCGGTGGTACCCCCACCTCACCAAGGGGTATGCCATGCCTGTGCGCGACATTGTGCAGCACTCCACAGGCCAGCACAATGCGGCACACCTTGTCAGGATGGTATAACAGCAACCCCTGGTCCTATGAGGTGCCCCGAGGGACATTATTCAGAATTGCATGCACATACATGTACTTTTCCTCTCACATACACATATGAAACCAAATTCATTCACATACTAT
This sequence comes from Siphateles boraxobius, assembly GCF_051911475.1. Lineage (NCBI taxonomy): Eukaryota > Metazoa > Chordata > Actinopteri > Cypriniformes > Leuciscidae > Siphateles > Siphateles boraxobius. The sequence goes on along the minus strand of NW_027508920.1, from coordinate 16,004,941 downwards.
AGTGAAATGCTCACACACATACAAGTGAAATGCTTTTACAAACACAACTGAAACGCTCTCATACATACAACTGAAATTATTACGCGCACACACACAACTGAAATGCTCACACACACACAACTGAAACGCTCACACACACACAACTGAAATGCTCTCATACATACAACTGAAAATATTACGCTCACACACACAACTGAAACACTCACACACACACAACTGAAATGCTCACACACACAACTGAAATGCTCTCACATACACAACTGAAATGCTCACACACACACAACTGAAATGCTCTCACACACAACTGAAATGCTCACACACACAACTGACATGCTCTCACACACACAACTGAAATGCTCACACACACACAACTGACATGCTCTCACACACAACTGAAATGCTCTCACACATACAACTGAAATGCTCACACACACAACTGAAATGCTCTCACACACACAACTGAAATGCTCTCACACACACAACTGAAATGCTCACACACACACAACTGAAATGCTCTCACACACAACTGAAATGCTCTCACACACACAACTGAAATTGTTCCGCCCCAATGATAATGAAATAAGCAACAATCTTAAAATGTTTAAATTTATTGAAGTAACAAGTAGTATCTAAATACAAATTAACTATCTACATCAAATAACAGCAAGTTCAAAAATAAAGAAAATAAAAGTGCAGCTGTGTCAAAATTTGTATCAAGTTCAAAAATAGAAAATAAATAAAAGTGCCACTCGTCATAGCATCCCCTGGTTGGGGGATGTGGACTAACATAATATTGTAGGCTACTTAAAAACGTGAAATAAAAAAAAAAGTATATATTACACATATTAAAATAGACATAACATTTGATATGGGATTAAAATGATGGGCAGTGTATAAGATATAAACTAATAATTAATTATTTTAATATTCCTTTGTTCCGATTAGAGCATGTGAGCGGAGAGAGAGAGCGCATTTCTGAATATTCCTCCGCTCGCTCATTCCGCTCAGGGTCGCGCGCGCAACCCAGAATGTTCTGCTGGCTCGAAAATATGTGGAATAAGGGCTGTCTCCGACTAAAGTTTTTTTCTAGTCGACTAGTAGCTGTTCATTTAAGCCGTTAGTGGACAAATCGCCCCATTATATTAATTTAATTACTTAAATAGGCTATACAGGATAATGAGCGTTATATTGCCGCACTCAAGCTCACGCATAAAGCTTGCCACAAAGAACCGGCAAAAGTAATGATTATGAATGTATAAAAAATAGAAGGTAGACATTTAATTGTTTATTAATAAACTGGTGTTTTCTGTGTTGCTGCAAAGATGAAGTTGACTATGCGGACTCGCCATCAACGAATAAAGAGCATATAAAGGAAAATTTCCTCCCGTTTGGTGCGCGCCACCTGTCACGTCTCTATTCCCCACCAGTGTGGCGCGCCACACACTTCGAGAACCGCTGGTGTAGCGCGATTGGCGGGCGAACGAACCATAGGAACGAACGGTCAACTTCGGTCGCTTGTATTGTGAAAGGCGCGCTTTTGTACTATGCCTTCTTTCAACAGCTTCTAGTTCTTCGTCTTGAGGTGCACTACTGCCACCAACTGGACTGGAGTGGGGACTTTAACCACCTTCCGTTTCAACTGAAATGCATGCATACAACATACTGAAATGCTTGCATACAACATACTGAAATGCTTGCATACAACATACTGAAATGCTTTTCAGTTGTGTGAGTGAGAGCGTTTCAGTTGTGTTTGTAAAAGCATTTCACTTGAATGTGTGTGAGCATTTCAGTTGTGTGTGTGTGAGCATTTCAGTTGTGTGTGTGAGAGCATTTCAGTTGTGTGTGTGTGAGCATTTCAGTTGTGTATGTGAGAGCATTTCAGTTGTGTGTGTGTGAGCATTTCAGTTGTGTGTGTGTGAGTGTTTCAGTTGTGTGTATGAGCGTAATATTTTCAGTTGTATGTATGAGAGCATTTCAGTTGTGTATGTGAGAGCATTTCAGTTGTGTGTGTGTGAGCATTTCAGTTGTGTGTGTGTGAGTGTTTCAGTTGTGTGTATGAGCGTAATATTTTCAGTTGTATGTATGAGAGCATTTCAGTTGTGTGTGTGAGTGTTTCAGTTGTGTGTGTGTATGCATTTCAGTTGTGTGTGTGTGAGCGTAATATTTTCAGTTGTATGTATGAGAGCGTTTCAGTTGTGTTTGTAAAAGCATTTCACTATAGTATGTGAATGAATTTGGTTTCATATGTGTATGTGAGAGGAAAAGTACATGTATGTGCATGCAATTCTGAATAATGTCCCTAGGGGCACCTCATATGGTCCTATCAAGGCAGCGCCACCGACATTTCAGCTGCCCAATCGCCCGCTCCACAACTGACCTAGTGCGAGAATGGGAATCATTGTATCTGCGCTCTCGGTCAGTTTGTGGGTTGGTGAGGGGGGTTAACAGCAACGTCTTTAGTGGATAACCACTGTCTCCTGATGGGCAGTTGAATAATTACACACACAAAAATTAAACTTTTAGATAGAACCATACATTTAAATGCATAACTTACCAAGTAGCCACCCATCGCGAACCCTGCCTGCTTGGAGTCTCATCCCAACCATGCTGTTTGTAAGGATATATGAATCATGGGTTGTCCCAGGCCACCTTGCCACAATATTTGTTAGGCGCATTTGTGCATCACATATAATCTGCACATTTATTGAATGAAAATGTTTCAGATTCAAATATGCAAATTCTTCTTCAGATGGCGCCTTTATAGCAATATGTGTCACGTCGATCGCTCCGATTACATTAGGAAAACCGGCTATCGCTGCAAATTGCACTTTAATGTTTGGCTGGTCACCTGCATCGTATGGGAACGCTATATACCTGGTAGACAAGCGGATGATCCCGTCCCATACAGCTGGCATTGCACGGCTCAAACACGACTGGCTTATTCCTGAGCGGTCTGCCAGTTCTCTTTGGAAGAACCAGTTGCCAGGAAACCAAGTGTAGTAAGCACCTGTAAAGGAAAGGATAATGCGTGGCTCCTCGCTGTCTCTCTTTCCAAATTCGGACCCAACTCAGTGCAGAGGTCCTAGAGTATAGCCCTTGGAAATCTGAAACGGCTGATAAGCCAGTCATCATCGTGGGCCAGAAAATCATTGTGGTCCCTAAAAAATCGTTCTCTCCGGATTCGTCCATTGAAAATGTCCTCTAATAAAGCCAACACTGCCATTGCTAGATGGGTTGTATCAATTTGCACATGCTTTATATATGTTCTTACTTAATTTCATAATGAATAGAATATTTTAATAAGACTCGTGTGACAATAACATGTCAAATAATTTATCAATTACAAATTATAAGGAATATCTGACAGCTGGTGGTGCGATAGAACAATTCGTAGTGTAATGTTTGGCAATTCACCTTATTGCCTCTATGAGTCGCCAACGGACCAAAATCACGACAAATGTACGTACGCCAGGCATGAAGTTTACGTGGAGGAACGCACATTCTTACGTTAATTTCACTGTTAGTACATATGGCCGTGAACGTGAAAGCTGGCGTACGCTGTGTTGTGTGCGTACGCAGTGTTGATACATGAGGCCCCAGGTGCACGTATTCAGTTCTCCTTTTAATTTGGAAATTTTTAACATTGCTTTTCAACAAAGCAAGATAGGCTAGATCAGGGCCGGGTTTCCCGATAACGATGTATCTTAGCTCTTAAGAGCGCTTTCTACGTGCAAGGTTACGAACGCTCGCAGCAATTACACGAGCGTTTCCCAAAAATTCACTTAACATGAACGAGCGAGAACGCGCTCTACGTGCTACTTAAGAGTCGCTGTCCATTCGCGAAGTGCTGAAATATAACCTTATATGGCATCGTATTGTGACCATTTAACCTAATAATTATCATCTGTTTTGGATTAGCAATCAAGTCTATATAAAGCACCTACATACAGGCGGAGACACTGACAAAATGGCTGAACAAAAAAAAACAAGAAAAGATACCTTTCAAAAGGATGAAATTGATGTCCTCTTAGAGGATTTGGGGTTGGTGATGGCGCAGTGGATAAGACACATGCCTCTGGTGTGAGAGACCCGGGTTCGAATCCACTGTGAGACACCAATGTGTCCCTGAGCAAGACACTTAACCCCTAGTTGCTCCAGAGGCGTGCGACCTCTGAAATATAGCAATTGTAAGTCGCTTTGGATAAAAGCGTCAGCTAAATGAATAAATGTAAATGTAGAGGAGATAGAGCAAAACAAAGATGTGATTTTTACCAGATTTAAAGGACACCATACTAATAAAGAAAAACAAAACATCTGGGAGGACATTGCAACCAAACTAACTGCAACCAGGGGTGTTCAAAGGTCAGGGAAGGAGGTCCGCAAGAAGTGGCAGGATTTTGCAAGCCTGGCAAAAAGGAAGAGGGCACTGCAGAGGACTGCAATTAAAAAAAACAGGTGGTGGGACCAATAAGTCCCCCCTTCTCACAGCCGAGGAAGAAAAGGCATTGTCAATACTTGGCACAAGTGCTTCAGATGGCATTAGTGGTGGTATTGACATCCACGGAGGAGTAGGGATACCTCAGCCTGATCCTGAGTCAGGTCCTTCATGCTCAGGGGAACCATCAGTTTCATCTGCCATCTCTGAGCACCTACCATCTCCTAGTCCTCCAAACAACCCTCGCATGCCTCAGCCTCCATCTTCAGTGGTCCAGACTGCAGCCACAACACCTCAGCAGTTCGAGAATGTCTGTAGCTGTAGCCGTGACCTAGTGCAGCTGGAGGGAGAGAAGCTAGATGTCTTGAAAGACATTAGGCAATGCCTTCAAGAAGCCAATGAGAGAGACAACAACTTCCAACAGCAGCTCATTGAGCTCAAGAAGGCCAAACTGGCCTTAGAAGAGAGGAGGCTTGCACTAGAGGAGATGAGTTTTGCAAGGCCCTCAATTTCTGTGCCAATTATGTTGCAAGAAGACACAGGTAATGTGATTTATTGTTTCAGTCATTTATTGTGCAATGTGAAATGTTTTCTATATGTAGTTATGACTCATCTCACTGTACAATGTCTTTTGCAGGTCGTGGGGAACTGAATAATCCAAATTAATAAAACTGTGCAATGTTTTTTTTATTAATAAAGCTAGATGCAATGTTTTTTATGTCCATGTGTTTGTTGAACCATGCACACAAGGCCTAAGGCCATATGAAATACTATAATAATTGTTATGAGTTCTTCCAAATGTTTCTGAAGTAAATGGCTAATGGTTGATGGTAATTTTCAGACATAAGCATTTAAGTTTAAATATTATTAATATATAAAGTGTATATATTTAGCGTGACAGATAACACAAATATGCATACAGTATGTACTTCATATAGCTAATACATTTCTACAGGTATAGACAAAAAATAACATTTACCAGTACTGTTCTATGTATACATTTTTACAAGAAGCACAACTTTTCATCATTATACCGAATATGTAATCTATACAATTTCTAAGTATGCCACACCTTCACTTTCTTCAGGGTAGGGCCTAATGTCATTACTGAAATTGATGATAGGCAGTGGGATATGTGAACATAATTACAGCCTGATAACCTTCACATGGTTCCTTCAATTAAGCTAGGATTAGTATAGAGTTTACACCTCACTAGACTTGCAGAGGAAATCATGGCTGCACTACAGCGTGTTCTTCAATTGAGGGTCAGACAAAGACAGAGATGACCACGATGTAGATTGGTGACTTTAAATGCCTTCATCAGACAGCATCAAAACCCCTTGGATATCCTTGATGACATGGCTATAATAAGGCGATACCGTCTGCCAAGAGAACACATAGCCCAATTGCTAAACAGCATTGGACCTCAGCTGATGCGTGCCACCAGGATAAATTTTGCCTTGTCCCCAGAAGTCCAACTCCTATCTGCCTTGAGATTTTATGCAACAGGCAGTTTTCTCCAGGTACTTGGTGATGGGCTTGGACTAAGTAAGTCATCAGTTTCAAGAGCTGTTCAAGCGGTCACCAATGCATTACTTCCACTTGCTGTGGAACACATTCAATTTCCAGCATCAAGACAGTACATCACAGAAATACAACAGTATTTTTTAACACATCATCACATCCCACAGGTCATTGGAGTGATCGATGGTACCTTGATCCCGATCCTTACACCATCTGTGGATGCCCATGTATATATATGCCGCAAAGGCTATGCAGCTATCAACTGCCAGGTGATCTGTGACCATAAGGGTTAGATCACAGACATTGTGGCAAGGTGGCCCGGAAGCACACACGACTCCTTCATGTTCACCAATTCATCGGTGGGTCAGGAGGCACAAAACTCACAGGGACAGTGGAGGCTGCTTGGGGAGAGTGGTTACCCATTGAGGCCATATCTCTTCACGTCTGTGGCTAATCCTACGAATAACAGGGAGACAAATTTCAACGAGGCACACCGCGTTGCACGTAGAATTGTGGAACGCACAATAGGGAGGTGGAAGATGCGCTTTCGGGCAATTCACCAGTCCGGCGGTGGTTTTTTGTTTGCTCCCCAAAAGTGCTGTGCAGTAATAATAGTGACAGCTATGCTGCACAACATTGCAGTGCAGAAGAGAGTGCCCTTACTTAACAGGGAGGAAGATGAAGAGGTGGAGGAGGAGGATGAGGATGTGGAGGACGAAGATGGCATGGGACCACATGGCCAACCAAGAAATGTTCAATACACGGCTGGTTTTCGTGCACGTCAGCAAGTCATTGACAGATTTTTTTTAATTCATCCCTATTTTGCCCATGCAGTCTTTGAAGCATATTTCCCACATTACTTCTTTTACGATTTTTTTTTTGTTCATTCAATTTAGATGTGTATTTCTATCTTTTTCTTCCCTTTTTAATTATTTCATTTATAAATTCATGTAAACAAAAAAAGAGTACAATAAAGTGTACAATAAAGTACAATCAAAACATTATTATTACTCGTGTTGCAGTGCGTTAAATCTAGATAAAAGTGTAATCTGCCGGTTGTCCTACAGGTGTCCTCATAACTCTGTCTTCTTACGAAGCACTTGGGGATGAACGATTACTCCAGAGCACTCGTAGTTCTACGAAGATTTTCAAGTGCTACTTAAGCTACGATGCTTTTGGGAAACAGACCATAATATTTAGATCAGTCGTACGATCGTTTTTACGATCAACTTAGGCTTACGATGCTTTTGGGAAACGCAGCCCTGGTCTGAGATCATCACTTGCTTAGTGAAAACATGGGAATGTGTTTGAGTCATGTAGGAAATAGGGTATAATTGGTCAATTGATCTAAAAGTTGATTGTTTATTGATCTGAAATTGATTAAAAATATAACATTTGTATAAAATGTGAATTTGAGTGGATTTGGTGTGAAGGAAGTACAAAGTAGTCCATTATTAATGGTCCCGCTCACAATGGAAAATCATTAGTGAAACATGCCTGATGTAATAATTATCCAAGGGCCCTATTTTAACGATCTAAGCGCATTGGTCTAAAGCGCATGTCGCAAGTGCACTTAGGGCGTGTCTGAATCCATTTTTGCTAGCTTAACAACGGGATAAATGGTGGGCGCACCTGGCACATGGTCTAAAAGGGTTTTCCCTATTCTCTTAATGAGTAATGGGTGTGTTTTGGGCGTGGCGTGCAATAAACCAATCAGAGTCTCATCTCCAATTTGCTTTAAAATCCAGTTGCGCTCGTGCCATGGCGGCTTCGCTATTTACATGGCGGAAATTGCGAAAGGAAAAACTTAACACTTCTCTAGCAAAAAAAAAAGGATATGCTTGTGGCTTGAATGTTTGTGTGCTGCTTCGTGTCCCTGTGTGTGTAATAAACAAAGTCTACACAAGTTACACCCGCCTTATAGGCCCATTTTACTAATGCACCCTATAAATAACAAAAAATAAATATTGGCCATTGCAGTCTATTTCAGTAGCCTCAAAATAGCAACACGCCAACAATGCGCCTGAACACACCTCGTTTTCAGAACAGCGAGCTAATGAGTTCACAAATGGGCGCAAATGCATTTGCTATCTAAACAACGTGACGCAGGATGTGAAAATGATAACTGCGTTAGGCTGAAACTAGCAAAAAACACTTGAGTCACACCTGGCGCCGCATTGCGGCAGGTGCATGAGTCAGTTTACTAAAAGCAGTATAAGGGCCTGTTCACACAGAATGTTTTTTTGACTATTAAAAACTTAAGCTGTAGGTCAGTAGAATGAAAAACGTGCAAAGTCCAAATATGCGTTTTTTTTAAAGTTTAACTTCTTTTAACTTGAGCGCCACGTTTTTAGAACGCCTTATCATGTGCGAGATGGTGCAAAAGACATGAGATGTGAGCGCAACGGTCAAACGCGTCAAGCTAGTGTGTTTACATTGAAAAACAATTGAAAAGTAGTGCAGTGGAATGCAAAAATGCGTTCTGCGTGAACGACCACTAACTGCTAGTTCACACCAAACACGTTTTTGCTGTTAGAAATATGCGATGCAGGTGAGTGGAACGAAAAAAGCACAAGGTCTTCAAACGTATTGCTTAAAAGTTTAACTTCTTTCAACTTGAGCGCTGCATTTTTAGAATGCCGTGTCGTTCGAGACCAGAGCACAGCGGTTAAAGACGTCCATCTAACGTGTTTACATTGAAAAACAATGGAAAAGTAGCGTCTTGAAATGGAAAAACAAGTTCCTTGTGAACAGCCGCTAACATGTTTTTATAAAACATTTGAATTACTACAAAACGTGCTGAAGTGGCTATTTTCAATAAGTATATATTTAAATGTTTGCTTTAAAATGTATTGCTATATTCAAGGAATTTGCATACGTGACATGTGTGCTTCATTATTGCCGCTATATCTAAAGTACATAAAAATTGTCCAAAAACCAGATTTCAATAAGCTTCATCAGTTAACCTTAATTGCTGACATCACAGCTGTTTAATCGTACATTGTGTGAACATTCAAAAAACAAAACATGGTGTTAACCTTTCGCTATTGCAATACATTCTGTTGATAGAATAGAATCAAATAGAACAAAATCAAAAAGTTGCTCAGATACCAGAGCAAATTTGTTCTAAAGGTTGGGATCAAAATGGGTCATCAGATGATTTTTTTTTTTTTTTTTTTTTTTTTTTTTTTTTAGAAAAGCCATTCACAGAGGTTGGTTGATTGCTAGGATGGTCCCTATATAGTAATGTACTATCAATGTGCAGAAAAAAAAAAACAGGTAGAGATCAACTGTGACCCTTAGTAAACTTTGGATTGGTGTAATTCTCATAAGTTATGGAACCAAATCTCCAACCCAAAATGGACCAAATATTCACCACACCTCTTCAATTCTCATCCAACCAAGAAAAAAAACAGAGAATATCAGTCTGGCTGATTATACTAAATGACTATAATTCCATGCTGGGGAAAAGGAACAAGGCAAGGATGTTGAAAGGTGACTATGGAAGAGGTGTTAAAGAGGTGTTATAAATTCAAAACTCTGACCAATGAAAATAAGAGAATGTTCAGGACACCTGCATAAAAACAAAATCTAAATCATTTTCTCCTCATTTTTCATTAAAGGTTAACCCAAAAATTCTGTCCTCAATTACTCACCAAACTGTTCTAAACCTATAAGACTTTGGTCAATCTCCAAAACACAAATCAAGATATACAGTTTTAATGACACATGAGAGATTTCTGTCCCTTTACTTTTCTGAAGGTAAACAAAATGTAGAAGATTTAAAAAAGGTCATAAAGGCGTTATAAAATGAATCCATATGAAACTAACCATTTAATCCAAGTCTTGTGAAGGGATACAATCTCTTTATATGTTGAATAGATTTAATGTAGTATTTTATTCACATATAAACACAGAGCACATCACATATGGTAAACACGGAACCTCTCAGGTTACATTAAAAATATCTTAATTTGTATTTCGAAGATTAAACAAAGCTTATGGAACGAGATGAGGAATTTTTCATTTGTATGTGCCCTTTTAAATGCTAAAGCAGTCAGATGTTGTGATTACATGCAATTAATTATTTTGATTCTCATTGGAACTCTCATTCTAAATAAGGTTGCAATCAATCATCAATTCATAAGTCATCAAAACCCATAGAAAATTAATACACTGTCATATTCATAATTCAACACAATGGCTTTTAATTGCTCTTTGTACATTAAATGCATGCTGTACTATTAATAATGTGCCAGTTCAGTTTAAGATAACTTCCTGCACAGCTGGTCCTACAAGACAAAAGCAGAATAAGTGTTGAGGAAAGACATTATTTTTCCATGGTTCTGGGAGAAACAGCTGCATTAATTTGCCTCTAAATAGATATTATCAGTTAAAGAGAAAGACAGTTAAAGAGTGTTCATGGAAAGGTTACCAGGCTTGTGTGAGCATAGATGGGTTATTTATGTTATCCAGTACTTTTTAAATCTGTTTTGCAGTGGCTTTTTATAAACAGTAAATGTGCCTTTGTAATTTAAGGAAATGTTGTTTGTGTATGTGTAGCAGCCTTTTCAGAAATATGACATGATCAAATTCAGAAGGTTAAACTTTATTAAATATAACTTGACTATTAAATCAATAAGATATAAATAAAGAGCTAAAGAACAAAGTCATTGCTTGAAATGTTTAGTCCACGGAAATTTGAATATTATCTTATTAATTTATGTGCTTTTATGAAATATGATGGAGTGAGGCAAACAAAAGGAGTGTTCATACGTGGAAGGTTTGGTTCAATAAAAATTAACTTTTTTAGGTAAAAAGTTATTACTATTCAAGTCAAATCACATTTATTGATATAGGGCTTTTTACAATCCAGATTGTTTCAAAGCAGCTTTACAGAGATAACAGGAAAATAATGCAACAAGGCAGTTCTCCTCTGGCTAACGAACGAACAGTGTATGATTATGATTCAAGCAGCATTATAGGTCAGAGGCCAGATTGGATTGGAACAATCAGAATATTATCCAGTTCCATCTGGCTGAAAATCGGAGCCATCACGCCGGTATGGAGACGGGTTTGTTGAGGATCAGTGCCGATGGCTGTCGTGTCGATGAGGCCTTCACAGGGGAGAGTCTAGCTGACACTTCAGGGATGCGATGTGGTCGTGTCTAGGAGCAGGTCCTCTATCTGATCTGGATACAGCCAGGATCTGGCTGACTACATCATGCGTAGTTGTCGTGTCTAAGCGCAGGTCCACCATCTGATCTGGATACGGCCCAGATCCAGCTGATTACAGTAAACCTCGGAATAAGCAGAAAGACTAACATTAGTGTCGATGCCATTCTTCTTATGATGTAATGAGTACATCGGGTCACGGGTGTTATAGGAAGTGTTCCTGGTTCCGGGTTCCTAATTTATGCAGCCTAATACAGAGCCATAGCTTTGTGGGCAAGGTGAATATATCGGTTCTGGTGAGCCGAGTTAAGGCTCGGGTTACATTAGTTCAATTTGCAGGCAAATGTCAGGGTTCTCCTCTGACAGTTTTGTATGTCATGTTATTGTTCAATGTCTCTTTGTTTGTGTTGTGCTTGAGCACATGGCTCAGTTTTGTTTATGTTGGTCATGTGCTCTCTAGTCCCACCCCCTTTTTTCAATTACCATGCACACAAGTACACAAGTAAAAAGTGTTAAAAAACTACAAAACATGGCAGATATGCGCGGCCGGCGGTGAGAGGTTCAGATAAAGGTTTGAATGACTAATCCAAGTTTAACCTGATAAAAAAATATGTATTTAATGTTATCCATGTTATATTTCATCTGCAATAACAATGTGGATTTTTATAAAGATCTTTTTATCCATTACTTTTTAAATGGATCAATATGCATTAATATGAATATGAGTCTCTGCATGAAAGAACCGCGACTGCAGATCAACGTGCTTCTGCATTTCTCTCCGATATGGTAGGAAATTAAATCAAATTAAATGTGGAGGATTTTAAGTGTGACGAGATGATTGACAGTTACACGCATCTTGTCACGCAAACTGACCTAAGCGACAGAGAGCAACCGTTAAAGACGCATTTTTATGACGTGATAGTATGTTCCAAAGCTTGTCTAATTTTTGCTACACCCTCAAAAGTATCTACTTTTTCTTCACAAAAAGAGTACATACTTTTAGGGCATAGTATAAGTAGGTGAACTGAGATGCAGAAAATGTGTTCTGGTCCCACTTTATATTAAGTGGCTTTAAGTACTATGTACTTACATTGAAATTAATAATTTGATACAATGGACTTATTGTGTACATACATGTTTTTACATTGTACTTATATTTTGAAAAAACCTGCATGTAATTACAGCTGTAATTAATTTATGTAATTACATTTGTAATTACACAGTTGACCCTTCCCTTAGACCTTAACCTACCCTTAAACCGACCAATATCCCCACACCTGACCCTAACCTTACCAGTATCACATCTCAGTAGCAGCAAAAGTGTTTTACAATACAGCCTGAACACAATAAATACATTTTACTGATTTTTTTCGATGCAAGTACATAGTACTTAAAGCCACTTAACATAAAGTGGGACCTGTGTTCTCTTTTCCTCTTGTTTTGCCAGATTGTTGTGTCACTTTGTGTCTATACTTGTGCTGCGATAAAGTTAGTTGTTTGCTAGTAGTAGGTAGTGGTGATGGAAAGTTTGGGTCATTTTACTGACTCTCTCATTCGATCTCATTCATTAAAATGAACAAATCTTTTTTCGAGTCATTTCGTTCATTTAACAGCCAAATTCCCTGAACAAATCCACCTACGCAATCATATTCTGAATTAAGAAATTATTATCCACAGTATTCCTGCGCCCCATGACGCTTTGCGCGAATTATGGGTGTAACTTCCGTTAAGCTGTAAACAATCAGTGAAAGACTAGCTCTGGACGCAATAATATATTTTTAAACCGTGTACGATGACATTACATTATTCTACTTACCCTTCAACCATTGAACATTAAAAGGACATTTTCAAAGTGTAAAAGCGTAAACAAGGTACTTTCAACAGACCATGAATAATCTATGAAAAAGTATCTTTCCACAGCAAAATCGGCGTTAATCTGTATTATGTAACATACGTTGCCTTAATAATAAAAAAAATGTTTTACTTCAGCATTAAGTGATACTATTTTAAAGTGATTTCAGTCATTTTGACAGATAATAAATTGTAAATTTACCTGTGAAACCTTTGGGGAGTATTCCAGTGAATTGGTATAGGCTACATCGTAAATTAAATCGGGAGAACAGACCACAAATGTGCAGTATATGTTGACCTTTATCATACTATTACAGCGAAATTCAAAAGTAAAAAAGAAAATAATCATGAGGAAAAGAATGCAGAGCTCTTACTATAGATATTCTTGTTATAACATGTCACGTTAAAATACCAAGTGTTACGTTATTCTGGTGTTATTCTTAGATAAAACATGAAAGAAAACTGATAGCTCATTAAGTCAAACTGACGGATCAGCTTTATTAGTAGGGCAACCTTATGATTTGAAATGATTCGTTTCAGTCTTTTTGAATGGGAGTTCCCCAAACCGGAAGTGCCACCCATAATTCAAAACGCAGTAGGCTCGTCAGGAATAAGGTGGATAATGCAGCCAAAAATAATTTACAGGGTACATAAATAATTACTTTACCTTCCGAGTCTTTTGTTCATTTGTCACGTGACAGATGCAATGAACATTCATGAATGACCCATCACTAGTAAGTAGTTGTAGTAGTAGTAGTAGTAGTAGTAGTAGTAGTAGTAGTAGTAGTAGTAGTAGTAGTAGTAGTAGTAGTATGCTACTCTAGTTGTGTCTTGATCCGCCTGTTCCAGTTGCTATTGTTTTGTATTTTACCCATTAGTTTTCTCTGCTTATTCTAGAGTTACTTTAGCATTTAGTTTTTGCCCTTATTATCTGTAGTAGTCTGCCTTCAACCATTATTATATTAGTTATTTCTCTTTATCCCTAACATTAGTTCTCCTATCTTTATTAGCTCACTTCTTTAGTTACAGGTCCTTTCTAGTTACTGTTTAGCTTTAGTCTCTGTCTAGTGTCTTGTCTGGTGTTTGTTGTGTCTCTTATTTGTTCTAGTCCTGTCCTGCGAGCTGAGCTTCCCTGGTCACTTACACTCACTGCCTAGCAGCAAGAGCGATGCAGAGCCTGAGATACCAGAGTGTATAGTCTTTTGTGCTTTGAGTTCATGCCTGGCCATCACTTCTCACCAGCCTATTGTCATCTTGGGCAAGTCTCAGCGGCCGCTCTCTCTGCTTGCCTGTTATTGTGCATTGTTCCCTGCCTACTGTTTGGACTGTTACCACCTCCTCGCCTACCATCTCTTTGTCTAGTCTGCTGTCTTGTCAATTAACTTGCAAAACTCATTATTCATTTGAGTGCTCTTTCACAGATCCCTGACAGAAAAAGGTCCATTGTCAATATTTGCAACTTACGAAGTCCCTTTGAAAGCTTTCGCTGTGAATTTGCGTGACCAACTTCATCATGAGCCAAATCTGTGTAGCTCAACTTTTTCGCCTCACGCAAATCTCCAGATCGCATGGAATCCTTTTGAAATGACTGGATTTTTCTTGAGTTTTGCAGAGCAACAATAAATATGAACACTTAACAGGAATGACCCAAATGTGGGCCACTATAGTGGCGTATTTGAAGGCTGGAGAGAGTGTATATGGACTCAGTCTGTATTGGAGCTGAACAAATGCCGGGAAGGACTGTTTCCAACGAGTGCCACATCTAATCAGCCTCCATGTGTCCTTGACAGGGCGCTCATCTGGAAAAACAGAAAATTGAGTGGAACCATTTCTCTCTGGACGTCTCACTCTTACACTGCTCCCCCCCCCTCCCTCCCCCCTCCCCCCTCCCCTGTTGCAGAGCTAATGTAAGATATAAAATGTCACAAGTTGATTACATAAGTGAGTACAAAGAACCTGATCTTTAATTCATGTAGAATTTGCCTACACCAACATAAATACAGCATCACTCCATATTGCAGAGTTTCTACATCTTTCAGCAAACTGCCAGTTTAAAATTCCAGTTTTTCAATAGAATCTTATTTGACTCATGGATTCCTATTTAATATGTGTAGTGTTTTACAGATCCCTACTTGGGTTTAATGGAAATAATTAGTAATATTGTTACTGGACATTACAGAGAAATCCTTTGTGAGCTATATGTACATTCAAATGCTGAAAGATCTTAATTAAAATTCTTCTGATGTCATTTCCAAAGGCATGTAACTCAGATCTCAGACTCTATTCCAAAACTTACAATCTGCATAGGCAGCTGGCAGGATCTTAACTGAAATGGAGCCTCATACCCAGACAGCAACATGGTGTCGGCCCAGATCCGGGCCACATCTGGTAGATATGGATTCCACACGTTCCACGTGCTGCCTATGTTGGTGACTCACTAAGTTCTGAATATAGTTTCTGTGGTCTCTTATTTATAAGAAAATCTAGTAACATTTAGCAATACGATCCTATTAGTTAACGCATAACTAATGTTAACTGACAACTAGAAAACAATCGTTACAGTATTTATTAATCTTTGTTAATGTTCATTATTACTTCATGTTGTCACGGTGGGTTGCAGGAATGCAGATGATAATTTCCAATACAATGTTTAAATGATAATTCAGAAGACTGGCTGAGCAACACACACTTACACATAACAGTGATCAGACAGAGAATGAATGTGAGGGACCAACTTATATAGCAAACACAAATGAGGATGATTAACAGAACACAGCTGAACCAAATAAACTGATGGTGGTAATAATACCATCGATGATGTTTATTCATCAATTATAATGATGGTGACCATTGTAACAAAGGAGTGGCGGGAAAACTGAACAAAGGAAAACTATTGAAAACAAACTGAACATAATAGTGACATATTGTCAGGAATCAATCAGATTCATTCCCATCCACCACTCAAAGGTCACTCTCCCCGGAATATTAACCAGTCACACCTGTTCACAATCAGTCACCTCGTTACCCAGCCCTATAAAACACTCACGCACACCCCAGTCATTGTCAAGCCTCCAACAGGAGAAGACCGTTACCCACGATTTCCTGAAGTTTCCAAGTCTGCCAACGAAGATCCATCACGTAACTATACTCACCCCTGAATATACTCACCTTTGTCTCCCTGTCTTGCTGTCTCCAGTATTCCAGTCTGGTTCCCTGTTTCCCGAGTCCTGCCATTTGAATCCAAGTGCTCCACGTGTCCACCGAGATCTACCTGTTCCTCCCTGGATCTGAAACAGAAAAGTATTCGTATCACTGGACATTGTCTACCCACGTCCAACTCTCTGAAGAAGGGTCTGCTCACCTGGGATCCTCTGCACGACGTGATCGTCAACGCACCTGCACATGAACTTTGTCTCTGCACATATATCACTGTAAATAAACTCACGTTTGCTTTCACTTACCTCCGCCTCTGTGCCTGTATCCTGACACATATGTTAACTCAGGTCCATTCAATTATATTAACAGACATGTTTGAATTTAATAATGTATGTAAGTAAATGTTTTGTTAAACACAGATTAATAAATGCCTAATTAAATTATTTTTGTTTGTTCATCTTAACCAATGTTCATTTACAGGTTTATAGTTTTGTTCAGTGGTTCTAGGTTCGTATGATTTAATTTTCAAAATAATGTTTTATTTATTTTTATATGTATATATTATTTACATTGTTGCAACACCTGGGGCCTATACCATGAAGCCGGTTTAGGTGGCTAGCCAGCTATGTTTCAGTTTAGTTTGCGTCAACCCTGGGTTTTAGGGACCATGAAAGTGGCTTGGCTTTTAGCTGTGTTCATCGCCATAGTAACTTACGCTCCACGGCTAACCTGGTCCAGGGCAGGTTATGTTCCAGGTAAGAGGTTGCAAACCGAACTTGGACCAATCAGCTGTGAGCAAAGTGTCACATGACTGATGCGATAAAGTCACTCCACCTGTTTTTACTCCAAATTAAAGGTCACTACATAGCAAATGATTTTTAAAGACACAATTGTCTGGTTTTTAGTGATGCATATTTAGAATAATAAATTTGTATGATTTAGATATTATTTATGTAATTATTAAACCCTTAATCACACATGTACAATTTTAGTTAATTATTATTAAGCAGTTTAAATGAATAAATATATAAAGGTAATATAAATTCGCTTTAGCATCAATAGATGAAGCTGTAAAATGACTACATGTGAGCTTAAATGTTCAATTCTCTCTATACCTTTATCAACTGTATAAAATAACTTCACAACTTTTACTTGCACTGATATACAGTAGTGAGACTTTTACTTTTAGTTGTCTTCTTTCATAGATAGCTATTTTCTTCTTGCTGTGTAAATTTGTTTAAATTCTTAATATTTTAATACTTTTATTTAATAAGTGAATTGCGTTGCTTCTCTCACGAGAAATTAATCTCAGTTTCACTCTTTCTCAACATGTGATTGGCTGTTCGCTACTGATGACACACTTAAACTCCTAAACTCAGGATCAAAGCCTGAGTTGACAGAGAAAGTTGATGATCAGCATCAATAGTACCAACAAAGCCTGGTTGGATTGGTATGGTTTTGTCAACTCTAAACTAATCCTGTAACCCTGAGTTTGTTCAACTACCATCATGGTACAGGCCCCTGGTTTACAGGTTGTTCGGGTCGTGGGAATGGCGGTGTTTCAATTATAATATTATTATTAGTGTTTTTGTTGTTATTTATAATTGCTCAGACTTGTTGAAGAAACAAATTTTTCCACCGTCTCTTCCTCTTCCTCTTCCACCTGCACTGTCTCCTCTGTCTCCTCCTCTAATGTGCCTACCCTGCACCTTCTCTGGGACGGGCATCCTCTAAGGGCCTTTTTTAGGGGCTTATTTCCTCTCAGGGCGAATGAGAGGATGCTTAATTGCTTTTTATCTGACATCTTTGAAAGACAGATGCAATGATTAATGCATCCATGGACAGGATATAATTATAAAATATGACATGATTTTAAAAGTGACCTATAACATCGACTATGCAATACACCTTAATGTATTTAGTGCTAATAAAATGATTAAGCCTATTTGGAGAGAGAGATGTTTTTAATGTGACAAATATATCAGTCATCATGTGATAACGGAAATATGACTAGCCTGTAAAACTGTTGAACAGGCTGTAAAACGAAACTTTCGGAAGATGTTGAAGCAGAATCACGTGAACAATTCCAGGATATGTATTTTATTTTATTTCTTCATTGGTTGCTGCATGAAAGGGTAACTGAACCCCTGGTCAGAACCTGACTCCATATACTGGCACTATTTGAAAAATGCTGGAAAAGTGGGCAGAGCCCAGCGGAGGGGGGCGTGCACCTGAGATGCATCTCTTTGTATGGAACCTGCCTACGTCACCAACAACCGCTGCGTCACGAACCACCGCAAACATCCAATAGGAAAATACAACTGCAGTAGCCACCGTTCAACCTGAAGAGGGCAGCACTCAGACGGTTTTATACCATATATTGTAGAATTAAAACACTTTAGACCCAAATGTCAAAAAATGTACTGGAATCAATGAACAGCATTTATGAAGCTCCATTCTAACAGATCATTAACTAAAAAAAGTTGTTTTAGTGTTTAGTTACCCTTTAAATCTTACCAAGATACAATAGTGCTATGTTCTGATTGGCTATTGTGTAGCCCCTTTATTTTATTTTTTGATTGGGCATGCTCGACTAAGAACTTCAGGGGAGACGCGCTTGATTCCTGTCAGTTCCATAGTGAGAGCGGCGTGGCCAGAGAAATTTTGGGCGCTGCGGAATATTAAATATATTATAAATAGTTTTTCCGCGTGAGAAATACAATGTGTGGCGGGAGTGCGTGACTAAAGACCGAAATGAGTGACTCTCCCGCTCAATGCGTGACACTTGAGAGCCCTGTTAACTAAAAACATACTGTGCACTATGTACATTTTAAATATAATATTCTACAGGCAGATACCCCATAAAACTATCCAAAACAGACACCATGTAATAGAACTAGTGAATAAATATGTATAATTATGTATATAACTGGGGGAAAGTCACATGGTAAATGAGGGGTAAGAGATGGTTGGGAATTTAAAAGCTTCACTACATTAGGAGCAAAGTTTGCCTTCCTTCTTTGAGTCCTTCAGCCTGGACAGCGAAGCCGTCACCCTGAGGGTAGCCACTCAAACACAGAAAACAGGACATGTGAAGGGTCTTGCAAAATCCTGCCAGCCAACCTCAGTATTTGCTGTAGGCTACACCCATAGTGGAAAGAGCTCTAACAGGAAGTCCAATAGTTTTGACAAGAAAAACAAGCTGATATACCCGAACCACCTTTGTAAGCGTGACTTGTGCAAGATGTTTCAGTGGTTATCTCTTATTTTATAGCCTACCTCTACATGTTGTCATTTTTCTACATCACGGTGAAAATCGTTTGTCCTTTACAGACTGGCCTGCATCGAACTGCATGGTTTAGAAGCAGCTGAATGGTGAGAAGCAGAACATGGTGTGAACGCAACAAAGCTTGAATGTACAGTATAAATGCACAGTAACAGGAGCACATTAACATAAAGTGTAACACATAAATTTAATAATAGTAATAACTGATTTTATGGAGCCCTATCATAGACTCGACAAAATGCAGCGCCAAGCCCGATGCAAGGGTTTTTTGCTAGTTTTAGCCCAACACAGTTATCATTTTCACGTCCTGCGCCACGTTGTTTATAGCAAATGCATTTGCGCCCATTAGTGTGACCATGGGCATGCTGGTCTGAAAAAGAGGTGTGTTAAGGCACATTGTTGGCGCATTGCTATTTTGAGGGAACTGAAATAGACCGCGCCATTGACCAACTGAAACCTGGTCTAAAGTCAATGATGCAGAATTTGTTTTGTTATTTAAAGGGCACATTAGTAGTATGCGCCTATAGGCGGGTCCACAATGCACGTATACTCTGCTTATTAAACACACAGGGACGCATAAACATGCCAAATGTTAAAAATAAAAGGATTAGAAATGTAAAAAATTGTTATTGTGTACATGTGGTGGAATTCGGCTTGTCCCAAAGATGCTCTGCTTGCGCGCTTAAACCTCACGCACGAGCAGATCGGTTTCCTCTTTGGAGAAGCGTTCTGTCTTTCCGTTTGCAAATTCCGTTATGTAAATAGCAAATCCGCCATGACTCGAGCACAACTGGCTTTTAAATAGAATTGGAGATGAGATTGCACGTTACGCCCAAAACACACCCATTACTTATTAAGAGAATAAGGAAAACCCTTTTAGGCCATGCACCGGGCGCGCAGACCATTTTTCCCGTCGTTAAACTAGCAAAAGTGGAATCGGAAACGCCCTAAGTGCACTTGTGCCGTGCGCTTTAGACCATGCACTTTGATTGTTAATATAGGGCCCATGTTCTTCAGGAAATGGCCAAATAGACAAGTGATTATAAAAAGTAAGTAATCATTATGAATACATGGTGATTATTAATATATAGGTGTGTTCGAGTTGGACTAGGCTTCCACCGACGGATGAGATCTGATGGCACACGTGATCGTGACGCAGCAGCGGCGCCCATTATAGTCGGACAAACTTTTTTACCCAAATGCATTGTTTGTCAGGCACCGATCGGTCTGCGCAGTGTCGCATTATGTTGAACTCACCTTCTTTTGTTTGAGGGCGAGCAAAAGAAACCAGCAGGAAGACATTAAGAAATTGGGATTGCATAACTACGTCACAGAAAAAATGGCAGGACTACAAACAAGATGATTGAGGCAGGTGTTTTCTCTTGGCAAGATTAACTCCCTTTTGCATTGACTTTGTGCTTCGTAACTTTGCAAATTGTTTACACGCACAAACAGCTGTATTTACAATTTGTAAATTGTTACCGAAAACTCCCATTGGAAATTTATAAGACTGTTTGAACAAATGTCTTGCATCTCTTTAGGATTTATTGTATTTTTTTAGGTATTAGTTTATTTGTCAGGGACAATGCAGCGCACATTATTACATACATAATTATTATAGACAAAGCCATAACAAAATGTGTAAATGTGTTGCATAAAAGGTTTCTAGCCAATAGGGTAATTTGCAACCCCAGTCCCTGGGCAGGCATTTCTAAAAACATATACCAAAACATAGCGTAGATTACACAATCATGCGTCAAATACATTATAAACAAAAAAATTGACATTTTACACAATCCCGACCACATTACACAAAACAACACATCACATCCAGCACAGACAAAATGAGTATATGCAGTAGATTATAATAAATATTTTTCTAATATTAACAAACATTTTGATACAGAAGACATTGATGCTAATCTAAACTGTAAATAGAATTACATGAATTATCATAACTCATCACATATAATGTTTGCTTGTTAGTCAAAATTGTTAACCTTCCTTTTGCTGTATTTCTATGGTTAGTTCATAAATCAGCCACATATTCGAATCATGCTGCAGTCACCTAAATGTGTGCAATGCTGAGATGTGTTTTGTGTAAAGAGAGTGGACAGTTTATTTTACATTATTTATTAACATTGTATCTTTTCACTGTCTTGTAATTGAGCCACTTTGCCGACCAATCACCTTGTTACATGTACATGATCTGTCATTAGAGCTAGAAGCGCCGGCACGGTTATAAAAATGCAGAATCACTCTGCCTATATGCCTGCTACAGTGCTGACACAATATTAGTTATGAGCTCACTGGAGTGATTCTATTATGGCATATTGTTGTGACATATTGCTTTACAACTTTCTGCAAAGAATCTGTCCTGTTCATTGAGCATTCTGTTCACGTCTGATGAGGAGGTTATGTTTCGCAGGATGTGAAATTTAGAAAAGCACCGCGGTTTGATAATATTTCACTATAGATCTCTCATTAGAGCCCATTGAAAAGGACAATGCTGTTTCAAGTTTTCTTTTAATCATTTAAAAATCTCATTATGTGATTTTATGAACCACTTACTATGCTAACATGTTGAATGGTTGACCTAAATGTCAATTTTGAGAATGTATTAGTAAACCATATAATTACT
This sequence comes from Siphateles boraxobius, assembly GCF_051911475.1. Taxonomy (NCBI): domain Eukaryota; kingdom Metazoa; phylum Chordata; class Actinopteri; order Cypriniformes; family Leuciscidae; genus Siphateles; species Siphateles boraxobius. Next base: position 15,982,870 of record NW_027508920.1, on the reverse strand, counting down.
GAGATAATGGCTTTTGGATGTGAATGCATGCCATTATTTTCAAACACACACACACACACACACACACACACACACACACACACACACACACACGCACGCACGCACGCACGCACGCACGCACGCACGCACGCACACACACACACACACACACACGAACACACACACACACACACACACGCAACTGCTGAATTCTGACTTTACAGCTATTCTTGAACAAATCAGTAATTACTTCCCATTAATGTCAAGTCTGGACAAATGGAAAAAAATAGAGTTATTGTTTAATGAAAACATTAGTATCAAATCAGTGAAAAACTTCCTAAAGCATAATTGTGCCTGTCAGTGCAGAATGTACTGCTAATGCCATTTTCCATTAAAGATCATTAAAGAATATCATTTTAAGTTATGGAACACCATTGAAATCGGCGCTATTGAGTAATACCTATAATGAAGACAGTATTGAAAAGAACATTTAGTGGTAAATTCATATGCTAATTGTAATATAATAATAAAATATAATAAAAAGACTTAAATGTACAGTTAGCTGAGGTGTAGCAGCAGTTGGGAGATGTGAAGCTCGGTTGGAAATTCATGAAATAGGAGAAAGGTAGACGTTTACGTGGCTGCTTTTGCTGCTGGTTTCCCCAGTCAGCATGGGAGACTTTTATTGCTGAATTAACAGTCCTGCTGAGATAAAGGGGTTTTTTTGTGTGTTTTTTTTTCTGTCAGAGTGAAATGTTTTTGGACTGTGCAAGTCAGGAGGTCACGTAACATTTCCTGCAGGCATGGACAGTGTGACAAGTTTGAACTGATTCTAACTTCATTCTTTATGCTTTTTGAAGGAATTTTATTGACTTGATGAGATTGTCACTTACTATACTAGTTGGGAGCCCCATTTTCAACTAAACATAACGTTCAGTCTCTGCTGGTGTGCTGCTGATTTCTGAAGAAATATTGCTAGAGCTGTTATATATCAAATAATCACCATATTTGCATAATGATTACACGATTTATAAATTTATAAAAATTATAAAAATATACCTATATCGGCAAGCCCTAGCTACAGTATCATAATACAGTACCTGTGCTCATTCTTTGCTGTTCTACTCATGTCAGTCTTGATCATATAATTTCCTCCCTTTTGTGTGTCTCCTCTCGTCACATCTTGTCTCATCTTGTCATCTGATTTAGTCTGGTCTTGTTTCCTTGCTTCTCCTTATCAGTATTAGTAGATGAGTTTCCATGTTGCACCTAAAGCATAATGCAAATGGAATAAATACAACTCTGTGCAACCTATTGAATCCACAATTCAAACTCTACATTTGTCTTTCTTTTCTTTACTTTTCTTACTGTGCCCTTACCAGGCCTCGTGGGAATGCAGATCATAGTAAGATGGGTGACTTTAATAACACAGTTGGTAAGTATCTGCAAAACGTGTACTATTTTTAACCATTGCTGACTTAAAACCTAATAATAAATAATAACCTAATATTTTTTAAATGCTAGATATAAATTATGATATTTTCTATTTGGTTTATGCGTTACTTTGTTGCAGTGATGCATCAGGTCATTTGTAAAGTGACAAGGCTAAAATGACGGTGATTCCTCTTTTGGGGCTGTTGACCCTGAGGACACATGCAGAAGGGAAGAGCTTGGTTTGTTTTGCTGCTTCTAGATTTGTGAGATGATGAAAACAAGGTTTCTTGTGCTCCCTCAATAAGCATTGTACACAAGGAAACAAATCATAATTTAACCAGGCAGGTTAACACTAAAGGAAATCTATACTCTGTGATTATATGGATCGCTTGCATTATAAAACATCTGTTCACCAGCTACAGTATGACACTACAAACTGCTCAAGAACAAGCTCTGTTATGGTTTACATGTCAGGGATTTATCCTCTAGCATGGGTATATATATATATGGGCAAATATATACATATATATATATATATATATATATATATATATATATATATATATGGGCAAATTCGTAACCTTGAAGGGCACGTCATTTGTAGTGGCGTTCAAAACGAGAGTGAACAACTGAATCCCTTCACAAACGGCCCTTCCAAAAGTCTGTTGGCGAAGGGACCATGCAATGGTCACTTCAAGGAAGCAATTGAATAGTTTATGGTCACGTGACCCAAGTTGACGGATCCTCACGAATCATATTAAAACTATATATGGTGGGAAATTTGGAGTTAACGTATAAACAGAATAATTCAAGTTGCTTATTTTGTTGTGATAATATAAAATGCATGGCGAAAATCTGTGTAATTTAAGTTTTAAAAAGATTTTACAGGTAAGAAATGTTTAATACTAAACTTATAAAGTTAAGAACAGATCAGGAACACACACATTAAAGCAGATCTATACTAAAAACGTAATTATAAATTTAAATTTATCTGTGACATTAACAGCAATAATATGATATTCCTGTCGTCGCTGCCTAGCTTTGTCATGGTAAAATTCCATGAGGAAATTACATGGTCTTTCATTGCTCCCTTCGCCAAGTGCACTCCAAACGGATTCATTATGACACACAAGTGCCCTGCTCCCTCCAAAGTCCACACTTCAAAGGCTCTGCCCTTCAGAGTGAGTAGGGCATAGGGATGCTCACTTTCGATTGGAAATGCTCTAATCAGAATCAGAATCAGAATCAGAATCAATTTTATTGCAAGGTAGTGTTGTGCACATACAAGGAATTTGCTTTGGTAATAATGTGTTACCGAGGCTGCTATATTCAGCGCCAACTTGAGAAAATATACAGCATGACATGAGGAAAGGTGAGGAGAAAAAAAGGCAACCCCCAGACTATGCTTCTGTAAGGAGTACAGTCTGGGAACAGGAAAGAACACCTCAGCAACATTAGCACATAAACAGTACACTCTACAAACAAGACATTGCAACACGGTTGGGAGTGGGGGATGAAGGTAGTCCAGCCCAGGCAAGCAGCATCCGGTCCTGCAGCCATTATGGCGCTGGTCACAGACCCGCCTGTCAGACTGGGGGTACGAAGCGGCGAAGGCGTGGGATGGGGTGTGGGGCAGGTGGATATCTGTGTATGTGTAAGTTCATGTGTGTGTAGGCCTGGAGAGAGTCGCTAAGCCGGCACCATAATCTAGGAGCCTCAGTCCGCAGGATTGTCGTAGCGATACACAGCAAGTTGCCATGGAGACAACCTTGATCATGTCCCAGGCAGAGTCAACAATCACCAGGTGTCTGAGGAGTCGGGGAAGGAACGCAAGAGCGGCTCACTGCAGTGCTCTTCCGGGAGAGTTGTTGTTCCAGCAGCGGCCTTGGCCAAGGCCAGTGTTGGTAGGGGGGTGCAGAAACAGATAAGATTGGGATTGTTTGGTCTTCGGGCGAGTAGCCGCATTCAATTTATACAGGCTATTCTCCTGGTCCATTTTGGTCTCTGAAACGATCCATTTGCCTTTGCAAAGCTGTGAGCTTCTCCATGATGTTATCCATATTGTGGTTCATAGACCCAGTCTGAATGCTGACAGCTCTGCCCACCGCTTCAATCATGACGGCAGCCTTGCGGGGCTTTTGACAGCTGTCACCGTCTGTTTAGTTCCTCGATAAACCAGGGAAATGCCTAATCCAATCAGCAGAAGACCTGTTATCATGGTGCCGAATAGGTAGATATCTTCAATGTCCTCCACGGAAAGAGCCGCCAGACACACGACCCGCCACCTCTCCCACGCGTCCATCGTGTAGCCAGCTGCGAACGTTCCGGCAGGGCAGTCAGGTTCCCCCGAACCCAAGCTTCTCGTCGAGAAGATGGTGTCAATTGCATTGAGAGACCAGTTGATCAAATCCATAATTTCTTGGTTTTGGAGAGCAGTGTAGCGAGAGTCTCTCAAAGTACAAGACAACGTGGCAAACTTTGCTCTACGTGGCAAACATAATGATACACAGATGATAATAATAAATAACCAAATAACCAAGAAGACAAACTCGGGGCCTATACCATGAAGCCGGTTTAGGTGGCTGACCAGCTATGTTTCCGCTTAGTTTGCGCCAAGCCTGGGTTTTAGGGCACAATTAAAGTGGTTTGGCTTTTAGCAGTGTTCATCATCATAGTAACTTACGCTCCATGGCTAACCTGGTCCGGGGTAGGTTAGAGATCTCAAATCGAAATTGGACCAATCAGCTGTGAGCAACCTGTCATGTTTGATGTGATAAAGTCACTCCACCTGTTTCTACTCCAAATTAAAGGTCACTACATTTCAAGACAAAATTGTCTGGCTTTTAGTAACACTTATTTATAAAATGACTACATTCAGTCAATAGGCCTACCTTTATCAACTGTATAAACTCACAATATTTTACTTTCACGGATATAGCAAGAATTGTACTTTTAGTTGTCCTCTATCATAGACAGCTATTTTCTTCTTGCTGTGTTAATTTGTTTCAATTCTTAATATTTATTTTAATCTCGTAATATTCTGCAGAAGAGAGAAGTGAATCGCTCTGCTTCTCTCGCGAGAAATGAATCGCAGTTTCGCTCTTTCTCAGGATGTGATTGGCTGTTCGCTACTGATGTCACACCTAAATTCCTAAACTCAGGATCAAAGCCTGAGTTGACAGAGAAAGTTGATGATCAACATCATGGTACAAGAAAGCCTGGTTGGATTGGTTTGGTTTTGTCAACTCGGAACTAATCCTGTAACCCGGAGTTTGTTCAACTACCATCATGGTACAGGCCCCAGGTCTTTGCAGCTGACTTGTTGCCTCGCTGCCTTATCAGGCAATACTTTTGCAGGCAGCATTTACACTGGAAGATACATCATCAAACTGATTTTAGAAAGACTTCTGACTGGCAGCATAGCGGTTTAATAATCTACACTACAACAAAATAGAGAGAGCTTTGGTGATAACCAAGCAAATATTTAATGACTACAATAGTAATTTCTCGCTAGAAATGTATCACCAACCACAACTTTCAGATGCATCTTTATTTTTTAATTTAACTGTCACAGAATGGAACTCACAGGATTGTGGGATATCAAAGCGAAGGATAGCCTACATCTATACTGCCTTCACAAATCATCACCCGAAGCCAGCATTTTTAAGCTTTCAGAGCATCCAATCAGTATTCAAGGAAACCGAAACTGAACAATTCAGGGAAACAGGAACTAAAGCAAATTAAACAGAATATCAAATCAAGAGTCCATAACACGGAATCCATCCTGGCTCCTACCTGCACACACTCCACCATCACCTTCAACTGCAATCTATCCCCTCATCAGCTCCACACCATAAAAGCCTGCACAATATTATTCTTTGTTGTCTGGTCTTGTTTTGAGCCAGGACTCACTTAACTGTTGACTCGAGATTCCTGAAGTATTGTTACCTGTCTACAGTATTTCTCCATCGTCTTCCTATTCTACATTTACTCCAGCGTCTCCTTTTCTGTGTTGTGTTCTATCCACAATCTCCACTCTATCTGCAATTCAGAGACTGTCTGTATAGGAGCAAGCAAAGATGAGCATAACCAATGAAAATGAGACCTGTATATATTTGACATATGTGACCAGTCACGGAAACTAGGGACACAAGTCGGTTCTGGGGCATTTTGAGTTATTCATAGATTCTGAGAGTGTAATATCCAAGCTTTCCAACGATGTGTAACATGTGGAAATCTGATAATATTTGGAGAAGTTGTGGCCATTTTAAAGTAGGCACTTAAAAAAGCTCAAAGAGGAGAAAACGAGCTAAAGATTGTGCAGTTCTCACCTGTCTCTGCTGCTGGGGGTGACAATAGGGCTCATTTACATCTCATTTAGATAAGCCATACCCCCTGTAAAGCTCCTCCATGTGCTTTACAGCTTTTTTTACACTTCGAATGAGTGCACTTCTGCCGCACTAGGCGAAAAACAATTGTGCTGCCCCTCTATTTGCAACGTACCAGCAACAACACACAAAGACCAATAATGCCATATAGCCTGCATATAACGCGAAACCAGCAACAACACATAAAGACCAATATGCCATATACATATAACGCAAAACCAGCAACAACACACAAAGACCAATATGCCATATAGCCTGCATATAACGCAAAACCAGCAACAACACACAAAGGCCAATATGCCATATACATACAGTATAACGCAAAACCAGCAACAACACACAAAAACCAATATGCCATATACATATAACGCAAAACCAACAACAACAAACAAAGACCAATAAGCCATAGGCCTACATATAGCACAAATAGTACGCAACGCTCGTGTGCCCAAAATGTCAACAATATTAAAGTTTATGTAGGAGGCAAATGCCTGCTGGCATTTTTCTTTAAGCAGTCATTTCTGCAATTTTCCAAATAATCACATTTCACCTCCTCAAATTACTGTTGCAAATCTCTTTACACCACTTTCTTATGTGCGTATACACACACAAATGAAATGTCCGCAAGCACATTATATCATCAGCAGGTTCAGCATCTTAAATAACGACTAAAGAGCAAATGAAGCTTAACTTACATTTCAGAAACACGCACGGCAGGCCTTCATCGCAGCAGCAAAGGTCTTAACTGCATCCTCTATTTCGATTCTCCGTCACATATGAAACAGCCAGCCACCGCTGTCAGCGAGCCGAGCCGCCGTATTGAAGCACTGAGGGCGCGCGCGCTGCGCCCATACCTCCGGTTCAGTTTCCCGAGCCCACGAAGTGCGGCGAAAACATTTTCGGTGTAACTGCCAGACGGTTCATCTCGTCTGCGACAATCTTTGCGGCATCCATCTTCATTGAATTTTGATATCAGAGAGAGCTGGCCAGAGCACAGCATAATAAGTAGCCATGTGGTTGACTTGGAGGGCGGGGGCAAAAGCGCCGGGTTATTCAGTATGGAAATACACACAGACAATGACACGCCACGCCCCTACTGCATGCTAGAATCTCCGAAAACAAGCCGATTTCAACCTCAAAATGTAAGCTTTTAAATATACCAATACTGCTATCTCAAACATGGAGAGGCTTCTTCGTGATTTCAATTAACAGATTCTCCAAAAAATTGAAAATCACCAATTTTGAAAAAAAACTCTTCTTTCTCATTTTGCTCGAAAGTTGTGCTGCCGACTTGTGTCCCTGGTTTCTGTGACGGGTCACATATATATAGATAGCCTGTGTAATATTGTACAACAATTAAAAGACTGTATGCTGCTAGCAAAGCACAAGTAGGAACAGACTTGTTACTGCCCTGTCATTAGCAAAGTTATTGTTTATTGAACAAAGCAACTGTTGCTTTATATTATTAGTACTGTAGTTATTCACAACCTAACCGTCAGCTCTACTCTACTGCACATTTCACACTCTTCAACATAACAGAAATTCTTTTTTAAAATGTCAAACATAAATTAACATTAAACACTAACAGATGTTTCCCTTGACGCAAAAACAAATAAAATAACACTTAATTTTAATATATACTCTCCATTTCCAGCCATATGGAAAGCATCCTGGAACTAACAATGGTGTCTCCAAATTATATGGCATAATTGAACTAATTCTCTTAAAATAAATAGGTTGCCTTTTCCCCTTAATTGTATCAGCTTAATCAGTTCCTCAATTCAAGCCTAAAAAATGAAAAAAAGGTTTCTTTAAAAAATAGGAAAATTATTGTCTTGGCTTTAGTAGTTTATTTTCTTAATATTTTCGATACAACACAGAGCCACATTTTTTTAATAAAATATCCACACCTTTTTTTTTTATGAAAATGACAAGACCCAGGATTTATTTACAGTGTACCAATAAAAAAAAACTTGCTGCGTACCTTAAAAGTCCATTGATATTAGGGGATCAAATATTTGGCCATTTCTAAATACTGGGGGGAGGACTTGTCCCCTCTCAATGTTTATTGTGGCCCTGTTTTCAGCCCTTGTCAGTAAATATCCTATTAGCTATGGCCCAAAACATCCCCCCCCCCCCCCCCCCCCCCAAAAAAAAAAAAAATAGAGGCCAGGGGACAAACCTTTGAGTTCCTTCTATCTGCAGTTCTCTTAAAAAATTGAACACATTAATATTTAATAGATAGCCATTTGTTTGAAAATAATACCTGGCACACCATCGTTCCATTCATCATTCCATTAACCACACACATTAGCCCGTAAATCTTGCACAGCTGGGTTACAAAGCCTTTCTGTTCTGAAATTACTTTTAAGATACTTGATTTAGTATTTTATGGATTGTTTCCTGCTGGGATATTTTTTTTTTTTCTTATAGTGAGCAAGTTTGGACTGCAATGACATTACAGGCTTAAAGCCCTTTAAAGGTTTGTCACAGGTTACTGAGGAAGAAATCATCAGCGGCTAGCAAGAACAGAGAGAGAGAGAGAGAGAGAGAGAGAGAGAGAGAGAGAGAGAGAGAGAGAGAGAGAGAGAGAGAGAGAGAGAGAGAGAGAGAGAGAGAAACATCCGGTATTCCAATCCTCACATGTGTTTGACTGAAGATAACTTTATGATGCTGCTGTTGGGGTTTAGAGCTTTTTCTGCGCGTGGGCTTTTGAACGGAGAGATAGCGTTTAAGACGAGTTAGGTGTATATTTGGTATGTGTCCATATACTAGCATTTTCATCTAGAAAAATCACTTTAGCACAAAGCAAGAGACAGGTTTGGGTATGAAATGTCAAAAAATTAACCTGATGTTTTCTCCCTTCTTCTTACTTTCTCTGAGGGAAGGAAAGTAAAATTTCCATTTCACTCTGTCATTGTTATCAGGTAGCATGTCATAGTGTGCCCTCGTCCCTGCCTAATCGTAAAGCTCTTGTGACAGGTTTCTGCAAAAGGATTCTTGTTTACTTGTTTATTTCACATCACAGAAAGGAGACATTGAGGGATAAAAATTCAGTTGTATCCTAATTCATTCTGGATTGGGGGTTTTATCAAGCCAGAGTTTGTTTGTGTTTATCTCAGGAGTTTCTGGCGCACATTTTTCCCACCCACCCCTCAGGCTAACCGCTCGCTGTGTGTTTTCCTGCAATTTTCAATCAACGTGACAGAACAACAAAACATTATTTCATTTAATTTCAAATCATTATCTAAAAAAGACCCATTATCATGGATGGTTATATAAGCTTGAGGAGAGTTGCTTCAATAACAAGTCATTAATTAAACTTTATGTTCGTTAAAACAAAAGCCAAACCTTTCCATTTCTTTATTTTCCTGAATGATTTTGCAGTATTTTATTTTTTAAATTTAGCTGAAAATTTAATTAAATTAATCGAATATGACCAAAACAGATATTATATATATGTTATCAATAATTCTAGAATCTTACTTTGGATATAGCATTCACAAAATTAACTGAAGACTTTTTAAATTACGTGGATATTTGAAACCAACACACATTTGTCTCAAAACTAGTTATAGGCCCAGTCTCCTCTATAACTTTGAATCAAAAAGAAAATAAGTGGTGTGATTCTTAGTGCTGGACATACATTTCTCACATTTATCAAAAATTGACATTAAGATTTCCCTCTGCTGCCCAGAGTCTGAAACTAGTCATGTGTCAAGCCACAAGAGAACAGCCAACGCAGCATTTCCTCCACAGTCAGAGAAGATGGTTTCTCTCACTGAAGACACAGATATGAAAAATAACCATGTTAGATTTGCAGAGGGACACAGGATCATGATGCAGCTCTAATGGATTCTGTGCCCCTAGTTGCTCCTGGATTGTTTTATTCCAAGCGTGCAGACAGAAGGCAACAATCTTTAGGTGCACTTGTGATCCATCAGTGAGATGGACTGTGGAAATCTAACAGCATAGATGTGGGGTGGTATTATCAGTTTGACAAAAGAACTGTGCTGACCATAAATCATCTACTAGAAATCTGCCCTACAGGGAGCCAGAGTTCCATCAAGATGTCACTGTTGTAGGAAATGTCTGCATCCTCGGATCTGCTATTTTCCTCCATTTCTTGTTTTTATTTAACACTTATTCATGCTCTGAAACTTCTGAACAGTTTCCTTTGATTTAAAGTTCCACTTCCCAAAAGGGCTGTGAAGAATTCTCGGCCCCCTGGCTAAATACTGCTTTGGGCCCCATAAAATAAAAAAAAAACCCATCATATCCCGTTTTATCACTTACTCTTTTCCACATTACAATGTGTGTAGACTTTAACAGAAGTTGGTTATTCATGAAAAGCTTCTACCCTCTCTCTGACTCTTAGAATTATTATTATTATTATTATTATTATTATTATTATTATTATCATTGGTACTATCCCCTTAAGAAATACTATGCTCCAAAGAATTATCATATAAACTTCATTCACTTATTTCACTGTATTTGGGAGAAGGGCTGGGTATCATAACAAAATTTACGATACCGATTCCGATACCTTGACTTCGATACCGGTTCCTGATCGATACTTTTTTCGATACCAATTTTATCAAACCATATAACAACACCTATTTTTTGTTTTAACAACAACACCTATTTTTTGTTTTAACAATATAACAATACCTAAAAAAAAACTTATTTTTTCAGTCAGTTTATTGACTTTTTTACACATATTTTGAGTATGTAAAAAAGCACCAATGCTAAAGTATTCTGTTTCCTAATCATTTAACAACATGTATTCTTTACTTCAATTAGCTCATTATTCTTAATGCATTGTTTAACAATGAAACTGAATGAAAATTAATTGAAATGCATTACACACAGTCACCTCTGATAACAGATCACTCTAAATTGTAATTTAGACAGATGCATTTTCTGTAAAGCTACTTTGAAACGATATGTATTGTGATAAATGCTATAATAAATGTGAATTGAATTAAATATAGGCTACTGGGGGGCGAGATATATGCCTCGCGCTCAGCACAATGAAGCTTGCCGCAAAGCACTGGCAAAAGTAGCCTAATGATTATGGATGTGTCGGGAAACGATAGCAAGGAGATATTTTAATTGTTTATTAATGAACAAGTGTTTACAGTGTGTTGGCAGCAAAGATGATTATTGCGATGCTGTCTCGTCATTACTGCAGTAGTGAACGTGCGCGCACGCCTATATGGATTAGGTAATCAAACTATTTATTTAGAATTGTTTCGTTTAAAAATAGATATATTTTGACCGTATATAGGACTATTCCTCATGTCAGTGAGGCAAGTATCCTATACGCTGAGTTTCGGTTCATTTGTGACGCGCTCCAGTTCTTGCAGTCGAAGACGTATAAACTTTCTACTCTCAAGTGCATTCTGTGCGCTTTTCTTATGATTTACCGTGTTGCCTTCCAACATAGGTAGGTACACTTTTGATCATTCACACATTTTTTCTATCTATCTGGGTTGGGACGCTTACACACACACACACACACACACACACACACACACACACACACACACACACTACAGCCTCACGTGCGACGAGCCACGTCTCTAGGCAGCCGCGGAAACTAGTGTTTTTCCGCCACAGCCAATCGGCTGCATGCTCATTGTTTCACTGACTTTGACGGGATTAACCACTAAGGTACCGAAACTTGGTACCGAAAAATAAGACATGTTTCGGTACCCAGCCCTAATTGGGAGGGAGCTGTAGGTGCTACACACAGGCAAATTGTACTCTTACCTTTAGTTCCTCATAAATTACTCAAAATATATGAAATTCAAGTAGTCCATATAATCTCTCCATTACATTGGGCTATTTTAACCCAAATGCTGAGTTGAGACTGTTGGGCCATTTTGGGTTGATAATCAGCCATAATCAGTAACCCAACGGCGCTGCTTTGTGGATGAGAAAGAGAATATGTACATTGCGCAAGTTCCAACTATACTCTAAGTGTTGGCAACACTTCGCCTGTTTGTGGCACTGACAGGAATATGTGAGGAAAATAGAAGTAAACTAACTGAAGTGGAGAGAAAGCACTTTGAAATGCCTGTAAGCGAGGAGTGTGTTCTTTTAAAATTGGAGAGTTGTGTTAGTGTTTTCTCACTTATCACTCGTGTGGTAACTAATGACTGGTGAGCAGGAACTGAAAATTCCTCAATGACGTTTGAGAGGAGTAATTAAAAGCACTACACAGTTTATTTATTGATTCTTTCAGTCTGTTTTTCTTGGTGGCACTCAAAGGTGGAGGAGTGGCCATAATGGATGTATTTTCGTTGGCAGAAGAAAGAATAAACAAAATAACTAGTCAAATTTGGTATTAAATATAAGTTATTAATTCATAACTTACTCTCATAGCTGTCCAAAGCATGTAAATATGAGGCATGTTATTGGTTGTCAATTGCTACGCCGTCGTAACAATCGTTTTACACTGTACAAGTTTGGCACTCCAGAGCAGGGTTTCATAACCCCAGGTAAAAAAGCGGTACTAACCCCGGTACTAAATTACAAGTTTGAACCGTTCCTTTAACTGGGGTTAGAATGGTGCTTAGAATAAGGATAACCCGGGGTTGAGCATAGTGTGAAATGCCCTTTTGCTTCTAAAACTATAAGTTAGAAGCATAGCAAGTATTGAATTCACAGGAGTGAAGAATAAAATAGTTTTGAAAAAGGCATTCACACCATGTTCATATTACACACACAAATGACAAAAGATCAGAGGGCTTCTATTCCCCAGGATATAACCAGGAGAATAAACCCATGGTGAAATGTTTGATCCTGGAGGCTTGCAGAGTAGCAGACGTGAAAGACACTGAGAAGCAAAGTAATAGAACGGAACGCTGAGCCCTGGAGCTTGCTGCAGGAAATAGCAGAAGGAGTATTATTCAGAATCACCATGCTAACAGACAAGTGTGACAGACAGAACTGGAGAAGAAATGAGAGAGAAAAATAACAGGGAAAGAGATCAGAGTCTCCTTAATGCTGATTTCATGGGGGTTCATAAAGTATTCGCATTCGTAAAAGAGGTTGCAAGTAGCTGCGGTTCAAATATTTACGGGGGTAAATGACAGCAAATGTATTCTACACCCGCTATTTTTCTTTTAAAGGAACCGTTCACTTAAAAAAAGGAAAAAAGAAACTGACATCAAATTGTTGTTTTGATCCAGTACTTGAGTACAATTAATTGGCAGTGGTTAACAACAAGTAATACATTTAGGTATGGTTCCCCCCCAAAACTATCATATGTCTTCAGGAGATTTGAAATATAATGCATGAGTTATCTGGACTACTTTTGCAATACTTCTATTGTGCATCTGCATTCTTTTTGGTATTGAAAGCTCCATTACCCATTCATTGTAATTGCATGTACAAGAACAGGCATTAAAGCTAGAAAGTCATATAGGTTTATAACACAGAGAGAGAGAGAGAGAGAGAGAGAGAGAGAGAGAGAGAGAGAGAGAGAGAGAGAGAGAGAGAGAGAGAGAGAGAGAGAGAGAGAGAGAGAGAGAGAGCGAGAGAGAGAGAGAGAGAGAGAGAGCGAGAGAGAGAGAGAGAGAGAGAGAGAGAGAGAGCGAGAGAGAGAGAGAGAGAGCGAGAGAGAGAGAGAGAGAGCGAGCGAGAGAGAGTGAGAGAGAGAGAGAGACTTGTTTTGCTAAGAGAGAGGAAGTGAGCCAAACTCCTTTCAGGTAAGACCATGTCTGTTCTGCTGGTTAGAAATGACTTGCACTGCCTAATGCACCATTCTCGTTACTCATCTCCTGAAGTCAAGTGGAGCTCAATTGTACGATGAAATGATGCATTATGTCCTTCAGAGTTGAAGGGACATGCTTCTGCTCAACTTGCAAGGAGGCTTATCTTTAGTGGGCAGTTGGGCCTCAAATAGACCAAGAAAGGCATGCATAAACCTTTTTTTTCCCAGGACATTACGTTCATCAATTGTGTATTTTATTTGTTTATTTCATTTTTTGGTAGGTCTGTAGCCATGTAATGTCAAGGCCCAGACACATTACCCTTTACTAACAAAAAATCATATATTATGGAAATGCATTATGTTAAGTCTTGGGAAAAGTAAAATGTTGATATATTGATATTGTTGTAATAGTTCCAGCCCAGGCTCTTGGGAGAACGTACCTGCTGTGACCTTTTTGCTGTGGCACCCAGGGAGCGATTGGGGGTTAGGCGCCTTGCCCTCAGTCATTTCCAGACGGTTTTGAGAATCAAACCAGCAACCTTCGGGTAACCAGTCTGACTCTTTACTCATTATGCCATGACTGAAAATAATGTAGGCCTAAACCTAACCAATAGTGTTAACAAAAGCAAACATGAGATAAAAGCACATTTGCTGAATCAATCATGCCATTTAACCTTGCTTTGTCTTTGAGCTCTTTCGTCATGACTCATGTTTCACGGGACCCGAGCACTCTGCATTACAAGTGCAGTGCAGTACCAGCCGAGCTACCAAAAAAGTTTACCATGTCAGAAAAACCAAACATATGGAAATGTATTAGTTTAGTATTATATATGAATATTTGTAATGTACTATAGTGAAAGTGTTTTGAGCTGATAACATAGTATTGAGTAAGAAAAAGTCTTTATTAATCGATAATCTGCCCCTGTAAATAAAAGTTGTGTGAAAAAGAAATTAAATTTGTTGATGTTTTACTGCCACTACTGTTCATTTAAGCTGGGAACTGAGGTGAGGTAAATGTATAGGTCTGTTTTTCGAGTTTTCAAAAATGTAGGAAGAGGTATGTTTTTCAAGTGTTGCATCCTTCACTCAAAAATTAAAATTGCTATCATTTAAGTCATACTTACAAACCCATATTACTGGGTTCCCATGTTTTTGGGCGCATATATATATATATATATATATATATATATATATATATATATATATATATATTTTTTTTTTTTTTTTTCTTTTTTTTTTGTACTGTGCAAACTGTAAATTCTATCCCTCAGCCCTAAAATTAATTATTTTAAATTGTAATATTTCACAATACTACATTTTTTTTATCAATTAATAAAAATTAAATCAATTAAATGCAGCCTTGGTGAGAAGAGATTTAAAAAAAACATAACAAAAATGATTCACAACTTTTGACTAGTAGTGTATTTAAGATGTAGTCTTCATCTCTGTGAAAGTGTCGAAAACAAATCACAATGTGTGGCACATTATCATTCATTTACTTTTTTTTATTTGTGTGTTTGTGCATGTGTGCTTGTGCATGTGTGTTGGCTAAATGCAATCCAAGTTGGACGGATCACATTGAGTTCTGGAGATAAAATACAATAAAAGCATCTTACTGTCAATGATCATACTGCAAATGCATTTCATATACTCTTCAGAACCGATTTTTACTTGCATTTGGTACTTGCTGTGTCATTCTTGGAACCTTGTCACAAATGTGAAACTGAAGCTTAACCTAATAGAGGATGTTGAATCTAAATATATTGATGTCTTACATTACCCTGCTATTTCAGTGAATTCCATAGATTGTTGGACAGTGCTGGTGTTACACTTTTAGGAATGAGGTGATGTCACTTCCTGGTGCAACACATTTATTTATCTGTATAAAACACAAGAAAAAGCATTGTTCAAACAAGGAGCACATTTCTCTGCACTTTCGCGCTTCATCTCGTGCTGGATACTACTTCTACACTCTTATCCTGTGACACCTTCACAAATTATCCTAAACAATCACATGTCTGATGTCTAAGCTGATCCGTCACACTAGACGCATTACTCTTTATACAATACTCAGTTCTCAAGAAATACATGTTCTATACACAAACACATTAACATGTATCTAAACATGTGCTGTGCCCGCTGTCAAACGACATAAAAGGAAAGGTCTGACAAAACATCATTAAAGTACCACAAACTCTATGAGTCATGCATTCAAACTCAATAAACATGTAAATAGCATTTGGAATTAGATTAGATATTCAGATATCAGCAATAGTTTAGTCTATATTTACATTACTCTTGCATATATTTCTAATACTCTTTCATATCACTGTTTCACTTGTCTTTAATCCGTTTTTACTCTTCCATGAAATATGCTAATGAACTGACTACATTATGAACTAGGTTTCAACCGTTTAATAGTTACCGTGTTATCACTATGTTATCACTATAAACTCACAAAATGATTATTAAACTATTTACCTCTAAATCTGACTGGGGTTCTTATTTAACAGTATTGACTTTTAGCTGACAAATATATGCTCTTAATCACGGTCAAAACTTCACTTTTCTTAACGTCTCCGGCACGAACTACGGCTCTATAAGAATACAATACTGTTATGCATATACCAGTATATAGGTTACTGTCAGCTTACCTGTATAAAACACAAGAAAAAGAATTGTACAAACAAGGAGCACATTTCTCTGCACTTTCGCGCTTCATCTTGTGCTGGATACTACTTCTACACTGCTAGCTAGTCAGCCACCCATGCGCTGTGCAACTCCCGGGTGCCCACTGCTGACGACTCCGAGTCTCACAAAATTGAACACAATGCAATGAAGTAATACAAGTAACTAACAATAACATTAACAGTTCGAAATTTAAAGGGAGGGTGCACTGATATCTGTCCAGTTTTACATTGTTAGTGCTACACTAAAAGGGGGGTGCACTGATATCTGTCCCGTTTTACATTCTTAGTTCTACACTTAAAGGGGGGTGCATTGATATCTGTCCCGTTTTACATTCTTAGTGCTACACTGGATTGCCCACCAGGTTCCCAAGGAACCAGATGAAACATCTGATTAGTATTCCCGCTCAATGAGGCTTATATCTTCAATGCTTTGTAACAAAGACTGAAAAATCGATATTGGTAGTGACATGAAAGAGAGGCTGTGGCTGACATAGTCAGCAAACGCAGTTCACCAGAAAATGGTGCTCTGTTCAATCTGCACACATGCGAAGGGAGGTACTTCAAACTAAGAAAACAGGATGGCTTAGAGTTCACAATACTGCCATAACACAAATACTAGCAGTTTGAGCTCCTGGCTCCGGCATTCAGTTTTCACTACTCCTCCAAGACATAAATATTTTGTTAATATCTGTACACCATTGTGGTAAACTGAGATAGAGATCATATTGGTGGTAGACAGAATGACTTCAGGTTCAGAGTTGGAACTCAATATCAGGCATGAGAAGCATGAGAATCATGAGCAATGCATAGGCCTTCCAAAAACAAATCTTGGAATATTTGGAGAATCCAACCCCTGGTCATTGTATGCTTTCATTTTATGAGAAACAACAGCATGTTTTATGGCTTTTATAGCAAGGAACATTTATAAATGAAATGTTTTGAACTGATCTGCCTTTGCCATGTGTAGTAAAAGGTTAATATTAAACTATGTTTAAAATATTTCAGTAATCAGTGTATAATATATGTGCATATAAAACTGAGCTTCAGAAGAGTTGTTTTGATTATGGTGGGTGTGTAATCAAGCGTACCAGATTAAATTTTACTTTCATTTATGTGACACACTTAAATCAAGTTTTTTTTATTTTATTTTATTTATGTTTTTGCTTTTCTATTTTTTACTTTTGTTTAAATGACCTTGCAGACAGTTCAGCAGTGCTTGGGCTAAAACACAGCTATGCAAGAAGCTTTCTGCATTTTATACTCAAGCATAACATTATGTAGCTATATGACAGAACAGCCCAATTGGTGGGTGATGACCAAGTAAATAAATAAATGTTTACTGTAAATTGTCACATGACCAGAGCTGTTTACTTCCTGTTTGCGCCAAGAGAAAAGGATGGCAGCAAGAAAGCTCCCAAATAAAAGATTAGTAAAGTATGTTAACATAAAGATAGGACATAGATTTTTGGTACACATCATGTTTAAGGTGTCTTGTATTGATATGCATTTGCAATTACTCAACTTTGTTTAATGTGGTCATAGAACTCACAAACATGTCACCGGCAACAATAGGGACCGGTGGGATAACCCATTGTATCTACATCCTAATACACATAGGCTAACTGTTCTACCTTACTTTCTGCTGCGACCTAACTTTCTAACTAATTTTACACACAGAGACAGAACACACACACACACACACACACACACACACACACACACACACACACACACACACACACACACACACACACACACACACACACACACACACACACACACACACACACACACACACACAGTCTGGTTCGCTATCTTTGTGGGGACTCTCCATAGGCATGATGGTTTTTATACTGTACAAACTGTATATTCTGTCCCCTTACACTAATGCTGCCCCTAAACCTGCCCATCAAAGAAGACTTTATGCATTTTTACATTTTCAAAATTCAAAGTTTAGTATATTTATTAAACCATTTCCCTCGTGGGGACTGCTGGCTGGTCCACACAATGTAGCCTACGTGATCTCAGGTTTTACTATCCTTGTGGGGACATTTGGTCCCTGCAATGTAATATAAGCACACACACACACACACACACACACACACACACACACACACACACACACACACACACACACACACACACACACACACACACACACACACACACACACACACACACACACACACACACAGACTCACAGACACAGTCAAATAGATCTATATTCAGTCTGTCCAATGGTTGATACAACACAGTATCCCACCAGTCACAATTGTGACCGATCATAAACCACACTTTGTCACACACTTTTCCATGAAAATTGTAAAAAAATATGATTGATTGTTTCAAAGGGACACTACAAATGATTTTGATATTTTTGTGTCTGGGAAAATTTGGGATTAAACGGGTCAAAACACAATTGCATATAACTTGTCCCTACGCCCCTTGACGCTTTGCAAAAATTATGAGGAAATTCTGTTCAACTGCAAACAATTAGTGACTGTCAATGAACCTGTTTGTTCGATGAATAAGCATTTTCAAAAACTGGGTACAATAAGGTCACATTATTCTACTCATCCCTTAACCATTGAACATCAAAAGGAAACTTAAGTGTAAAAGTGTCAACAAATACTTTTAACAGAACTTGAATAACCCCAACAATATGGATATGTTCAATATTACTTCTTTCAGCTGAACAGAATTTGAGTTATTTTAAAATATTTTGTGGTAACACTTTATTTTACAGTGTCCTTGTTACATATGTTACATGAACTTACCATAGTAATAACAGTAAATTATGCATAATTACATTGGAACTAACCCTCAACCAAATCCTAATCCTACCCTAACTCTATAGTAAGTACAGCTAGTTAATTATTATTACTCAGTACTTAAATATATAATTACACTGTAACAATGACACTTAAAATAAAGTGTAACTGATTTCGTTAATACAAATATGTTCATTAACTGGAATATGCATCGATATTAAAAGTGTTCTCTCATTATAAAGTTTTAAATGTGGATATTTTTCTTACAAAAACCCATCACTTTGCTTTAGAAGGTGTTTATTAACCCACTTGATTTATATGGATTACTTTTATGATGGATGGATAGACTTTTTTGAGCTTGAAAAACACTGGCCCTATTCAATGCCATTACAAAGCTGTGAAGAGCCAGGATATCTTTAAAATAACTCAAATTTTGTTCAGCTGGAAGAAGTTAGTCATTTACACCTGAATGGCTTGAGGGTCAGTATATTATGGGATCAATTTCATTTTTTTGGTGAGCTATTCCTTTAACATAAAACAATATTGTATTTCCCTGCTTTAAAAACATTACAGTCAACACTTATAATATGAAAAAGAACAGACTATTATTTTTTAAAGTGCCCATGTGAAAACAAACCGGAAAAGAGACGTGAGGATTTGGGGAGTAAAATGAGACGTTCTTAGTTTATTCCATTGAATTATTCATAGGATGTGTCACTTATTAAATGGGAGAGCAGACCACAAATGTGCAGTGTCTGTTGTCTTTTTCATAGTGTTACAACAAAATACCAAGAAAATAATCAGGAGGAACAGAACACAGCTGACTCAAAAGAGTTCTTGCCATTAATATTCTTGTGATAGCAATGTCATATTAAAATACCAAGTGTTCTATTATTTTCCAGACGGATACAAATAGAGAATGAATGGGCATTTACAACTGACAGATAAGGATTATTTGAAGCAGATTATTTTAAATAATTTGTTTTAGTATTTTTATTTTTTTTGTGGAATTTCCCCAAACCATAAGTGCCAGTCATACTTTAAAACGCAGGCTTGTTTGGAAAATGGTGATATGCTTATCAACTTTAAAACAAAAAGTAACACTTTCCAACTTTTGTTTGTGTATTATGCATTCTGTGCAAATTTTGGATTTAAACGAACACAGTCCTTCACACCGAGGCAGTATAAGTGTATTTACAACTGCAATCGCAGAAATAACTGGGTTACACTTTATTTCAATAGTCCACTTTGTCCTACTAACTAGAAGTAACTTTGCAACTACATTTCAACCAACTCTCATTAGTGTATTAGTAGATTGTGAGGGTTAGTACATTATGTTGACATGTATTTGCAAAGTTACTTATAACCAGTAGAATTTCTGTCGGAGAGCATCAAAATAAAGGTTTAAGTTGATATTAAGCAGACATTCTACTCATACTCTAATGAATGATTGACATAGTTGCAAAGTTACTTAGTAGAATGTCTAAAGTAGACTAGAAATAAAGAGTTGCTATAATTGCTTAAATGTATAGTTAAACATGAAATGATACATGAAAATTCAATTATATTATAGTTAACATTCAGTCTCCAAGACATTCATTAAAATTGTGATACTTAGGAAGAATCACATCATTAAACAATTTTTTCAGCATGATGGAAAGAAAAATAAAAACGTCTAAACTTTATTTAGACTATTTCAACCCCCCTGAGGTTGAGTAACATTTTCTGAAGGTTAAACATACTCTTTCTGACCATTTGCAGAACAATTTCCATATTTTGTATGTTATTCATGAAACATCGTAGCCTGGTTAAAACCAGACCATTCTCAGTTGCACCTGAGTTAGGGTCTGGCAAAGCGTCATAGACAAATCATTTCCAGAGGGGCGTCACCAACGGACGTCGCGGATAGACCTAAAACCAATCAGAGCGATGAAGGAGATGACGTATGCAGAGCGGCGGAGAAACATCTCCAGAGTGTTGTTCTTTGCTCGGTTTTTAACAAAAAGGAAACGTTCAAATCGCTTAAAACAGACGCGATAGCTGATTCGAACGAGTGATGTTCGACGGCGGCATCCATCTTTGTAATGTAGGCTACAAAATCTGCTTCAAAATCCTCAGCGCTGTCGTCATCGTGTAAAGCCCGCCCCGACGTTTCTGATTGGTGCCTCGATTTCGACGGATTGGAAATGGGTTTGAATGAGCTCTTTGCCAGACTAACTTTCAGAGCAAATCTAAATTTGCCGGAAGTTGTCTGGGTTTTCCCAGGCTAGAAACATCGCTTATGCTCAAACAACAAGACCGCTCCGATGCTGCGTTTAATTTACACAGAACCAAAGCACCATTTGATGGGTCACCTTTCTGCACTGCGTCTTTACACAGGATTTGGCGGCACTGAGTCTGTTCAGATCAGCTTTAACTCGACTTTTATTACCCATTTATCCATCACAGCTGATTGGCTCCAGTGAGTCAGTCGCATGTGACAGTGCTGGACGATTCATTGTGGGAGTACGGATGGTCGGACAGAAGCCAAGCAAGAAACAGCCAGCTTCACTGCAGATCTGAAGCTCTGTCCAAACAGAGGAAACATTAGAAGAGCCTCCAGCTATTTATAGAGAGAAACAGAGAAATACAGAGGGTTGTATCACCATTTGCATGCCAATTCTCTCATAACTATAAAAAGCCACTCTTTGTTCTTTTTATGCAATGTTCATTCACAAACAAAAACAACTTGAACTGCAATGCATTTCTTAGAACTGACAGGATGACATTTTTGATGTGACAACAAAGACTTACAATCTGTGCAGCTGTTTACAGCAAAATATTGGCTTCAATGTGGTCTTTTTGACAAACAACATGAATGCTCAGCATATTTGAGTACACAAGGTTGAATACTGCTTTGAGTGCGTTTGAGAAATAAAACCTTGAATGCTGAGATATTCTGTAAAAGTGGTGAAAACTATAGCCAACACATACAGCTTCAAAATGCAGATAGCATGCACTGGAAGTCCTGTTTAGCCTAATGTGATTATATTGTAATAAACTGATTTTGGAAATTGAGATGCAGTCAAACTGTGGGGGAAATGTGATAAACATTTTGAGAAATGTCCTGTTAAAGGGGAAAAATTAGATGATTAACGTCATTAATCACAGGACACGGAACTCCACTTTTAGACACACTCGCAACATTCCCTAAGCACTTCCCCTCGGGGAATCCCCACCGCCATTTAAGAGCATTCAACTTTGTTAAGTGGACGAGGGAAGTTTATTTGGACAGACCCTCGACTTTGACCAAATCAGGCAGATTCATAGACCACAATGCAAAATGATTGTGACCTCACAGCAGATCACACTTAATTTACCCCCACTCCGCACAACTCTAGTGTATAATATTTGAGCTATTTTGACATTTACAGCATAATACTTGTAGCTATATGACTATTATAATTTATTGTATTGTTCTCATTTTCGCTTTTTTATTTTCTCTAACAGCCCAAGAATACATAAAGGTCTATAGAAAGGTGTGTAAAATTCATAAGGCATAAAACGGTAAATAATAAATTAGTTCCATTGTGGATCCAAAGTGATCACAGTGTTCCGTTTAAACGATCACAAGGGTTCCGCCAGTAGTGGGCACTTGTGCAATGTAAGCAATGTCTTACATCCGAGTGAATGAAACGGAGGAAAGTTAACGAGGGTAGGGCATAAAAAAGGACTTAAATTTATTAATTTAAAATGATACAGTTTTACTTTTATTTCAAATAAATAAATGCAGCTTTGGAGCAGAAGAGACTTATTTCATAAACATTAAACAAATCGTAACTATTCTAAACTTTTCCAAGTAGTGTAAATGATAAATAGGTCATAGATCAGCAAGCCAAGCTACTGCCATCATTATAAAAGAGAATGTTAGCTGCTTTTTTTCTCAGGTATTAAAGCCCTCATTGACCAAATGCAGGAGTTTGGTAACTGTGGCTGGTGACTTTATGGGATTTCATTGATCATTTGCTGAGATATTAAAAGAACAGTGATCATTTTCATCTGAAATGTATTAAAAAGGGAGCACTTATTCAACTCTACCAGATTTTACATCATGTAACATTCACAGTCAAAGGGACTTAACAGGTTACAGTGTTGCCAATGTGATTCCCGTGGGTATGCGAGTCTCCCTGTTTGTCCTGAGCTCAAAATGGCCTCCTTTAGTTGATTTTTTAAGCTTCATTGTTGCCATGGCATTTCTTTATGCTGGTTTATTATACACAGATAAGACTAGAATCATAATGAAAGTGTTTTATGGCTTTCTATTGTTCACTTAATTTATTGTGTTTTTTACAGTGGCCTACATCTTGTCATTGCCTCATAATTCCTAGCCACTGTTTACACCTGGTACTACCATCCCTCTCAAGTGATGCGAGACAAATTACCATTCACACTTGGTAAGGGTATTACAGTTTGAATGGTTCTCGAACACAGCATCATCAGTTATGGTGTGTTCGAGAACCATTCATTTAGTTGACAAAACAAAGACACATTTCTCAAATCGTTTAACACGTTCAAATTTTCTTAAAGTACCTGTAAAGGCAATTAAAAAAAATCTAAACACATTATAAATGTTAGAAATGTATTGCTAAAACATATTAAAACATATTACATATTACATAAAACGTACTACGTGGATGCGATCATGTACAAAACAGATCGTGTCCTTATTTAAATTTCCTAAAAACGATCACATCAAGAAGAGGTGGATTAATTTTGTGAAGAGCCACCTTGATGGAGAGCCGAGGATCACCGCCAAAACCCGCCTTTGTAGTGATTATTTTACACGGGATAGTTTTATAAACTTTCGTCGGAGACAACTGGGATTCACTTATAATCCGCTGTTACTGGTGAATGGGGCCGAACTGACAATCTCCCGCCTCGGCCTTCATCCTCCCGTCGCGCCGACAACTGGTGCCATCATTGGCAGTGCATGCCCACCAATGAGTGTAAGTTTGTGTGCTTATGTTATAACGTTAATTAACCTAATAAGCTGCTAGGAGCATCCATTCCGGCTGTAGCGGGTGACAGTTGAGTGTGGCAACGGCAGCTTTACCGCGAGTGGGCGTGGTTTCAGCGCAGCCAGTGGACACGCCTCCAGCGTTTGAGAGCAGAGACTACTGCTCATTTTTTCAAGATTTTGATAGCTTATTTTATGTACTTGCCAGCTTTCTTTATCATTCAAATTTGGCTGGGTGACTAATAACACTTTGTTCTGTGATATAACAAACTCAGAACACATACTTAATTTTGACTTAACAGGGACTTTAATGTCTGCAAAACTACACACAAAAGAAATGCTCTCATTTAGAAAAGAAACACATTAGATTTATCTAAAATAGTACATATTTATGCAAAACTGATGATCAGAATATCAGGATATGATTATGCTTTAGAAAATGCCTCCTAACACTGGAAAGAGAGGTGAAAGAATCATATACAGGGATTTTATATTACACATACAGTAGAATTAACAGTACTCTGGATGAGGGACATTTGACTATTAGATGTGCAGTGAACTGTAGCACATGCTGTACACCCTCAAACTTGTGATTTTGAAATGCATTTATGCAGAATTTTCTGCAGAAGGCCTAAGGGAGGTAGAGAAAGTATTTTGTCAGAAGACCAAGAAACTGCTGTAGTATTGTATACTGCTGTACAGATATATACTTTACATCTGCATACTTAGAATACTTATAGGGCAATGGTTAATTGATGGGCCAGCATCGTTGTCTCGGTCTACAGCGCAACAAGGTCATATGCATTAAACTCCAAATGTGATTTGAGTGGTTAAATCACTGCATGTTTTTGGACCTCTTTGCACCTGCATTAAGCCTGACTGAAATAGGTGAAATACAGGGCATACAAATAGATGCTCAGCCTGATACGGAGCACACTTACATGTACATGGATTAATTAATGTAATTATTGTAGTTGAGCCCATTGTAAAAGGTGTAGTTTAATATACGTTTAAGGGTAATTGTTATAGAAATATACTTTAATGTGCCAGTTGAATGTAATGAATTATGGACACTCAATTGCATGCAAATTGCAATTAAATGAAAACTTTGTACGTTTAATTTATATACCATGTATATGGTTTAACCACTTAAGCAGAACATCTCAAATAAACATCTTTAAAACTAATTTTTATAATAGTCTTTGAAATCTGGTTAAAAAGTAATGCAGCACATCCAGATTACTATGACACACATTCATAATTACATTGTTTAAAAAAACAAAAACAAAAAATATTCCAAAGTAGTATTTCGGACACAGCGCGACTATTGTAGTCTGATGCCCGAATTAATTCACAAACTGGTTCTTTTTAGTGAACAAAGAACTGCTGCATGGCAGTTTAATGAATTATGCTTATGAGATTATTTTTAAGGATGCACCAATATGAAAATTGATCGATGCCAATAACTCTTTATATTTGAAAGCCAATAGCCAATATTGGTAGAAAAATCTTTATATAACTTCTGAGAGCCTGACGACAAAAAAAAAAAGCCTAAAAATAATTTATGTAGCCTATATGACATAATTTTTGTATTTGACGGTATCTTCCTTTTTGAAGTGATTTCAATCATATGATATGTGAACAGTGCACTTCTGAAGTGTCTCAGCTAAATAAAAATATAAAAAGTGATAAATATGCACACTCCAACAAAATTATCGGGCCGATAAACATAACATTAAAAATTAGCGTACAGTATATCAGCCGATACGGTGGCCGATATTTTGTGCATCCCTAATTATTTTGTGTACAAATTACAGTTAAACCACTGTAATCCAATTCCCTACCAAATCTCTCTTTTCAACCATTTAGTAATTAATAATCATTCACAGCAGTTGCTAGATTAATCAGACTCACTGAACAGCAAGCAATTCATTTTGTCTGACTGAAAATGTTATCCTTTAGGCTGTTGAGCTTATCAAATTTCTGACTGCCATTCATATCAAAGCGTAGTTACAGATAAACAGAAAGAGTATAAACTTTTGTACTCAGTGGAATTTATACAATTTTTTTTTACTTTATACCCTTTAAAATATCACACATTACAAGCATGAAATAAAACAGATTATTTAAAAGGAACTTTATATAATACATTTACTGTACAAAAACAGAAATTACCAACAGGTTATCAGAGATTTAAATTATTATTTGTGCTAGGACTAGTATTTCGACATTCAGGTTATCATTAGCAAACACAGATTGCTGCAGCAATGGAAGCAAAACTGTTTGGAGAAAGTTCACATATGCCGATTCGCATTTGCCAACTGCTACTTTCTGCTCCGAGACTTCGGATGAAGATTCAAACACAGCTTTATTGAGTGTAATCCATAATAATAATCCATAAAACAGACATGAGGTCAAAACCACAGAGCAAAATATCTAGATAATAACAAAAGTACATGGCACAGGCAAACCGGGAAATCCAGGGAGACCGGCAGAAGATCAAGACCATGACATGGAAACCAGAACTAGCACCCAGAAATGCAGTGTAACACCAACCAGACTTCACAACAAGTTTATGAAAATACTGGGTTTAAATAGGCAAACAAAAAAAACGAGCTACAGTAATGACAAACAGATGGCAGTAATCAGAACATGATGAGTCCAGGCAATGGGTTATGGGAAATGTAGTTCATGAAAGAGTAAAGGAAACGGAAGGAGTGCCCTCTGGTGGTTATCATGGGCACTGGTGGAACTCAAACAGTAAAAACAATGCAAATGTATATATGCTGAGCCACTTGCTATTGTTAATTGTTCTTATGTCCTTAAACTGGCAACCTGCATGAGCTTCGAGTCTGGGACAGAGGAGATGACGGACATATTTTGAATTCTGGACTGCTGTACCCATTTCAACTGATTATATTGCTCTTTAAAGGCATTGACAGCTAAAAAAAAGTTAAGTGAAACAGCTGGGGAATTACAATGCTTTCCTCTTGCTCTTTCCTCCCAGAAGAGCTTTAAAATATTCTCTCTGAAGCCCCTGTAATTCAGATCGTATTGATTACTGGACTGTGACCACATGCCTGCAGACAGCCCTTGATATTTGCGGAATTAGCAGTCGGTTATATAAAGCAATTATATTCTATAGTGAATCCATAGAGAGTTTGATTCCAGTAAATAATGATAAAGTTTGGCCAAACATGAGGGAAAAAAATCAATGCAAAGATTTTGACTATTGAAAAGTAAAAGCAATTATTGTGTTACGTCTGGTGCACTTTCCTGTCAAAGTGTGATAAGATATTTGTCGGGAACAAAAGGAAACTTATTCAGGATGTTCCTTTTCATACGTTTTCTTATTTAAGAGAAACTAAATAGAAAAGCAGGCAGGCTTTTATTGAAGATCTTCAAAAGCAAAGAGAATCAGGCAGTCAGTCAGTGTAAAATCTTAAATCAACATCTACCTGCGGGGAGAAAATGTGAAAATATTATGTGTCATTCAATATGGAACACAGGAACAGCTGTGCTTCTCTTCTACTCGTATTGTCAGGCTTTACACATATAGACTAATTTGATGAACTGTCACTGTTATCCCATTGTACCAGATTTACCAGCTCTGTCCTTTCATTGCACACTTACACCAAGCAGTAGTAATGATAATGGACAACTTTAGAAAGCACTGAAGATCCCAGCCACCCTTCTTTGTGAAGGTCACAATAGTTTCAATGGTTCATTCCAGACTTGCTTTGTAGCTTGAAAAGACCTTTCAGTTTATATGAATAATAAAAAGATATCTACGACCCTTCGTACTCTAAGTCGACACCTGTGCTGACAACATGCTTCAGGGTTTGGTGTAACTAAAATGATGAGAGACAACATCGAGATGGCTTCCATTTCTGAAAACCCTGGAAAAATGAAAAGGGTTCATGGAAATTATGTAAATAAATATGACATTCATAATTTAGTAGTGGATGTTGTAGATGCTGGAAAATTATAGAATACATGATGTTTAATGACTAAAAACATAACACTGAAGTAAATTTGATCCTGTTAAGGTTGACAAAACTGCTCCAACTCACAGAGGGCAAAAAGTATTTGGCCGCGGCTGAATTTGAATGCCCATAGTTCGACCTGCCCTCAAGTGTTTTTTTCCAAATTGGTTGGCCTACCCTGACTTGCAAGCATTGGTTGGACCTGTTGCCCTCAGAATGCACTAAACCAGATACTTTGGACACTAACTATTGTTTGCTATGGATTATTTTCAGTTTATGAGAAATAAAGAAAATATTTTGCATGAGAAAAGTAACATCATGGCAACATGACAAGCCTGCTGACCATTATATACCAAAATGTATTGGTTGGTATATCATGGTAATATCAAATCAAATCATGTTGATGTGAAAAGGGAAATAGAATTGTATTTTAATGATACAAAATACTAGCTAGGAGTAGGGATCCATCTCCATATTACTGTGATTGTTGATGTGATAATGCTTATCTCTTGCTAGCAATCAGTCCACAAACCCATCTGAATAGGTCAAACTGGTGGAAAGGCACTGACTAATTACAAAGTAAACAACTCAGACATCAAAACTTTTGGTCACAACTGAATGGAAATGAACTTGAAATTACTTGAAAGGACCAGCATTACACTTGCAGTGTTAAAAGGATTTATGAAGCAGTGGTCCAAAAAGAAACTCATAATTGATGATAAATTAATATTAATAGTAACTTTAACTCCTCATTTCTGAAGCCCACAGCATCAGCATACTGATGGCTGGCAAGACAGTTGTTGTGGATTTTGTTTTCAATTGAGGAATCTGGCGCCTGTGTTTATCTTTCTGAAGATTCATGGTGAATACTGATTGATTGAATGATAAATTCAGTACTGAGTGTGGCAAATTGTCAAGCACATTAGAGAAATATTGAATTTAAGAGATCACCTCCAACATCTCTACTCTTTTTTTCTGCCAATATGGTTTATTTATTGTGGACAGATTTCCAACATTACCCTTTGGGCAAGGATAACAGGTTATCTCGGGGCCTGTTACCCCCGTACTGAGATATGCTATAATATTAAAATTCAACTTTGATGCTTTTCTGTGATGTGCCGGAATTCCTAACTGGCTAGATGCAACCATAAGTTACAATTACAATTTCTTGCTCTTGTAATACAGTTTGGAAGTGGCCACCCAACACAATCAAATCAGAACCGAAAAGATCATGTTCTTTTCCACAACAAAGCACTTGAATGCGACAAGTTCATAATCACGACTTCAGAAGTGGGAAGTAGGAAATTTCCAATAGCACATGAAGGTAGCAGATCTATTTGAGTTTGGTACAGATTGATAGATATAATGTGTTTGGATAGAATTATTGCTATATTTTCCATTAGTGTTGGCTAGTTTCTTGTCATGATATTCTTATTGCATTTATCGCATTAGTATCCCTGACATGAGTTGTATGCTGGTCTGCATGGGTTGTTTACTTTTCTTGTATGTGCTCCTTTATGTGTTTGTTGTAGCCTACATGATGCATCCCTATTTTTGATAACCTTGGTGTAGTATATTCGTGAAACCTTAGTAATGATGAAATCTCCAGTAAGAGCTCATTCCTTCTAACTAGAAACCAAATCCCATTTCCAATTAACTCCGGGTAACTGAAATTGTTATTTTTGTATTTATGACTGCCTTACTAAGGGTGGACTTCTCACACAAGCATAGAGAGCTGTGTAACAGGCAGAAAGGTCTGCAAATTGGAACACATTTTGGAAACATTTATAATTTTTATTTAGTTTAACTTTGATGTGCTAAAATAAACCTAAAATAAAAATATGTTAAACAACTATAAAATAATAAAAATTTAAATCAAAATTGACATGAAAACAGAAGCTATAGCAATACAATCTAATACAAAACCTAAATAAACTATTCAAACTATTCAGAATGAATTGTAAAATAAAAATAAATCCTTTATGAACTTTATGAACGTAACGCAGTGTTTCCCATACATTGATTTATCTGTGGTGGCCCGCCACAATATCTATATTGACCGCCAAAAATAGATTTCAGTGCTTCCCATTCATTAACCTAGATTGTGGTGGCTCAAAATTATATGTAAACTCCTCATATTAACATAAAAGGTCTTCAATGTCATGTTTTGCATCATCGCTGTCAAACAAACTGAAAACTGAAAGGCTTTCTGTCCTTATCAAAGGACTATCGGTTTGCGCTGCACAAAGAGAAGTGCGCACTTCGATCACGCAATCATTGCGTCATCAGCTCTGCCGGTCCACAGACAGTGAATGAATGCAGTGAACTCCATCGTCCATTTGGGAAAGTAGTTACGCATTATTTTGACATTTACAGCATTTCACTAGATTTGTAATGAGACGTGCACTGTAAAAAGTGAACAGTTGGATCAACCTAAAAACATTTCTTCAATTGGTAACACCTAAATTAAAATTAAGTTTTCTCAACTTAAATTATCACGCTTTATCAACTTCATTTCACTAGGTCAATCACACTTAAATTATTTGAGTTCATTCAATCCTATTATTTACATTAGTCTGACTTAATTTCACTGCATTACAACTTAAATGTATTAAGTTTTCCTAAATTTGGATCAACTTAAAAAAATTACTTCAATTTGTAACACCTAAAAAAAATACGTTTTCTCAACTTAAATTAATATATTTTCTCAACTTAATTTCACCAGGTCAATCACACAAGACACAAATTGCTTTGGAAATGTTTATTAACATTAATTCATTTTATACGCCATCAGTATTTTTCATATTACAAACTTTGAGAAATCATCACAAACTGTTCATATTTGTTGTGCCAATGAAATTTCATTTACTGACACACTTAACATACATTCCATTAACAGTCTTTTTGCAAAGTTGTCTTTGCACAGCATTATGCTCAAAACTGAGCCACTAATACATTCATAAAAATAAATATAAAAACATAGTGGTTATGCCCTATGCCCTAAAAACAATTAAAGGGATAGTTCACCTAAAAATGGTTCAAGTTCTTCCAAACCTGCATGAGTTTCTTTCTTCTACTGAACACAAAAGATGATGTGTTGAAGAATGTTGGTAACCAGACCGTTGACGGCCCCCATTGACTTACATAGCAGGAAAAAAATAAAAATACTGGAAGTCAATGGGTACCGTCAACTGTCTGGTTACCAACATTCTTCAACACATCTTCTTTTGTGTTCAGCAGAAGAAAGAAACTCATGCAGGTTTGGAACAACTTGAACCATTTTTGGTTGAACTATCCCTTTAATATATTCTTAAAATAGAACCATAAGTGTATGATAAGTGCTTTAGAACAGCTTACAGGTAATGCCCTAAATTAAAGTGAACCAATCAACTACAGATTCGAACATACAACTACACATTCATACTAGACATATGAATGAACAAATGGATAGTCTACAAACATAAGAAAACGTCTCGGTTACGTATGTAACCCTCGTTCCCTGAGTAGGGAACGGAGACGTTACGTCGGATGACGACGAATGGGGTTTCGCTTAGAACACCTATCGACTTCGAGTATTACAAAACGAGCCAATGGCAAAGAAATGCCATGGGTCTGCGGAATTTGCATAGCGTATCTCCGCCTTACCTCGTGGGTATAAAAGGAGGACGCCGGCAACAGGCAGATATGTTTCTTCGCTGAGGAGCCAAGACTGAGCTCAGGCGATCCCCGCGGTACAGCGGAAAGTGGCAGGAAGACGTAACGTCTCCGTTCCCTACTCAGGGAACGAGGGTTACATACGTAACCGAGACGTTCCCTTTCGTTGTCACTCCGAGTTACGTCGGATGACGACGAATGGGGTTACCAGTCTAATCACGCCACCTTCTCAGCTGTCTTCCAGTGCCCTGCGTAAATCTGAGATCCCTGTCGTGAGACTGGCACGGACGAAGGACTCCTATTTAGCACAGGAATACCAAGGTACACTGGGGAGCATATCCCAAAGTTTAGGGGAAATATGCAATTACTGCCAACCCAGAGGGGGGGGACTTAGAGAATACACATATGACCCGAAGGAGACATATGGAGAACACTGGGGTGTCCAGCCGCAGGTGGAATAATTCAACCCCAGGGGTGGCAAGGTGGCTTGCCAAGGGAAAGACACATGCTCAAAGAGGCTTACAGTGGAAATACACATGTGGGGGTCGCTCAGAGGAGGGACCATGCACACGGGAGGCACCTAGCCGACGCACAGGCAATAGACACTGGCGCCAACGTCAGGAGTGCTGGAGGAACTCAGGGCTTTTCGGGGAAGCTCACCTGAGGAGAATATCGCACGTATCCAGTCCGTGGAGTGGAACGGCGAGCAAGCGAAGACACCTGAGCGGGTCCAGTACTAGCTGGTTGAAGCGAGTACATGAGAGGACACTGGCTCCACTCGGAGATTGTAGAATCTGGCGAATGTGTTAGGTGTCGCCCAGCCTGCAGCTCTGCAGATGTCTGTTAGCGAGGCGCCATGCGCTAGAGCCCAAGAGGATGCCACACTCCGGGTGGAGTGGGCGGTCACACCAAGGGGGCACGGTCGACCTTGCTGCTGGTATGCCAAGGCAATGGCGTCCACTATCCAGTGAGACAGCCTTTGCTTGGAGAGAGCCTTTCCCTTCA
The DNA here is from genome assembly GCF_051911475.1 of Siphateles boraxobius. Lineage (NCBI taxonomy): Eukaryota > Metazoa > Chordata > Actinopteri > Cypriniformes > Leuciscidae > Siphateles > Siphateles boraxobius. The sequence goes on along the minus strand of NW_027508920.1, from coordinate 15,950,241 downwards.
GCTTCCCACCATAACAGACAAAGAGCTGGTCTGAGGTCCTGAAACACTGCGTCCTGTCTACATAAGCGCGGAGGGCGCGTACTGGACAGAGCAGTGCCAAGGCTGGGTCTGCCTCCTCCGGGGGCAGCGCTTGCAGGTTCACCACCTGGTCCCGGAAGGGAGTGGTAGGAACCTTGGGCACATATCCAGGCCGGGGTCTCAGGATCACGTGAGAGTAAGCCGGCCCAAATTCCAGGCACGCTTCGTCAACGGAGAATGCATGCAAGTCCCCCACCCTCTTGATGGAGGCCAATGCAACCAGGAGCGCTGTCTTCATAGACAGGAACTTAAGCTCCACTGATTGCAAAGGCTCAAAGGGAGCACTCCGCAGGGCAGTTAGAACCACTGAGAGGTCCCAAGCGGGAACGAGAGGAGGACGAGGAGGATTCAGTCTCCTCGCTCCTCTCAGGAACCTGATGATCAGGTCGTGCCTTCCAACAGACTTACCTTCGACTGGGTCATGGTGTGCGGCAATAGCGGCAACATAGACTTTCAGGGTGGAGGGAGACAGCCTTCGCTCCAGCCTATCTTGAAGGAAGGAAAGCACGACACTAATCGAACATCTCCGGGGTCTTCTTGAAGAGAAGAGCACCAGTTGACGAAGAGGTTCCACTTCAACGCGTAGACGTGTCTCGTGGACGACGCTCTAGCGGAAGTGATGGTAGCCGCCACCGTAGGTGGAAGGGTACTCAAACCTGCTTCGTCCCGTCCAGGAGCCACACGTGGAGGTTCCAAAGATCGGGACGAGGGTGCCATAGGGTGCCCCGTCCCTGAGAAAGGAGGTCCTTCCTCAGGGGAATCGGCCAGGGAGGTGCTGTCGCGAGGAGTACTAGTTCGGAGAACCAGGTCCGGGCGGGCCAGTATGGCGCGACCAGAATGACCTGCTCCTCGTCCTCCCTGACCTTGCGCAGGGTCTGCGCAAGAAGGCTCACTGGGGGAAACGCATATTTGCGGCCCCGCGGCCAGCTGTGCGCCAGTGCATCTGTGCCGAGCGTGCCCTCGGTCAGGGAATAGTACAGGGCGCAATGGGTCGAGTCGTGAGAGGCAAACAGATCTATCTGTGCGTCCCCGAACTGGTCCCAAATCAGCTGAACCGACTGGGGATGGAGTCGCCAATCTCCCGGGAGGGGCTGAAGCCGTGAGAGCTCGTCGGCTGCACAGTTCAGGGCTCCGGGGATGTAAATGGCATGAAGCGACCTCAGATGCTTCTGACTCCATATGAGGAGGTGGCGGGCGAGTTGCGACATACGGCGGGAGCGTAGACCACCTTGATGGTTGATGTACGCTACAGTGGCGGTATTGTCTGAACGGACTAGTACGTGTTGGTTCTTGAGCACGGCCCGGAAGCGGCGCAGAGCAAGACGTACGGCCAGCAACTCGAGGCAATTGATGTGCCAGAGGCGGCGGGGTCCTGTCCAGGAGCCCGCGGCAGCACGTCCATTGCACATGGCACCCCAGCCCGTGGAGGAGGCATCTGTCGTTACAACAACATGCCGCGAAGCTCGTTCCAGGGGCACTCCGGCCCGTAGAAAACTGAGGTCCGACCACGGGGTGAAGGTCTGACGGCAGGACGGAGTAACAGTTACTCGGAAGGTGCCGTGTTGCCATGCCCACCTCGGGACTCGGTCGCGAAGTCAAAGCTGAAGCGGTCTCATATGAAGCAATCTGAGCGGCGAACCGCGGCTGCAGATGCCATATGCCCCAGGAGCCTCTGAAGAAACTTCAGTGGAACCGCCCTCTTGCGCTTGATAGTCTCAGGCAAGTCAGCAATGGCTGAGTGGAGAAGGCGACCAAGTCCATACCGAGAAAAGAGCTCCTCTGCACGGGGCAAAGTCTACTCCTTCCCCGGTTGACCCGAAGGCCCAGACGAGCTAGGTGCCGGAGCACTGGGTCCCTGTATTCGCAAACCTGGTCTCAGGAGTGAGCTTAAGACAGCTAGTCACCGAGATAGTTCAGGATGCGAACCCCGTGTTCCCATGGAGGAACAAAGGCAGCCTCAGCAACCTTGTGAAGGCGCGAAGAGACAGGGCTAGCCCGAATGGGAAAACAGCGTACTGATATGCGTGCGCCCTGACAGCAAACCAAAGGTATGTTCTGAGTCGAGGGAGAACAGAGACATAAAAGTAGGCGTCCTTCAGGTCGATCGCTGCAAACCAATCCTGTGGCCGCACACATCCAGAAATGCGTTTGGCCAGGAGCATCTTGAACGGCAGCCTGTGAAGGGAGCGGTTCGGACCAGGATTGGCCGTAACCCACCAGACTTCTCCGGGACAAGGAGGTAGGGGCTGTACCCCTGGACCTCCTTTCGGCTGGAGGGACAGTCTCAATCGCACCCTTCGCCAGTAGGGTAGCAACCTCCGCTTTCATGATAGGGCATAGCCATCGACCAAAGTGGAGCGGACTCCCCTGAAGTGGGGAGGAGACCGTGCGAACTGAATCGCATAGCCGAGCCGATGGTTCGCGCGGAACAGAAGGGAAGCTCTAGGCAGGCTCCCAACTGTGCCAGCGGCGTCGAGAACCACAGACGTCCCTCCGGTGGTGCAGCGAAGCGGAATGACCGGCCCAGACGTGGACGGCATAGCGGCCCGGTGTGGGGGCAAGGTCAAAACCGCACCCTGACAGAGGAGGCCAGGGAAGGACCAGCGTTCCACAGGGGCCTGCTCTGTCAAGGGTCTGGCGACAGAGGGGGACAGGGGCGAAGCGGTCGTGGACGGCACGCCGTGTCAACCACCTCCGGGACAGAGGGGGACGAGGAGAGCACGGCATGTGGGCGGCGCTCTGTGTCGTCCGAACTCTCTGTGCTCAGAGACGGGAGAGTCAGTTCTTTGGAGAATAAGGATTCTTCCCCGGCCCTCACCCGGGGAAAGGAGTGGTCCTGCTACCAGCTCCTGGAAAGAACTGAGTCCCATCTCTGAGGAGCCCATCCCAAGAGCGCCGCTTAACCCGGCGTGTAGCGGGGGGCGGGGCTGGAGAGGACTGTTTTGGCGTCCGACCGCGGCCTCCAGAGCCGGCCCGGCTGAGCGGGCGGGGTGGGAGCCGCGGGGGAGCGCCCACGGCGGTGGGCAGACCGAGGGACCTGAGCGGACGGCGGGGCCGTCGGGACAGAGTCAACCTCAGTCTGCTCCATCCCCGAGGAGCCCGTCTCAGGAGCGCCGCTTAACCCGGCGTGTAGCGGGGGGCGGGGCTGGAGAGGGGCTGTGGCGTCCGCCCGCGGCCCCCAGAGCCGGCCCGGGTGAACGGGCGGGGTGGGAGCCGCGGGGGGGCGCCTTCGGCGGTGGGCAGACCGAGGGACCTGGGCGGACGGCGGGGCCGTCGGGACAGAATCAACGTCAGTCTGCTCATGAGCGGCTGAGAGCTGTTGGTCAAGCCCTCAACCGCACCGCCGGAGAGGGCGACCTGGGATATGGGAATGTCGGACAGACGGGTCCGTGCGACACCAGCACATCAGACAGGTTCAGCCACAGAATGGTGAGCATCACCTGACCCAGGGAGCGTACGGCCACTTTCGTCGCTCGGAGAGCAAGGTCAGTGACGGCGCGCAGCTCAGTGAAGAGCCCTGGGTCAGTCCCACCCTCGTGCAGGTCCATGAGCATCTGGGTCAGCCATGGCATGCAGAGAGGCGGCTGCCAGTCCCGTGGCACTACAGGATCTCGCCACAAGCGTAGACGAAAAACTACAGGCCACGGGCGGGTGCTTAGGATTGCGCCGAGAAGAAGCACTCTGAGGACACATAGCATCGCAACAGAGCGTTCAGCCAGGGGAACCCCAGTGTACCCAAGGGCAGCGGCCCCATCGAGGGGAGGAAAGGCGGATGAGATCAGCGAGCGGTCCTGAGAAGACAAGGGGGTCTTCTAGGACTTCGAGATCTCATCATGCACGTCCGGGAAGAGAGGTATTGGGGTTTGTCACGGACGAGGGTCGGCGGCCTTACCCAAAACCAATCGTCCCAGGAAAGCATGGCCGTCATCTCCGGATCAGACTTAGGCACAGCCGTATGCACACCGGAAGGTGGCAGCTGTGACGAGCCCTCACTTCCAGAAGACTCAAGCCCACCTAGTGATGCTGCAACAGACATGGCATCTTCCTCTGTAGCTTCAACTGAAACACGCGGGCCACCAGAGGGTAGACTCGCGGAAATCAGAAGTTCACTAGCGGGCACCGTCATTGAAGAGGGGGGCTGGGGTCACGGACACGTAGTCGGCGCCTTGTTCCAGACCGTAACCCTCAGGTCACCCTGGCCACCAGCCGAAGATCGGGGGGTGGATGAGGGGACTCTCACTCTTGCGAGTTCACCGAGTCTCGACCTATATATGACGCGATGATCACGTTCCCTTGCGAGAACATGAGTCACCCACGAGCGCTGTTCAAGCATGATCAAACACACTAGACAGCGCTCGTGACCATCAGAGTCCGATACCAGTCCGCTGCAACCAGAAATGCACGGGCGAGCCGTCTTTAAAAAGACGTGCCGCGTGCGAGCTCTTTTATGAGAGGAGAGAAAAAAACTCCGCGATGTTGAAGCGCACAGGGAGACACACACACACTGGCAGATTACTGCACAGATCAGCAGGCACTGTGAGCTCGCTGCAGATCGCCGTCACACCAACACCGGAGAGAGAAGCTCGTCTCGTAGAGCGAAGTCAGAGATGACTGTGGAGTGAAGAAATACTCTTGGCTCCGAAGCGAAGACATATCTGCCTGTTGCCGGCGTCCTCCTTTTATACCCACGAGGTAAGGCGGAGATACGCTATGCAAATTCCGCAGACCCATGGCATTTCTTTGCCATTGGCTCGTTTTGTAATACTCGAAGTCGATAGGTGTTCTAAGCGAAACCCCATTCGTCGTCATCCGACGTAACTCGGAGTGACAACGAAAGGGAACAAATGAAACATCCAACTAAAACGGAGACATTCTTTCAAACACAGACTAGACATATGCACATTCAAACATTACTGCAAGTTCACTGTAGTCTACTGAAAAGACTGAACTTTTGGTGACATCTTGTACTGATCAAGCTGCAAGAGAACTTTCTGGAATACCTCGAATGTAAAACGAAGTGGTTTTGGGTAAGCCAGATTGATGATGTATATTGTCACAAATCAGAATGACACAAACAGGTAAAGTTAACAAGAGGTTTATTTGAATGCACTCAGGACAGATACGGCAGGTGAGTAGCAGGTTTGAAGTGAGATGAATATATGGATGGTAGCGTTATGGTTGATTAAGTCTCTTATCTGATGCAGGTTGTAGAAGATCTGGTCGAAGGCTGATGGAGGACTGGCTGAAGAAGGACTGGACTGGAGAGGAAGACGGGATCGAGGTAGCAGACGGGTAAGTATCACAGCAGGTAGGTAAACAGCAGGTTGGAAGGGTTTCTCGATAGGGAGTCAGGTTTGTCGTGTGGATAGACGAGACCAGACAACTGGAAAGGTGAACTGGTGTGGCTTTTAAGCAGTGGGTGAAGTGAATGCGGATTGCAGACATGTGATGACAGGGAGCGGATGATTAGAATTCGGGTGAGGCTGAACGAGTGGGCGGAGTGTAGAAGTCTGGTTCTGAAACTGGTGTATCCGTGACAGTACCCCCCCCCCCGCTCCACGGCCAGCTCCCGATGGCGGAAGGGTCCGACGACGGGGACGACCACGACCATTGGGATGTTCAGAGTGGAACTCTTGTAGGAGAGCGGGGTCCAGGATATCCTCTCGGTGAACCCAGCACCTTTCTTCAGGACCGAATCCCTCTCACTCAACGAGGTATTCGAAGTGGCCCCCCCGTCGCCGGGAGTCTAGGATTTCGTGGACCCGGAAGATGTTTTCGTCCTCAGGGTCCACGGGAGGAGGAGGAGGTACGTTCTCAGCACCAGCCCCTGGGGAAGAAGGAGTGAGAGGATTAGTGTAGGGTTTGAGTAGGGACACGTGAAATGAAGGTGAGATACGATAGTGAGCAGGGAGTGACGAACGGTAGGTGACCTCATTGATCTGCCTCTGTATGGTGAACGAAACAATGTACCTGGGACTCAGCTTACGACAGGGCTGTCGGAGACGGATGTCCCTGGTGGAGAGCCAGACCATTTGTCCCGGTTGGTATAGGGGTGTAGCAGATTGTCTTGCGTCGGCCTGGCTCTTGTGTCTCCGAACAGCCCTTTGCAGATGGACATGTGCTGAGTCCCATACCCTCTCGCTCACCTGGAAGCAGTGGTGGACTGCTGGAACGTCGAAAGGCTCTCCTGACCAGGGAAACAGGGGCGGCTGGAAGCCGAGTATGCACTGGAAGGGCGTGAGTCCTGTGGTGGATTGCTGGAGAGAGTTTTGTGCATACTCGGCCCAGGGAAGGTAACGGCTCCAGCAGTCCTGTTGTTCGTGACAATATGACCGCAGGTATCTCCCGATCTCCTGTATTTTCCGCTCAGGCTGGCCGTTGGACTGTGGATGGTAACCAGAGGTTAAACAGACTGAAACCCCCAAGAGGTTGAACAAGGCCTTCCAGACAAGAGAAATGAACTGAGGTCCATGGTCAGACACAATGTCTTCAGGTATGCCGAAGTGACGGAATAGTTGATTTAAGAGTGATTCAGCTGTTTCGAAGGCAGTGGGTAGACCAGGTAGAGGGTTGAGTTTACAGGCTTTGGAGAATCGATCAATTACAACCAGGATGTATGTATGGGAATCTGAAGAAGGTAAGTCGGTTATGAAGTCCACGCCGAGATGAGACCAAGCCCTTGTGGGCACTGGAAGTGATACTAGTTCCCTTTCAAGGGAACTCGAGCTGCGTCAAGCTGTGGGAACGCCTCTGCGTGTGTGCGTCATGAAGCACGTATGGAGTCAGTCCAATGGGGAGACGGAACGTCATAGGCGGGTGACGTCATCGACCAGGAAACTATAAAGCACCCCCAAAACACAAGCGCGACAGCTTCTATGCCTTCAGTAAGCTATATATGTGGATCTGTCTCAAGTGTTTTTGTCTGTCACTAAGCAGGAGTTTCACAATTTCAAAAAACTATATATATATATATATATATATATATATATATATATATATATATGTTATATTGAGAGACAATGGCGAGCGAACAACAATTTAAGAAGTGTGTTCCTCCCTGCTCGTGCTATTTAACGGGCGGGGATACACACAGCTTAAGTGTTGTTTGTTTGGGAGTGCAGCATGCCCAGTCAGCTCTCGAGGGGGCTGATTGTGAGCATTGCGAGCGTTTGCCCCTTAGAACGCTCCGCTCCCGCCGATCACTCTTTGAGGAGAGTGGTTTGGTTCGCGATCCCCGCGGATCGGACTGAGGCCCCAATACTGCAACTATCCAGTTCTGAGGATCTGGATGTTGTTAGTCTGGATGCGGGAGATGTGGATGATTCGCCATCTCGCTCTCCCTAAAGTGAGGAGCTTATGGAGGTGCTCACTCGTGCTGTTTCTAAGTTAAGCATCGAGTGGCCAGCTGTTAGGCAGGAGTCTAGAGAAAAATCTAAATTAGATGAAAGATTTTTGCCTTCCCGTTCTCAACCTCCACGCCGGTGCTTGCCCTTCTTCCCTGATCTCCACACAGAGGTTTCGAGATCGTGGAAAAAGCCGGTCTCTTATCGTGTTTTTAGCCCTCAAACGTCCACTTATTCAAACATTGTGGGGGCAAAATCTCATGGTTATGGGGCGATGCCCAAAGCAGAAGATGCGCTTGCTAGTCATCTTTCTGCTGAAGCTGCATCTTCTTTTAAAGCACCACTTTTACCCTCAAAGCCTCTTAGATTTACATCAGCTTTAGTCGGTAAGGCGTATTCGGCGGCCGGTCAAGCTTCGGCGTGTCTGCACACGATGTCCATCTTGCAGGCATACCAGGCTGACTTATTAAAGGATGTGAGTGACACTCAAGAGGTCAGCACTGACGTAGTTCGCGAACTGCGTCAGGCTGCAGATTTATCTCTGCGCGCCACCAAGGAGTCGGCCAAGCTAATGGGCCGTACTATGGCAGCCCTGGTGGCCGCAGAGAGGCATCTATGGTTAAATCTCTCTGGCATGAAAGAAAAAGACAAAGCTTTTCTTTTGGACTCTCGCTCTCTCCTCATGGTCTTTTTGGTGATTCTGTCAATACTGTCATAGATAGATTTCAGGAAGAGAAGAAACAGTCGGCAGCGTTTCAGAAATTTATGCCTCTTAAAATTCATGTCCCCGGTACTGCTGGGCGGGAGCAGTCCAGGCCGTCAGTCAGCTCCTCACATTGGGCGCAACAGAAGCAGAGTGTCGCGTCTCGCGCTCCCCCTTCCAAACAGTGGGACCAGACGCAGCACTCTCAGCCGAAGTCTTCTGGCAAAACTGATCTGAGGACAGTTATTATGGCCAAGAAGGCTTCGGCAAAGAAGAAGTCCTGACGCCACTGGTGCCCTCAGGGGCCCGTTCTGCCAACCCCGCCTTCATGCCGGGGCACAGACGGTCTCAGCGAGCGCTTTCCCGAGGGACGCTCGCCCCCTCTGAGGAGGGTCTCAGAGCAGTTAAGCCAGTCATTCCCTGCCGGTGCGCCGTTACAGGGCGCTGTGTTTGCTGCTCAAGCTACACCAGAGGCCAGTCTTGAGAGACTGGTACCCTTAGTAGTATTTCTGGCAGAGTGGAAAAGCCTTCCAAAAATATCTCAGTGGGTTCTGCACACAGTAAAAAAGGGTTATGCTATCCAATTCAGGTGTCGTCCACCAAAATTCAGAGGGGTTCTGCCCACAGTGGTGGGCCCCGAGCAGGCTCTGGTAATGGAACAAGAGGTGAAAGCGCTCCTTCAAAAGGAGGCTATAGAACGGGTTCCTCCTCCCAGTTTGGAGTCAGGTTTTTACAGCCGATATTTCATCGTTCCAAAGAAGGATGGGCGGTTGCGTCCAATTTTAGATCTGCGCCTGTTGAATCGCTCGGTAGGGAAGCTAAAATTCAAGATGCTCACTATCAAGCAGATCGTGTCACAAATCAGATCCGAGGACTGGTTTGTCACGATAGATCTGAAGGACGCGTACTTCCATATTTCCATCCTTCCACAACACAGGAAGTTCCTGAGGTTCGCCTTCGGGGGCGAGGCGTACCAGTACAATGTTCTTCCGTTTGGCCTAGCTTTATCTCCCCGCACTTTCACGAAATGCATGGATGCAGCTTTAGTGCCCCTGAGGTTTCAGGGCATTCGTATCCTCAATTACATCGACGATTGGTTGATTTTAGCTCAGACAGAGCAGATGGCGATTCAGCATCGAGATGTCATTCTCGCTCATATAAGAAAGTTGGGGTTGAGGCTGAACGCAAAGAAAAGTGTATTATCTCCTTCTCAGAAGACCACTTTTCCGGGCGTCGTTTGTGATTCGGTCTCGATGCGGGCGCGACTTTCTCCGACCCGCATCGCTTCGATTCTTTCAGCTATGAAACAAGTAAAGCTAGGCCAGCTACTCACTGTAAAACAGTTTCAGAGACTGTTGGGTCTGATGGCAGCAGCGTCCAACGTTATACCTTGCGGCCTGTTGTACATGAGACCACTGCAGTGGTGGCTCCGGACCAAGGGATTCTCCCCGAGGGGAAATCCCCTCCGCACGATCAAAGTCACGCGGCGCTGCCTTCGTGCTCTGGTCATGTGGAAAGAAACCTGGTGCCTATCCAAAGGGCCTGTGTTGGGGGCTCTTTGTCGTCGCGTAACGCTAACGACGGATGCTTCCCTCACAGGGCGGGGGGCGGTCATGAGTGGTCGTCCAGCCCAAGGTCTGTGGCAGGACCATCATCTATCATGGCATATAAATTGTCTAGAGATGTTGGCGGTGTTCCAAGCTTTGAAACACTTCCTAGCAGACCTCAGAGGTCATCATGTGCTAGTTCAGTCAGACAACATGTCGGTGGTCTCGTATATAAATCATCAGGGGGGCCTGCGGTCGCGTCCACTTTACAAGTTGGCCCGTCAGATCCTCCTGTGGTCCCAGGGGAAGTTACGGTCTCTGAGAGCTATGTATCTTCCTGGTTATTTGAATGTGGTAGCAGACTCCCTGTCGCAGCAGGGGCCGAGGCCGGGGGAATGGAGGCTCCACCCCGAGATGGTGGAGCTCCTTTGGTTGAGTTTCGGTCGCGCCGAGGTGGACCTATTCGCTTCCAAGGAGACAACGCACTGTCATCTGTGGTTCTCCATCAGTCAGCCAGCCCCTCTGGGGTTGGACGCTCTGGTACAGCCGTGGCCGAGGACACGTCTGTATGCTTTTCCCCCGGTTGCTCTGCTACCAGGAGTTCTGGAGAGGGTTCGCCGGGACGGGGTCAGCCTACTTCTAGTAGCCCCGTTCTGGCCGGCCCGAGTATGGTTCGCGGACCTAATATCTCTTCTGGACGGCTCTCCCTTGGAGATTCCGATCAGGAGGGATCTACTCTCTCAGGAGGGCGGTACGATATTTCACCCCCGCCCAGAGTTGTGGAATGTGTGGGCTTGGCCTCTGAGGGGGCCCAGCTCATAGAATCTGGTCTCTCAACTGAGGTTGTTGAGACCATCCTTCACTCCAGAGCTCCGTCCATGAGGAAGTTATATGCCCTGAAGTGGAAACTTTTCACTTCTTGGTGTGCAGAACACCGGCAGGATCCAGTTAACGGCCCAGTGGGTGCAGTGCTGGAGTTTCGGCAGCATGGTTATCCCCCTCCACCCTAAAGGTGTATGTGGCAGCACTAGCTGCTTACCATGTCCCTTTCAGTGGAGTTTCTCTTGGGAGACACCCACTTATAACTCGCTTCCTTCGTGGCACTTTGAGGCTGAGGCCTGCAGTTCGTATGAGGGTGCCGACTTGGGATTTGGCCATTGTACTAGAGGGCCTTTCTTTGGCCCCCTTTGAACCTATTGAGGAAGTTTCTGAGAAATTTATCACGTATAAAACTCTTTTTCTGCTTGCAATCTCCTCACTTAAGAGAATCGGAGATTTGCAGGCTCTGTCGGTTGCACCCTCGTGCCTGGAGTTTTCGCCTGGTATGGTTAAGGCCTTTTCTATACCCTAGACCAGGTTATGTCCCTAAGGTCCCTACTAATGCTGTTAGACCTACAGTGCTGCAGGATTTCTATCCTCCTCCTTTTGTGTCATCAGATCAGGAGAAACTTAACCTTCTCTGCCCGGTTAGGGCGTTAGACGCTTACGTCCACAGACCTGCCCTGTGGAGGAAATCAGAACAGTTATTTGTGTGCTTTGGGCCACCCAGGAAAGGGTGTCCCGCGTCTAAACAGAGAATGAGCAAGTGGGTGGTTGAGGCCATCTCACTTGCTTATGAGTCGGCTGGTCAGCCTTCACCTTTGGCTGTACGAGCCCACTCTACTAGGAGTATGGCTGCTTCTAAGGCATTGTTGTCAGGAGTATCGCTAAGTGATGTTTGTGATGCGGCTGGGTGGTCCTCACCGCATACATTTGTTAAGTTCTATGAATTGGACTTAAGTTCCACTCCTGGGGCGCAGGTGCTCTCGTCCTCTGTGCGCTAGTTCCCACATGACGGTCATTTGCTCCTATGGCGACGTAGGTATTGGCGTTCCCACAGCTTGACGCAGCTCGAGTTCCCTTGAAAGGGAACGTCTTGGTTACGTATGTAACCCTAGTTCCCTGATAGGGAACGAGACGCTGCGTCGTTCTGCCATACTCACAGCATGCCCGTTAGCGCTTCCTTCAGGCCTATCAGAAGCTGTCGCGCTTGTGTTTTGGGGGTGCTTTATAGTTTCCTGGTCGATGAGGTCACCCGCCTATGACGTTCCGTCTCTCCATTGGACTGATTCCATACGTGCTTCATGACGCACACACGCAGAGGCGTTCCCACAGCTTGACGCAGCGTCTCGTTCCCTATCAGGGAACTAGGGTTACATACGTAACCGAGACGTTTTCCCTCCGGTAGGTGACGAGGAACCTTGGCCATGGCACAGACTGAGCAGCCCCTTACGTACCGGGAGACATCCTGGGTCATATCGGGCCACCAGTAGCGTTGTTGGATGAGCGAGAGGGTTTGTTGGCTGCTTGGGTTTCCAGAGCCCGGAGATGTATGGACTGAGTCCATGAGGAACAAACGCAGACGAGTGGGAACGTAGGTCCGTATGGGATTATGGGTGAGTATATCTGATAAACTCCCATGAGTATGGGAGTATATCAGCCGGTGGTTCGTGATGTTCTCCCCCCTGCTTCCGAATAACATACACCACCATTGTGAGGTGCTCCAGCTCACCCTCACAATCATCTCGCTGGTTCTCCTAAGGTAGTGTACATTAAAAAATATATATATAAGTCTGTGAAAAAGCAATTGTGATTATTTTTCTTATTTTTAAAAATTCTGAGTAATCTGTAATAGAGAATCAGATTTTGCCGAGGATGGCAAAGGACAAGAAAATATAAACATTTACAAAACTATAAAATTTTGTATTAATGACTGGCCAAAGTGTATACATCACATAAGTATACAAAAATCATTATTCAGATATACAGTAAACACTGATGTCTACGTTACCGTTCAAAATAGAATATTGTTTTCTTCAGTATAGAAGTAAAAATAGTTTTTTAGCTGAAACTGTAGTCCTCTGTGGTTCATATAATGCAAGTCAATGGCTACCGTCACTTTTGAGAGTCAAATAAATAAATAAATGTATACACGTGGCTCCAGACAATACATTGAGGTCTTATGAACTGAAACGATCAGTCTGTGCAAGAAACAAGAACATTATTAACATGCAACATTGCCATGAACGCACTCAGGGCCATTTGCTGAGGCTGTTCACAGGTAATCACAAGTAATAATGTTGAAAACAATGTTCAGTTTTTTGCATAGAACGATCGTTTCGCTTCAATGAACCTTAAACCTCAATGAATCGTCAGGACCCACAGGTATTAATTTTGTTTTGCCTGTATGTTTTTTTTTTGTGACTCTTTTTGACTTGCATTATATATTAATCACCATGGACCACAGTTTCAGCTTAATAAATAAATAAAAATTCTTTACTGTTCTACTGAAGAAAAAATCTTGGATGGCCTGAGGGTGAGTAAATTAACAGCATTTTTTATTTTATGAGTGGACTATGACTTTTAAATTGTCCATTTTGATTGGGTGGTTATGACAATTTCAAAGCTATAAAACAACTATTTAACAATTAAATGTTACCGTTAAACATACTGTGACTAAAATAAGATTGTTGAGTTGATATTAATGTAAAACACACAGACGTCCATGATCCGAAATTTGAAGAATTTCTGCATTACTTAAACTAATAGAAATTACTTACCATGTAATGTCGTCCTCAGATGTCAAACATGAAAAAAGCTTTCGGTCCTAAGGGGAGAAAAATGTTGGAGTATTTAACTTAAGTGGTAGAAAATGATTTGCTACAAGCCAAGTAAGTCAATTAATTAATTAATTATTATTCTACTAAAGAAAACCCTGACATTTTTTCCTGGATGAAACACCTCGAGCTAGGCGGATGAAACATAAATAAAAATGTATTTGTTTTTATATGTTTTATTCATAGATATTTCTAGTTGCGTTTTATTCTTCCACAACTCGCACACAGAGTGAGTGCATTACCGCCTGCGCCCGGCCATCAAATTTAGTCCTGCGCCGCACTCGTTGGGAGTGCACTTCTGTAGATCAAGGGCCCGGCCCGAGGATAGTGATGGGAAATATCGGCCCGACCCGACAAGTTCGGGCTCGGGCAGAGAATCTAAGCTTTAGAGCTGATTGAGACGCACCCAATGACTTTTATCACAGACTTTCAACATCATTTTGGGCAAAAAAAAGATGAATAAATCAGTAAATCAATAAATCGATGAATAAATCAGAGCTAACGTTTCAAAGACAAATAAAAGAACAGACAAACATTACTTTAAAAGCAAACTCAATAGGCTAACTTACTGCAGAAATTCAAATTCGAGCATTTTGTCCCGCTCCCCGAGCACTTCCCGCCCAAAGCATTCCCTTACGAAAAAGAAGTATACTTCAAGTTAATTTTATGAAGTATACTTAAGTAATGTTCAAGTATATTTTCAAGTATAATTATGTAGTAAGTATACTAATGTCAATATGTACTAGTAGTAAACTTGTGTACTATTTTAATACCGCTTGGGACTAAATTGGCCCACTTGTAGTATATAAAAGTATATGCTTAATTATACTATAAGTGTAACATTAGTCAACTTTAAGCGCACAACTAGTTCATAATTACGTTTCTCATTTGTACTGCAAGTGAACTTATGGCTATTCTAGCAGTTTACTATTGTAATACTTGTAGCAAATTTTTAGTTTATCAAAGTACAGTTTGAAGTATACTCTCAGTAAACTACTTGTTTAGTAGTTTTACTACAAGTTTATTTAAGTGAACTTAACATCATACTTATAGTTTACTAATTATATATTATTTTTGCTCTTTTAGTGTACTCTCAGTAAACTACTAGTTTGGTAGTTTTATACTGCAAGTATACTTGCACAGTTTATTTTAGTGTACTCTCAGTAAACTACTAGTTTAGTAGTTTTAAACTAAAGTTTTCTTTAAGTGAACTTAACATTATACTTATAGTTTACTATTTAAATATTACTTTTGCACTTGCAGTAGGCCTATACTACTATGTTCAAATGTATTTTTTTATACTTGAAAAATACCTTTAACTGTAGGCTACTTTAATTTTAAAAACATTTTATTATCTTCATTCATTCTCTTTTATCAGCACTTGAATGTTGGTAAGTTTCATAAAGAAAGGCAACATTTTAAACAAAAAAGTTGAAAAAAATCTCATTTTTGTTAAAGACGTAGTCTTGATCCTTGATCAGATTCAAAACGATATGATAAAAACACAGATGGCGTATATCCAGTCCAACACCCCCAAAGCTTCACAGTCGTTTTCTCTTCATGTGTAACGCTTCATTTCATTCGGAAACATTAAGCAGTTTTGATTTACACGCTGTTTAATGTTTGATGATCATGTTATTTTACATTTGCGTGAGCAATCTTCTATCACTTGTTCCAACTTCTTCTTCTCCTGTGTTTTGATCCGGAGATTTTGTACTAGAAGTTGTGTCATAGCGCCCCCTACCGTATAACAGTGAAAACATGGATAGCTGGAAAATTCAGTCAATGGCAGGAAAAGTGTAAAGTAGAATTAAAGTAAATTCCTATGTACACTACCAGTGGACTAGCCTACAAAAATAATTCAGATTCTCCGAATTAGAAACTGTTTTATATCAATATTTTAATCAATATTTTCAAACAATGTAAGTTTCATAAGACTGTATATAAAAGTAAAAAAAGTAAAAATAGGCTACTCGATCAAAAGAGTTAACACAACTACAATACAAGTGTACTTTGAATACTTAATTATACTTTTAAGTATATCTCGATCAAAAGATTGAGTACAAGTACAGGCCAAATACACTTGGACTTTTCCCTCAGTATAAGTCAAGTACACTTAAGTTTAGTTAAGTATATTTCTGAGAAGGCCCTACATAAAGTATATTTCTGAGAAGTATATAAAATGTAGACTGAAAGTATGCTTTCTTATTTTTAGTTGAAAAGAAGTATACTAATAGAACACTTGAATAAACTTGTTTTTTCATAATGGATTATTATCGCTGTGTACATGATCAGGTTCAGTTCCATGCTTATTTTATTTACTCTATAAGCTATTCCACCTGAAAGCTTGTTATAAACTTGAACATGTTAGTTTATGAGACAGTGTGTAATATTATGTTTTAAAAATATATATTTAATAAGCTACTCAATCAAAATAGTAAACACAAGTACAAGCCAAGAATACTTAATTATACTTTTAAGCACATCTCAATCAACAAGTATAGGCCAAATATACTTAGACTTTTCTGTCAGTATAAGTCAAGTGTAATTAAGTGCAATTTGAAGTATATTTCTGAGAAGTACATAAAGTATATTTCTGAGGAGTACATAAAAAGTAGACTGAAGGTATACTTTCTTATTTTTAGTTTAAAAGAAGTATACTAATAGCACACTTGAATAAACTTCTTTTTCGTAAGGGTTTCAAATATCTCACGCGGCACAGACAGTTAAGGAGGCATTACAATTAAAACAGTTCGGACCGCTGTCACCAATAATCACTGCATTAGATGAGACGAACGAGAGACATAAGACAAAAAGTCAAATGAAATTTAATAAACGTAAAGTGATAACTATTTTACATATGAATAAAGAAAATCAATATTTACACAAAGATAAATCAATCAATCAAGAAACAAAAGAAAACTAAACACACCGGTAAATTATAATTTATAAAAACGCTTGTGTGGTAATTGTTGTAAGATGCCTGTAGAGTGACACACTATTGCATTTGTGTTACGTACTTGTGAGGGACCGAGAAGTCAGGAACAAGGAACACAAGCTTTGGACTGAAAATGGGTCTTTATTTGAACCCCAAAACAACTTTACAAACTCAAAAACTTCTTACAACAAAAAACAAATAAACAAACAGAAAATAAGTCTACAAATCAGTCAGACAAAAACCAACCATACAAACCAAAAACTGACCTCCTCAAATGAACAAAGCAACAGCTTATAAAGGAAAAGATGGGCCCATTATAAATTAAGAGGGAAGACAATTTAGCTACACATGCAACATATAACCTTAAGTAAATCAAAATTAAATCACATAGAAATATATAGTAAATAAAGATATGGAAAGCAAAATGTAGTCAAATACCATAAATGTACAATTAAAGAAATCATTTGATAAAGACATTAACGTTTCTTCCTCCCCTGGGCAACTCCCAGCAAATGGTATGTCCAGGCGGAACCAATAACCCTTAAATTCTCTGTTCCTGCCCGGACTCTAATTTTCGTAACGCCAATGCGGATGCGGCTGCAGCGGACCTTGTCTGAAGTTCCCAAGGGGGTAATCCATCAGCCGGAAGTTGAAGCTGCCTCCGGGGGCCGCCATTGTAGCTGGCTATCACCTGCTGTTAGCATCCCATTGACTCCCATTCATTTTGGCGTCACTTTGACAGCGAATAACTTTACATCTGAGGCGTCCAAAGACTCCATTTGTCCATTATTTATTTCTAAAGAAACACGACAATGTATAAAAGGCTCCATTACTTTGTATCTTACGTTATGGCCCCGTAGAAGCCATTCTTGTAAAAATAGGCTAAAAATTGCGTCATAACCACGCGACTTTATGTCGCACAATAGAGACATTACCGTATAGACAGGAGGAGAAGCTCGCAGGCAATCTTTTACTGTCTAAAGTCAGCCCATGGCATAGATAGAGTCCATAAAAGCAACGCGACAAAATATTTCAACAACGTTTTTGATGAATTTGAAATAATTCGAAATAATTTGATATGTGGCAAGTAAATACATATGAAGTAACATTTATCCACGAACTTTAAATTATTTATCTACTTCACCTATATATATTAACGGGGGATGGGGAAATTATCAGGAAATTATACATGCAATGGAAGAAGAAAAAACCCATCTCAATGTCTATCGCGGTTAACGTTGTTCCTTTATTTATTTATAGATCTACGCTTGAAGATGAATGTGATCCCGTTCGGAAGCCATGTACAAATGTCCTAGCCTACATAACGTGAAATAAAGAAAAACGTTTTTGTTCAAGTGTTTTTGATCATGATTTATTAGCCAAAACTACATGATTTATATTTTGGAATATTATATGGTCACATTGAATATACGAAAATGACGCGAGGGGATAGTATTTTATAGTATGGTTCCTGGGCTTATATACTAATAAGTCTTTTTTGGATGGGTTATTATTCTGTTTGATGTAGAAGGAAACGAAAAAGAACAATTGTAAATGTGTGCGTTTATGTATGTATGTGCCTATTTGAATCACTTTTAATAATTTTGGAAGATTGTGCTGAGATGTACATGTACTTATTTATCTGTTATTTTTGATTGTATTATATATATGTGTGTGTGTGTGTGTGTGTGTGTGTGTGTATATATATATATAAACATGTTCAAAATAAGCTAAATAAACTAACTAACTAAAATTACTAGAACTGCAGGCTACTCAAACGATTACAATCCAAAAGTAGGCTATTTTAAAGTCGATTTTAGCCACTTCTTTTGCCAGGCCTATAATGTTTTAATGTAAGATGTCATATTGTAATTATATAGCGTAAGTAGTTATATTAATATTATTGTAATATATTAATAAGCATTGTATTATATTATTACTATACGATTTGATTTCCAAACACACACACACACACACACACACACACACACACACACACACACACACACACACACACACACACACACACACACACACACACACACACACACACACATCAATGTGAGTCTTGGCACAGCTACTAGAAGATTTACAACTCCCAGTCAGGTTGCTCACGTGACATCTACGTCATCAAGCTCAGTTTGAGCCTGCGCAGAACGCTTGGCTATCAGGAAGTGAGTACCCATGTTTGGCTTCAACTCTCTCCGTTGAAATCAACGGGGTCGCTCTGTCCATTTCTTTTACTGTCTATGGAAGTTCCTCACCGGTAAACTTAAACTCAAAACAGAAACAAATATGAATAACAGATACAATGTGACTAATTTGTGTGCACTTCAAATCAGTAACAATGTATATAAAAATGTGTTGTAATTGTTGTATTATTTGTTTTGTGTGGTTATTATAAGCTATCAATATACTGAAACAAATGTGAATGACAAAGAAAGAAATTTAAATAAAGATTATTCTTAAATGCATGTCCTTTGTGTATATGTGTGTGCGTGTGTGTGTGTGTGTGGTGTGTGTTGATACGTGCACATTACCACTCTTGTGTGGCCACCACTCGGACAGTCACATCCCCCCCCCCCCTCCCTTTTCAGGAATCTCGCCAGTACAACGGGAGAGATAGTCAGCAGTAGCGTTGACTTTACCAGAAACATGTTGTATCTTCAATCTGAAGGGCTGCATGGCGAGATACCATCGTGTAATCCTTCCATTAGAATCCTTCATTTTCTCCAACCACTGCAATGCTTTATGATCAGTCTCCAGGGTAAACTCACGGCCTAGTAGATTGTATCGTAAGGAATCCAACGCCCACTTAAAGCTAAACACTCCTTTTCCACCGTTGAATGACGTACTTCTCTTGGAAACAGTTTACGACTGATGTAAGCCACTGGCTGTCGGCTCTCTGGTGGCCCTTGCAATAGGACGGCCCCTACTCCTTTCTGAGAGGCATCAGTCTGTACAACGAAAGGTTGACTAAAGTCAGGGTTGTGTAGTACAGCGCTAGTTGTCAAAGCTCCCTGGATGTCACGGAAAGCTTTCAATCTCTCCTCAGTCCACTGCAGTTGGTTCAGGCAACGTGCCCCCACCATATCTGTTAGTGGAGCAGCACTGGCAGGGGAAATTAGGGACAAAACGATGGTAAAATCCAGCCATACCCAAAAAAGATCGCAGGGCCTTACGAGTCTGGGGCACCACACACTTCTCCAAAGCTTGAACTTTCTTCACCTGTGGTCGCACAACACCCTGGCCAATGACATAGCCCAGGTATTCAGTCTCTTGTTTGGCTACAGCACACTTGGTGGGGTTGACAGTTAGGCCGGCATTCTGTAGACGCTGCAAGACTTCTTGTAGATGCTGCACATGTTCCTCCCAGGTGTTGCTGTAGATGACAATATCGTCAAGTATATGCAGCAGAAAAAGGTAAACCACGTAATACTTGGTCTATTAACCTTTGAAAAGTCGCCACGGCCACATGAAGGCCAAAAGGTAACACCTTAAAATGGAAAAGGCCCCTGGATGTTCTGAATGCAGTCAAGGGCCGCGAGGATTGAGTCAGCGGAATTTACCAATAGCCTTTAGAAAGGTCCATTGTTGTCAGATATTTGGATTGGCCCAAACGATCAATTAGGTCACTTATGCGAGGGGTAGGGTAGGAATCAAACTGTGATACTGAGTTCAAATATCGAAAATCAATACAGAACCTTATACTCCCATCCTTCTTTGGTACAAGGACTATGGGGTGACACCACTCACCTTTCGAAGGCTCAATGATGCCCAAACGAAGCATAAGGTCTACCTCTTCCTGCAAGGTCACCTGGAATCTTTCAGGTATCCTATAGCTATGGCGTTTCACGACAGCATCCGGTTTCAGTACCACACCATGCTCAATGGTAAACCCAGGATATTCAGAAAATACCTTCGAAGTGAAACGAACTTGTACCTGCGACCGCTGGGAGTCTATTAGATGATCTAACCCAATGTCCCCAAGAACTGGCTGTGGCAGATACTGCTCATCGGATTCCTCCTCTTCAATACAGCAAATCATCAGTGACTGTGACTTCTCAGGAAGGGGAACCCACTCCTTCAACAGGTTAACGTGCAAAACCTGACTAGATCGATCTAGACCCGGCATACTGATTTCATAAGTCGTAGGACCCAGGCGCTTCTTGATCTCGTAAGGACCCTGCCATTTTGCTAGCAGTTTACTCTCTCGACTGGGTAACATGACAAGTACCTTTTTACCAACCTCCAGATCTCTTTCTCGAGCCAGAGGGTCATACCAGGTCTTCTGCTTTTTCCCGGCTTCCACCAAATGATTTCGGGTCATCTTCTGCAACCGTTCCCTCATTTGCAGAACATACGAGACAACACTCACTGGGATTTAGATATCTTGACAAACCCAGAGCAACTGGTAAAGGGGGTGGCCTTGCTCTTGTGTATAGTACCGATGTCTCTGTTACTGAAATTGCTGTTCCTCCTGTCTTATCATTTGAGAGTATTGTTTTTAAAGTTAGTGGTGTTTCTCCTGTTTTGATCTTGTTTATCTATCGGCCACCGAAACCTGACCCTCTGTTCTTTGAAGAACTCACAGAGCTACTTGCATTTGTAAATCCCCTCTGTCCATCTATGATTCTTATTGGAGATATTAACATTTATGTTGATAATCCTAGTTGTAATCATACTACTAATTTGATGGAGATTCTGGATTGTTTTAACCTGATACAACATGTAAACTTTTCTACTCATAGAAAAGGTCATACACTTGATTTAGTGTGTACAGCTGGTGCTGATATTAATCAGCTTGAAGGCAAAGATTTGTGTATCAGTGACCATAAGCTCTTGAGCTTTAACTTATCTGTTCCTCTTCAAAAACTACAAAAGAGGGTTATTAGTTTTAGAAATTTTAAAAATATTGATCTTAATCAGTTTTCATGTATGATCAATGAGAGTCCTGCAGGTAATACTGTTGATCACTATAATTTAATTTTATCATCAATTCTGGACGTGCTGGCCCCCAGGAAGGAACGTGTGGTTTCATTTTCAAAATCATCACCCTGGTTTACTATTGAGCTCAGGGCTCTTAAAGCAAAGAACAGGCAGTTGGAACGACAATATAAAAAATCAGGGCTCACTGTTCATACACTTATGTATGATGAGCATTTGGTTCGGTATAGCGATGCCCTCAAAATAGCAAGAACTGAATACTACTCTCAAATCATTAATGACGGTACTGCAAAACCAAACAAGATGTTTAGAGTAATCAACAAACTCCTTAAACCTACCAATCCACTTATTTGTTCCACTGTGCAGCAGTGCAATAATTTTCTGATATTCTTTACTGATAAAATTGAGAATATTTATCAGTCTATTACTTCTGTCTCTTTGTGTGCACCTCCTGAGATTCAGCCTGTAAATTGTCCACTTACCCGGTTTTCTAGTTTTCAAACGGTCACCATTGATAACATTTCCAAATTAATTATGACGATGAGTTCCTCTACCTGTACTCTGGATCCTATTCCAACTCATGTTCTCAAGGAGTGTCTGTCATCTATCAGTCCTCTCATTTTGAACATTGTTAATGCTTCTCTTACTACTGGACTTGTTCCCCAAGCCCTTAAGGTTGCTTCCATCACACCCGTTCTTAAAAAGCCTGGGTGTGATGTGTCTGATCTGTCTAATTACAGGCCAATATCTAATCTTCCTTTTTTGGCGAAGGTTTTGGAACGTGTTGTTATGTCACAACTACATTCTCACTTGTCCATGAATGAGCTTTTAGAACCTTTTCAATCTGGTTTTCGATCAGGACATAGTACTGAGACTGCCTTGGTCCGAGTTATGAATGATCTCCTCGTCTCTGCTGACTCTGGTGCTCTTACTATCTTGGTGCTGTTAGATTTGAGTGCAGCTTTTGATACGCTGTGTCACTCTATATTGATTGAGAGACTCGAGACTTGGCTTGGTATTTCCGGTACAGTGTTGGAGTGGTTTAAATCTTACCTCACTGATCGTACCCAGTTCGTCACGTTAGAAAATAATAAATCTAACGTTGGACAGGTATGTCATGGTGTCCCTCAGGGGTCTGTCCTTGGCCCAATACTTTTTAATATTTACATGCTTCCTTTGGGGCAGATTATTAGAAAGCATGGTTTGGGGTTCCACTTCTATGCTGATGATACTCAGATTTATATTAGCACAAAAACTAATATCACAGGTACATCAGCAACACTTTCTGACTGTCTGCACGAAATTAAATTATGGATGTACCATAATTTTCTTAAATTAAATGGTACTAAGTCAGAGGTTCTTTTAGTTGGTACCCCTGCAGCTACCTGTAATGGTAAAACATTTAATTTAGATGTACTGTCAATGTACTGTGTACTGTCTCCATTACCTCAAGTTCGCAACCTTGGTGTAATTTTTGATTCTCACTTAACACTTGAAGCACATATCAAGAGCATTTCAAAATCTGCATTCTTCCATTTGAGGAATATTGCCAGGATCAGGCCTTTTCTTTCATTACCTGATGCTGAGAGGCTTGTCCATGCACTTGTGACCTCTAGGCTTGATTATTGTAATGCCCTTTATCTTGGCCTACCTGCAAAGTCCATTAAGCGACTGCAACACATACAGAACTCAGCTGCACGTGTTCTTACACATACTCCTTTTCGTCAGCATATCTCTGGTGTGCTTAGGAACCTGCATTGGCTTCCGGTACATGCCCGTATTGATTTTAAAACTCTTATTTTAACATATAAAGCTGTACATGGAACTGCACCATCATATATATGTGATTTGATTACGCCATATATGCCCTCTCGATCTTTGCGCTCCGCCCACTCTTTTCTACTGAAACAGCCTTCTTGCAGACTGAAAACGATGGGTGAAAGAGCTTTCTCTGTGGCAGCCCCCAGGTTGTGGAATGCACTTCCTTTAACGATTAGGAATGCTACAACATTAACGAGTTTTAAGAAACTGTTAAAAACCCATCTTTTTTAAGAAGGTGTTTGTGTCTTAATTGGTGTATGTTAATTTATCTTAATTTTTAATGCATTTACTTTTGTACTGTACTTGTAGCGCTTTGGGTACAAGAAAAGCGCAATATAAATAAAATGTATTATTATTATTATTATTATTAACACTGGTAGGTTCTTGCTTTTCAGGACTCCCTTCCCACATCTCCTGGAGCAGAGCCAATGGGCCCCTGACATCACGGCCATACAACAGCTCGAAAGTAGAAAAGCCTGTGGAAGCCTGAGGGACTTCCCGATAAGCAAAAAGAAGATAGGGCAACCATTGATCCCAGTCTTGACCAGTCTCACTCACAAACTTCCTTAACATCTGCTTCAAAGTCTGGTTAAATCGTTCAGTCAACCCATCTGTTTGGGGATGATAGGGAGTAGTACGCAGACTCTTGATTCCTAAGAGCTGGTAGACCTGTTTCAACAAGATAGACATGAAATTAGTGCCCTTGTCGGTTAGAATTTCTGCTGGAAATCCGACCCTGGAAAATAACTGGACCAAGGAAGTAGCTACAGGTTTAGCCTTCACAGACCTTAACGTAAATACCTCGGGGTATCTGGTGGAATAATCCGTTATTACCAGCATGAAACGGTTCCCTGAGCGACTCCTCTCCACTGGACCAACAACATCCATTCCAAGCCTCTCAAACAGAGTACCAATAATATGAAGTGGTTGTAGTGGTGCTCTTGATGGACGTCTGAGGGAAAGCTTCTGACAAACAGGACAGCTTTTACAAAATTGGGCCACATCTACTTTCAAACCGGGCCAGAAAAAAACATTTTTTTATTCTTGCAATATTCTTGTTTTTCCCCAGGTGGCCAGCCCAAGGAATCGAGTGAATCAGATGTAACACCATCTCTCGAACGCACTGTGGAACCACAAGTTGTTTCTGGACCCCGATCTCTCGATAGAGTATTCCCTTCGTTATCACATATCTGGCTGTACTGTCATCTAGAGGCTTCTCTCTTACCTCTGCAGCTCCAGCAAAGCACTCCGTGAGACTAGCATCTTCCTGCTGCATCTGAACGATGTTAGTGGGCATCTGGAAGTTCACAGGTAAGTCACAGGCCATATTTTCAGACACTGTTTGAGCAGCATATTTTACCTTCTCTTGCCTCTTTTCTCTTATAGTCTTTCTCCTCTTCGACACCCCGGTCTCAATCTCTGCATTGAAGAAGGGTAAAGCACTTAGTGGGTGTTCAATCCCCTCCGACTGGTTCGCCTTTGCTCTGGTCACCACCACGTGGTGAATCACAGAATCACAGGGAAAGACAAGTTATCAGCCACCCCCACCTTCACCAGGTAAGTCTGCTCTTCTATTTTGACATAGACATTGGCGGTAGGTAACAATCTCTCATCTCCATGTACACAGCAAATAGACAATTTGTTGACGGTGCTGATCAAAGAGGGTAATATGAACTTTCTTCTTACCAGAGTCTGATCACTGCCGGTGTCAATCAAAGCCGTCAATCTCTCACCATTTATCTCGATATTTGTAGTTCTCAAAGAGCTTGGGGGTTCCCTATCGGTCAGTAACTACAACGTAGGTCATGACTGACCAATAGGAATCTCGCTAGAGAGGCCAATCTACTTTGCGTGAAACTAAAACAAGCCAATACACATTGGCGTGCAATCATTTGCAACAGCTGTGCAGCCTCGCAGCGCGGGTATTTAACAAGCAGCTGGTGCGATTGCACACTAGCTTTTTCCTTCAGAGCCAAACACTTCGATGCCTCTCCTTCACTTGAAAGTGAAACCAACTACGAGCCTTTATGAACCTCTCCTTCCCGGTGCGGGCGTGACAGCACGCGTGTGCAGCTTCGCAGCGCGGGTATTTAACAAGCAGCTGGTGCGATTCGAACTAGCTTTTTGCTTCGGAGCCAAACACTTCGATGCCTCTCCTACACTTGAAAGTGAAACCAACTACGAGCCTTTCTGAACCCCTCCTTCCCGGTGCGGGCGTGGCAGCACGACAGCGCGAGCAGTCTCTCTCTCTCTCTCTCTCTCTCTCTCTCTCTCTTTCTCTTTTTTGTTGTTGTTTTAAACTGAGCAAAAAAAAAAAAGCTATTTTAACAGCTGGTGAGGTGCGCTTCGAGCGCTCAAAAGCTGTTGAAACAGCTGGTTTAGGTGCGCTTTAGAGTGCTCAAAAGCTGTTATAACGGCTGGTAAGACCTCCAACGAGAGAGATTCAGCGCACAGACAGTGTTCCCCTGTGTGTTTCAGCACCAGTGAGAGTAGTTCCTAAAAGAGCTTACACAGATAGTTCGCGTCTTTTTCAAGATGACGTTCTATCTGTGTGTTTCTGGATGCGGTTGTTACCTGGGGTCGGGGGATGGTCACGATCGCTGCCTCGTGTGTCTGGGCCTCGAACACGCACAGGCAGCGTTCGTGGATGAGTCATGTACCCATTGTGGGAAGATGACCATCTCGGAGCTGAGGTCAAGACTCACGTTCCTGCAAAGGGGCGGAATCCCCGTGCCTGCACCTCGTTCCAACCCCGCTTCGCGGGTTGCTTTGGGCAGTGACACGGGTGACCTGAGGATTACAGTGAGCGCGCTTCCTTCGGGGAACCAACTCCCTAGTAACCATCACTCCTCTCATGCTCCGCAACAAGTTGAGCTGCCAACGGAACGTTCTGGACCATCCTCGAGATGTGTACCGGTCGTTTCGTTCGGCGACCCCTGTGACGACCAGATGTCGATCGCTGCATCGGAGGGTGGGTCAGACCCCTCCGCGGATGACGGCTCAGAGCCGCTGCCTCCTTCGGGTGTGCCAGCAGTGCCCGAGTCGGACCCGGAGATGATGGCCATGCTTTCCCAGGCCGCCAACAGGATCGGGCTTGTGTGGAACCCCCCACCGTGTCCCGAGCCCTCGAGGTTGGACGATTGGTATCTCGGGGTGGCGCGCGCTGGTTCTCAGCAACCCACCCCAGTGCCTTTCTTCCCGGAGGTGCATGAGGAGCTCACAGGGACGTGGACGGCACCTTTTACTGCCAGAAACCATCTCGGTGGCCCCTCCTCCCTCACCACCCTTGATGGCAGCTAAGGGATACATGCGTATCCCGCCAGTGGAACGGGCCGTTGCTATGCAACTGTGCCCTAACTCCACTTGGCGTGGAGAACCGTGTCTTCCTTCCCGGGCCTGTAAGTACTCGTTGGACCTGACCGGCAAGGCTTACAAGGCCTGTGGGGAAGCTGCCTCTGCCATGCACGCTATGGCGTTGTTGCAGGTTCATCAGGCCAAGGCACTGAAGGACCTGCACGAGGGTGATCATGATCCACAAGTTCTCCAAGAACTTCGTGCCACAACTGACCTCGCGCTTCATGCGACGATTCAGTCGGTGGGTCGTGCGATGTCCACACTAGTGGTCCAGGAACGCCATCTCTGGCTGTGTCTGGCTGACATGCGGGCGTCCTCCTGCGCCTGTCCCTGCTCCCGCGCCACAGCAGCAGTCTCCATCTAAACAGCGCCGTGGAGCCAGTCGCAGGCAGGGCGCCCCGCTCGTCCAGGTCCCTGCCAAGAGGGGTGGCAAAGCCAAGGGTAAGCGGCCCTAGGACGGGCGACCCTGAGATGCAAGGGACTGCTCTCCAGGAGACGATGACTGCATCGCTCCCTCCCCCGGAAGAGGGCCGGGTGGTAAATCTTTTGTTTCATTTTGTTTGTGTTCCGCCGCTGGCCTTAAAACCAGCGGTACCCAAATTTTCAATAAAAGAGCAGTTTCTATCATCTCTGGGTCCGAAGAAGACCCGGAGAGCAGTGGGGGGTTGGAATCCTCACCACTCTCATCCGCCTCTTCTTTCGCCAGCCGGCAGCTGTGTACGGTCCGAGAACGCCACCGAGCCGCCTCCCGCACCTCCTGCCCCGTGGAACCAGGTAAGTGCTGCACAGCACACTCAGACCCCGCTACGGGCCGCCTCCCAGAGAGAGCCTCCCGAGCCACGTCCCTGTGTTCCACCTCGCTGCCCCACTCAGGGTACGCCTACGGTCCCTTTAGTCCCGCTTGTTGTGCGGTCTCTGCGAGCCTGGTTAGTGCTCCCCAGTCCGTCTCACTGGCTCATTCGAACCATCAGGCTTGGCTATGCGATTCAGTTCGCCCGGCGTCCCCCCAAGTTTCGGGCCATCCACTCCACTACAGTGGCGGCTACTGGGGCATATGGCAGCAGCAGCAGCAGCGGTAACCCCGCTCGGCCTGCTTCATATGAGACCGCTTCAGCACTGGCTTCACGGCCGAGTCCCGAGATGGGCGTGGCATCACGGCACTCACCGGGTGGCTATCACACCGGCGTGCCACCAGACCTTCAGCCCGTGGTCAGACCCCTTGTTCCTGCGGGCAGGAGTCCCCTTGGAACAGGTGTCCAGGCATGCTGTGGTATTCATAGATGCCTCTGCCACCGGCTGGGTGCCAAGTACAACTGGCATGCAGTGTCAGGGGTGTGGACGGACCCCCAGCTGCATTGGCACAAAAATTGCTTCGAGTTGCTAGCAGTACATCTCGCTCTGAGCCGCTTGAAAAGGCTGCTACAGGGCAGGGACGCGCTGGTCCGTACGGACAACACTGCGACCGTTGCGTACATTAACCGACAAGGTGGTCTACGCTCCCGTCGCATGTCACAACTCGCCCGCCATCTCCTCCTCTGGAGTCAGAAGCATCTGAGGTCGCTTCGAGCCATGCATGTCCCCAGCTTGCTCAACCGTGTGGCCGACGAGCTATCACGGCTGTGCTTCCGGGAGAATGGCGACTCCACCCCCAGGCGGTTCAGCTGATCTGGAGAGAGTTCAGGGAGGCTCAGGTAGACCTGTTTGCCTCCTCAGAGACCTCCCACTGCCAGCTGTTATACTCCCTGACCGAGGGAACACTCGGCACGGACGCACTGGCTCACAGCTGGCCCCGGGGCCTTCGCAAATATGCGTTTCCCCCAGTGAGCCTACTTGCACAGACACTGTGCAAAGTCAGGGAGGACGAGGAGTAGGTCCTTCTGGTGGATCCCTATTGGCCCACCCGGACTTGGTTCCCAGAACTCATACTCCTCGTGACAGTCCCTCCCTGGCCCATTCCTCTGAGGAAGAATCTTCTGACTCAGAGACGGGGCACCCTATGGCACCCGCGTCCAGACCTCTGGAAACTCCATGTCTGGTCCCTAGACGGGACGCGGAGGTTTTAGGTGACTTACCCCCTGAGGTACTTAACACCATCACTTCAGCACGGGCGCCGTCCACGAGACGTGTTTACGCCCTGAAGTGGAACCTGTTCGTCGAGTGGTGTTCTTCTCGCCGAGAAGACCCCCGAAGATGTTCGATAGGGTCTTTGCTTTCCTTCTTGCAGCAGGGGTTGGAGCGTAGACTGTCTCCCTCCACCCTCAAAGTACATGCTGCCGCTATTTCAGCTTATCACGACCACATAGATGGCAAAACAGTTGGGAAGCACGACCTGGTCGTCAGGTTTCTTGGGGGGGCGAGACGATTAAATCCTCCTCGACCCCCCTCCATACCCTCTTGGGATCTTTCCCTGGTGCTTCGGGCACTTCAGGATGTTCCCTTTGAGCCTCTGCAGTCAGTAGACTTAAAGCTTCTTTCCATGAAGACTTTGCTGCTGGTTGCACTGGCCTCTGTCAAGATGGTAGGAGACCTGCACGCATTTTCGGTCGACGAATCGTGCCTAGAGTTC
Source organism: Siphateles boraxobius (assembly GCF_051911475.1). NCBI lineage: Eukaryota > Metazoa > Chordata > Actinopteri > Cypriniformes > Leuciscidae > Siphateles > Siphateles boraxobius. The sequence continues at coordinate 15,921,288 of NW_027508920.1, read as the reverse complement.
AGGCCGGGTGACAGCCACGTGGTACTAAGACCCCGGCCTGGCTATGTGCCCAAGGTTCCTACCACTCCCTTCAAAGACCAGGTAGTGAACCTGCAAGCGCTGCCTTTGGAGGAGGCAGACCCAGCCCTGGCTTTGCTCTGTCCCGTTCGCGCTCTGCGTATGTACGTGGACAGAACTCAAAGCGTCAGGACCTCAGACCAGCTCTTTGTCTGTTACGGAGGCCAGCAGAAGTGAAAGGCTGTCTCCAAGCAGAGGATGGCCCACTGGATAGTGGATGCCATCACCTTGGCTTACCAAGCACAAGGTGTGCCCTGCCCGCTCAGGTTGCATGCACACTCCACGAGAGGCGTTGCATCCTCCTGGGCGCTGCCACGTGGCTCCTCGCTAACAGATATCTGCAGAGCTGCGGGCTGGGCGACACCTAACACGTTCGCTAGATACTATAGCGTACATGTAGAGACGGTCTCCTCCCGTGTTCTCACCCTAGACGGGTAGAAGGACTGAGAGCCCTGGCTCTGTCGGCTTGCTGGACCCTACTGTGCACCCTAATTGCTCCAGAGTAAAACCTGTCGAGTCCTCCAAACCCCTCGGCCCGGACTTGGCGGAGCGTCCGGCGCCAGGCCCTTATCCGCTGAATCCTTGAGAACCGGATCTGGGCTGGGTTCCATATGTGTGACCCTACGGGGATCCCATATATGTATATTCCACGGCTGCTCCAATCGGAAGCCCGTGTCTTTCCCTTGGGCTAAGTCATCCATTATTTCATATGCAGTACAGCCTTCGGGCTAGTCCATATGTGTTTCCACATAACTCTTTGAAGAAGTGGCTCCCGCAGCGTTCCTTCCTAAACAGAAAGGGCACGCTTTCCCAGTGTTATCCAATATCTCACTGTAGGGGTTATCACGGAACAACAGTGTCAGACTCACTCTGTGTAAGCCTCCTCCTATCGTCCTTCCAGGCAAGAAGGTGTAGAGGCTTGCACAGGGGCGCTGGATGGGGTGCAGCAGCTGTGGGGTTTTGGTAGGGATTCCTATTGGTCAGTCATGACCTACGTTGTAGTGACTGACCGATAGGGAATGTCTCGGTTACATATGGTAAGCCTCGTTCCCTGAGGGAAGGAACGGAGACGTAGGTCCCGTCGCCACATCTGCTGCCGCCCGCCGGGGCGGCCAGCTTTCTCAAGCTTGGCTCCTCAGCAAAAAACTAGTGTGCAATCGCACCAGCTGCTTCTTAAATGCCTGCGCTGCGAGGCTGCACAGCTGTTGCAAATGATTGCACGCCAATGTGTATTGGCTTGTTTTAGTTTCACGCGAAGTAGATTGGCCTCTCTAGCGAGATTCCTATTGGTCAGTCATGACCTACGTCTCCGTTCCCTCCCTCAGGGAACGAGGGTTACCATATGTAACCGAGACGTTTAGTTACCTCCTTTCTTGGTACAAAACATAGCTGGGTAAGCTGAGCCGAGATCTTTGGACAATTTGGTTTAGTTTGCCCCTCTTGACCACACAGGTAACATATGGGAGGTTGTTTAGGAGCAAAATTTAATTTGGCTGAAGTAGGCTCCCCCATGTAGGGCTTACCAGACCCTTCTACCTTCCTTTGCTGAAAGTGAGGCATGTCAAGAGAACGACGGTCATTAACTGGTTTCCAAGCCCACGGCTTACTCTTTCCCCTGGCTGCAACAAACACCTCCGCCAAAGGTGTTGCTTCCGCTGCGGTTCTGGGATCTCTCTCTCGAATCCACACTTGGAGTTCAGGGGGCAGCATTCTAAGATATTGCTCCATAATAATGATTCCACTCACCTCCTCCACTTGTTTCCTCTTCGGCTGATTAACTTTCCAAAAAGTTATTTGAGCCGCTTATAAATTTCTATTGGACTCTCTGATGGCTCTACTGATAAGGAACGAAACTTTTGTCGATAAGTTTCAGCATTGACATCATATTTCCTTAAAATAGCCTCCTTCACTTTGTCATAATCAGTAGACTCATTCACGTCCATATTGACATAAGCTGCTCTTGCTTTACCAGTCAGCAAAGGGATTAAATGCCAAACCCAATCAGTTTTAGTCCGCCTACAAGCAACAGCAATCCTTTCAAAAGTAACAAGGAAGTGTTCTACATCATCAGTGTCATTTAGCTTCTCTAATCGAGGTATCTGAGATAATGGCGGGCCTATATTGTTCCCAGCCTGATTAAAACTCTGTTGATAAGGTGAAGCCACAGAGTTTCCATCGGAATCCAAAGCTGTCTGAAGTTCCTCACCTGTAAACTTAAACTCAAAACAGAAACAAATATGAACAACAGATACAATGTGACTAATTTGTGTGCACTTCAAATCAGTAACAATGTATATAAAAGTGTGTTGTAAATGTAAACCTAACAATAAAGAATGAATGAATATTATTTGTTTTGTGTGGTTATTATAAGCTATCAATATACTGAAACAAATGTGAATGGCAAAGAAAGAAATTTAAATAAAGATTATTCTTAAATGCATGTCCTTCGTGTGTGTGTGTGTGTGTGTGTGTGTGTGTGTGTGTGTGTGTGTGTGTGTGTGTGTGTGTGTGTGTTGATACGTCCACATTACCACTCTTGTGCAGCCACCACTCGGGCCGTCACAAGACTGTATTGCAATAAATGTGAAAAGACGGATGCGACAGCTTGAGCAGACTCACAAATGTTCTCTACTACAACAACTCTTCCTCCTCTCAACATGGACTGCGTGTTCTCGGGGGCTGGGTCTATGTAAATGTTAGGGTTAGTGATGTCACTAACCCGGGAGGAATGTTGTGTAGCCCCTACCAGCCGTTTGCTATATTCCTTAAAAAGATTTCTTTAAAAGCATATATCTCTCTTTGCTTAGACCTGTGAGCGTTGTAACTTTGCAGACGTTGTTTATGATCAAACAGCGACATTACACACTAACTAAAGTTAGAAAAGTGAATTCATAACCAACCACCTATTTAACTTTAAAATGTAAACAATTTTCTTCTTGAAAAAACAGCATTGGGCCGCCCTGGGATACCAGTCCTCCAACCTGGAGCGTGCGGGACACGGTGGAGGCCTCCACTGGAGCCCGACGCTTTTGGCGGCCTGGGAAAGTATAGCGGTCAACTCTGGGTCAGACTCAGGCAAAGCTACTCTCTCCAAAGGTGGCAACACAGCAGAGTCTTCATCCCTGGAGGACTCTAGCTCACCCTCCGGTGCAGTGATCAACATTCGGTCTTCCGGCGGAGCCCTGAATGAAACACTTGTCCCCCCATTAGAAGGACCAGTAATCACACTCGGAAGCTCCACAGCTGGTGTGGTAGAGGAGTCCGGGGCCCCCTGAGATTGGCTCGGCAGGTAATGCAGGTAACCCTTGCTATCCACCAAAGTAGCTCTCTTCTGATTAACAGAACAGGATAGATCGGGGTATGGGCGAGGGGACTCCACCTCGTCTGACGTAGTTGAGTCTTGACCGCAACACTGAGATGGTTGTCTTCCCGCAGTGGGTACAAGACTCATCCACAATAGCTACCTCAGCATGCTTGACGTCCAGACACGTGAGGCAACAATCATGACTGTCAGCTGGCGCCAGGTAACGACCACATCCAGAAACACACAGGTGTAATGACAGCGTCACACCTGTGTTTGCCCTTTCAGACGTTCATGGTTTGTGGTGCAATTTAAAGGCAGCTGACTTACACAACATGCCGTTTCAGAGAGGTCAAACATCCAGCAAATAGAACGCAACCAAATGTAATGAAACTTGTTTTAGGCATTGTACACCCAAAAATGAAAATTCTGTCATCATTTAGAAACACACTGGTGGAATGACATCTTTAAAAAGACGTATTGTCATACCTGTGTTTGCTCTTTCGGGGAAATTTAGCTCTCTTATAGTGCTGAAGCGCACAGGGAAAACGGCCGCAGCACAGCTAGCAGGGAATAGTGCAGCCTGCAGTGTGCAAAAAGCTTTTTTAGGGCTGTTATGAACAGCAGGAAATGCTCTTTGGAGATCACGACCACCACTGCAGTGCCTTCACACCAACACCGGAAAGCAGAGGCCTCTTCCCGAAGACCACTCGCAGACACTTGTAGAACACTCTGTGACTGGTAGAGCAGAACAGAAGAACCGCTGAATCCGAACCAAACCGAAAAGCTTAATGTGCGTTGCATCTGCTTCCGTATTTATACCCGCGCTGTGGGGCGGAGCGTAGGTGCAAATCTCGCACGGCAATTTGCATTGGCTCGTTTAGTTTACACTCAAAGGTGATTGGGCTCTTAGGCAAGATCCCAATTCATCAGTTCAGTTCTGACGTAACATCGAACATGATGTGAAAGGGAAGACTGAAAGGGAACAAACTCTACACATCCAACGTAACTTCAGTATGACACAAAAAAATAGAGGAGAACTAAGGGCATAAATTCACAGGGAGACATAATGATTTTATAATGATGAGACAGGTGAACATAATCAGTAATCAAGGGATTCATCAAGAAAAAACTGATCTGGAAACACAAGAGGAAATAGGAATAAAGTGGCAGCTAAACTAATCATAATCCTGACATGTGTCCATATATTTGTTTCACCATTGATCTGTACTATTCGAAGTGTATTTAGGTGATATTTCATATTTATATTATTCGTTTTTATACTATATTGAAGGAGCACCTGTGGGAGTTCTTGCAGAGGTTCAGACTGTTCTAATTGTTTGTATTAAAATGTAATAAATCAATGAATGTTCAAAATAATAAGAACATTAAATAAATCACAAGCATTAACATGTCAACCTTATTATGAATATACTAATATAAGTTTTCAGAATAATTTAATTTAGATCTTTTTCTCAAATCATCCTGTGTGCACTATTTGAGATGCCTGTTCTACATTATTTCCAAAGAGTTTCATACAATACCAATGCAGCAGTACTGAATCACACACATTGCATTTGCATAGTTCAGAAATCCATAAAAATAAATAATTTAACCACTTTCTCAGATGAGATCGTTAACCTTCGGCCATGAATGAAACCTTATTGTTTGAAGGTTTTAAAATGCATTTGAGATAAATATCATATATGTCAAAACATCCATGGTGTAGCATAAGCTCAAGGCTAAAGGTGTCTGGAGTATTGAGAGCGTGTTTATGGAAAGGATACGCAGGCAGAGCCCTTCCAGCGGGAGGCGATACTCTTAATGAGTGTAGACAGTCTATACAAGGTTATCTCCCTGGAGAGCGAGAGTGTAAAATGGTTTTCTATCCCTGCAGATGAGTCCCTTCGGTTTTTCCGTTAGCTTCTCAGATGAGACTGTACGGTGTGTTTGTGGGTTCATATGTCGGATTCGGTGATGCCTTATTGGTTTCGGAGGACCTCATGTTTACGTTTGTGGTTTGTGGTGCAATTTAAAGGCAGCTGACTTACACAGCATGCCGTTTCAGAGAGGTCAAACATCCAGCAAATAGAACGCAACCAAATGTGATGAAACTTGTTAAAGGGATAGTTCACACAAAAAGGAACATTCTTTCATAATTTACTCACCGTCGTTCCAAACCCATAAGACTTGTGTTCATCCTCAGAACACAAATAAATATATTCTTAATGAAATCTGAGAGATTTCTGTTCCTCCTTTGACAGTCCATGCAACTACTACTTTGACACTTTAAAAAGTTCATAAAGAGATCTTAAAGCTAATCCATATGAATAGAGAGGTTTAGTCCTCTCTGATGATGAAGATGCTCATTCACGGTTCCATGCTGGTGGAATGATCTCCCCACCCTTGTCCGAAATGCAGAATCCCTGACAACATTCAAAAGACAACTGAAAACTCATCTCTTCCGTGAGTACTTAACATTAAAAAAAAAAAAAAAAAAACTTTCCTGCTCCTTTAAATCATCCCTTGTCTGGTTTTTGCTAGTCTGAACAATGCCTGAACTTTGTATTTTGAGCACTTCTTGCGTTGTTCTTGCCTCCTCACGATGACTCGCTTGCTTTAGTCCTCAGTTGTAAGTTGCTTTGAATAAAAGTGTCTGCTAAATGACTAAATGTAAATGTAAATGTAAATGTAGTCCACATTTGCTGAGAAATAAGAGACACAATTGCTTTATATGATAAACAGATTGAATTTAGACTTTTATTCACATATAATCATTGATAAGATGTTCAATTTTGCTTAATGTGTGAGAACAAACCTCATTGGATATTGCGGAAGCTCAAATTTGCTCTGAATGTATTTGCATTTTTTTTGAAAAATATCATGATTTGTTAATTCATACCACAACATAAAACATACCAAGCACAATGTTCTCTCAACATTCCTGATTTCTAACCCTCAATCATTAGGTTAGGCGAGGTCTTGCGGCTACTAAAGCAAAGAAAGAAACTAAACTAAATAAACTAAACTAAATGTTTTTTTGTTGTTTCCTTTCAAGTTCATACGTAAATTGTGCGAGCTCATTTCGTCCATTAGATCAAAAAGCCCATAAATGTACCCACCCTTTTAAAGAAATCAGGAAAGAAGTGGTTGAAAGTGAACAAAATAAAGGATTAAAAAGCCAGGTGTAAACAAGGATTTGTTTCTTTCGTCTACTTGTCATCCAATCGACCAAAATGCATCTTAATTCCGGGTGTAAACAGGCCCACAGTAGTACAGATAAAGAGGATGAGTGTCAAACAGAGCTTTATTCAAGGAATCCACAGGAGAGATCCAAAGCAGGAACGTAATGCAAGAAAAGTAATTGAGTACTTAACTTGAACTAAAGTCTTTGTCTCTTCCAGGGACTAAGAACAGAAGATGATGAAGATGGTCAGTCAAAGAAGGATCCGGGTTTCAGGAACCACAGGTAAGTAGAACAGTTAAGTCAATACACTCGTGAGACACTGACTAGACCAGACAACATGGTATGAGAGAGTGGTGATTAAATAGTGTCCTTGATTACATGTTGACAGGGAACTCTGGTGACTGTGATCGGAGAGGAGGAGCTGAGGGATCTGGCATGTTCGTGACACTGATATTGTTGTACTTTTTAATCCTGGGTCTTCCCATTACAATTCAAGTCTCTGAAAAATCACTGTTTATTGAGAAACTTTTGTGGTGTAAACCTCAAACAAATCCTTGGAAATGCAAGAGAAAATTATACAAAGCACTTGATAAGAGACGCTCCCTTATCAAATCAAAAATCCATCAATCCCTGCAGCCAAGTTCCTGGTCACATTTGATGAATCATCTAATCCTCTTCAGCGAGCCTGCATTGGGTAGCGAGTTGGGTGAGATGCTTGCAGATATCTTCCCTTGCCAGCTTGCACATTCATCACTTCGTCCAGCCTCCTCAGCAGCCTATCGATACGCTGCTCCGTTCCCCCAACGAACTTGCCACCTACAGGCCTGAACCTGGCCACGCTGATTTACAGTGTCTGCATGCCGCCCCTATCTGCCTGTGTTATGATCCGCTCCGCCATGCTCTGGTGGCCACGACACACTCAGTCTCGCTTGTAATTCTGTTTAAACCTGTGAGGTTCTGCATCTAAAACATTGGTCTTGGCACCGCTGTGAAGGACCGATACTCAGACACACCGCAATCTCACACCGACAGAGGGAAAGCCAGAGCTGCGTATGAGCTTGATGAGGCAGAACAGGCAGAAAATACATTGTAGATACGGCATAAAATATATTGTGATCTGATAGGACTTTTCCAATTACCTGCCACGGGTAGCAAAGCTTTGATTGAGGACACTTGCTGGGTTTTCTCATCCCCGACACATCCGGACCTGATGAAATCAGGAGATTGCTTTGTTTTATTGATAACTGACCTTATCACCGTTCTCTGGACACACAATTTACATTAGTTGAAAGTATGAGAAATGGAAGTTTGCGTAGGATGTGTATTGGCAATGCCATGACAATATTTATTGCTTTAATATGGTAGGTTACAAAGCTATGTATCTTTGATGAAATCTATATGTCCGGTTTTCACTGCACACAACCTGTCCGTCACATCCCTGCTTTAGAAATGCCATGAAGGACTAGAATTCTGTTCGTATCAGTGGTTCTGGTGAGTCGCAACCAAAAACCCCAAAAATGTGTAATGGGTATTTGCAGATAGTTTCGTAAATGAGAAAGGCAAAGCTAAATGCAAACAATCAAATGCAACTAACTATATAACTGTGCAGGATAACAAAACAAATAGCTTAAATAAACCTTCTAATAAAAACAAAATATCTATCAGCTTTAAAGTAAAAAGAAGTGAACACCTTTTGTTGTTGACACTTTAATGGAACGTTAAGGTTTATTTTATTGTCCATTTAGGAGCTTGAAAGAGTTGTTTTGAATTGAGGAAATATGTTTTGAGTATTGTTTGTGATCAATATATTTAATTGCTTGCTACTTTTATGCTTGCTGATACTCCTAATTGTGAAGACTGATGGAGTAACTATATCCCACTTCATAGCTGATGGTAAACTGACCAAATTGCCTCCTAAAACTAGATGGATGTGATGCTGCAAAAGCTAATATTTTTCATAGTAAATGAAGTCTGTCATCAGTGCATATGTGTCACAAATCAATGCCCAGTTTAACAACTTCATAATGCTCATGTGTCAAAAAAACAATACTACCCAATTATATGCGGTATCAAATATTTTGCAAAACATGTATTTCTACTGTTACAGTTTATATCTTCATAACCAACCTGAACCTTCACCAAAGCATATGAATATCAGAAGAATCTAAACTCAAGAATCTAAACATGCTTACCAAACCTGTGGTACCCGGCCAATTGTATTTAACCAAATTTTTAAATTACTGAATATTTATATCCTATTATGATCACTGCTGTTAAGAGCTCTTCGTAGATTGTTAAATAGACAGTGATCCTCTATCATGATCTTGAGTGTTTGGCATACATTTCTGCCTTTCAGACAAGTATATGGTTTAGAGATTAAGTTCTTCAATTCAGTGAAATAACCCAGAGGAAAATGTATTAACCAGACTTGGATGGCTTTATTTAGGTATCAACTTTATCCCAGATGTTTCTACTAAAGGAAGAAGTAAAAATAAAAGTAGAAAAAAACATGATTGTTGACATTTGGCAACATTTTACAAAGATCCCAAAAGCACCCCAATTAAAATCCTAAATAAAGATTACTAATTTGCTTTCATGTTGTAAATATACCAAATCAAATAAATTAAATTAAAATAATTAACTTTTAAATGAATTTTAAAATAGCGCATTTAAATAAATCTAGTTTAAACTAGTTTAAGTATTTTGTTAGAATGTATTTGTGTAGCACTATACAATTATTGTGGAAGAATCTCATGAGAAATTAGATCATATTGAGATTAGTGTCTTGGCAAATCTCAGCACAGGGAAAAAGAGGGAAGTCTCCATTTGCTCTCCATTTAATCTCACTGCTGTCATGAATAAAAAACTAAGATATTAAATGGTGCTTTTTCCACTGGGTGGTAAATAAAAATAATAACACACAAATTGCTGTCATTAGGCTGCTGATTTTCTTGTCTATTACCTTAGCTCTCAGTTCCCTAAGTAATAATTCATCTGGAATAGAATGCATAGACTTGCATAATTTAAAACAATTGATTCCTTTTCACAAAATTAAGAATATTTTTTTTCGAGTCACAGACTCAGTACATCTTAATTTCAACAAATGAACTGTACGTCAGGTAAGGTGATTTGCTTAGCACCGTTTAATTGGAGTTTTTAAATTAAATTGCCTCCCTTGAGACCCACAGTTAAGACAAACATCTGAGACAAAGTTGAAGCTTAAATGATGCATAACTGAGAATTACATTAGGTCTCCAGAGCTTTGATAAAGCAAAACATTTATTTCTGGGTGTGGATATTTCTGGCACCTTTTTCTGTTTCTGGAAGTCAGTTTCTGGAGCCATCAAATGCATGTAAAGTAGCGCCTGTGGAGTGACTGACAGTAAGTTTCATATCATCATTCTCACATCAAAAATATCTTCTGCTCTGCACAGTAGGGCATTAATGGGTATATTCTAAGCATAAACGATTGAACATAAGCTAACACATTATTTTTAAAAGATAAATGTTCCTATTACAGCAATGAAATATTGAGACACTTCCCGAAAACTTCACTTGAACAAAAAGCATTTTAAATGTGATTCTTAACAAGATTGAAGACAGGCAATCTATCTTGTCTCCCTCTGATAAAGACGTAATTGATGTGTGAGGGATTATGCTGATGCCTGGAAGGGAATTCATTTTGTGATGAATAAGGATTTTGGCTGTTATCGTGTCTTTTCCCATCTAATTTCCCTTGTAACTAAAGCAGAGTGGACGTGTCGTCATTACTTTCTCATTATTAGAAAGATGCAGTGAACCTTAAAGTACGTTGTAAAACAAGATTTGCGAGATTTGAGATCAAATAAATAATGATTCAAATTATTGTACTTTTTTTGGTTTACTTACTATTCTGAAGTTCTGCTGGTTAAGTTAGACTGATTATTTGTGTATCCGATTGGAATCTGATCTAAAATGATATACCACATTGTGTATCGCAACTGTTCAGATCCAACTTGGGTGTCCATGTCGCTCTTTAGTTTTCCGGAGTATCTGCATTTGTTTCTAGGGCAATGACGTTGCGTTCGTAGGTATACTCAACTCAACGTTTATATATATAGCATTTTTTTTTTTAATGAATGAGGGTTTACCAAAGTGCTGTACAATAAATCATAAAAATAAATAAAAATAAAATAAAACATTAAATTAAAATATTTGTATACTTAAAATATTTGTATACGCCAAAACAACTGCAGCAACCTCAACATGGAGGGGTTTTGCAAAACAGATGTTGTCTTTATTTCAACACGACAATGTTTTGCCGCCGCACTGGACTACAGAGTCTTATGAGGCAGCGGCAGAAATGTGGGAGACCGGTATGAGCAGCTTTATTCCGCGCTGTCGTCTCTGCCGATCTCTAATCATGTTTTCGTTATTGTTACGGCTTGGCAGATGAAACAGACAGATGAAGGTAATTTCCAACGGAGATAAGTTTTAATGAAACAAGCGGGTTAAACAGAATGTAACAGCATGTCCACAAGACATGCACATACAAACAATAACTGACAAGGGACTGAACAGGGAGAATATATACACAGGGTAAATGAGGGAACTAACCAGACACAGGTGGATGAAGGTTAACCAATCAGGGACTAACAAGAACAGGTGCAGACAAGACAGAACATAATTGTGACATCACACCCCCTCGGAAAGGCATTTCCTCGCGCCGTGATAACAAAAAGTTCAAGAAACAGAAAAAGGCGGAGGTTTCGGAGGAGTGCGTGAAGCTGGGGACGGACTGGACCCTGGGGGCATCAGCCACAGGTACCATGGTGGCGCAGATTGGGGGGAGGAGCCAGGGTGTAGTCCAGAAAGAGGGGGCGGATGGAACCCTGGGACTCGATCGCTGGAGGTGGAACCATGGCGACAGCGGGCGAGCTGTCCCCAGCGAGCGAGCTGAGCCGCTGACCTATGGGGCTGAGGTCGTGACGTGGGGACGGATGACTGGGGTGAAGATGTGGTGAGAGAGAGAGGCCAACGGGGAGGTCAGAGGAAGGGAGGAGTCCAGGGGTGCCGAAGGGGTGCAGGGTGAGGGTGCAGCCCGAATCCCGGAAGTCCGTGGCTGCCGCTGGGCGTGGGAAAAACAGACGAGCATCCGGGCAGGCGGACTACAGTGACAATGAAGGAGTGTTGGGTCGAGGTGAGGGCGACGGGCTGACAGGACGACGTGGTGGGGTGGGAGCCCGACGCGCGGAGGATGAGCCGCATGGAGTGAGGGGCGGTGGTAGAGTCGAGGAGCTACACGACACCAGTGGTGCCTATGGATCTAGGGGGCTGGTCGTAGCCAGCACTGGAGACGGAATAAGGATGAAGGGCAGGGATGTGGACAGAAGACTTCCGGACAGGATCGGTGAAGAAGACGATGAAGTGAGGGTGGGGACTTGGGTGGGAATAGGATCCGCGGACCACAGGTCAATCAGGTTGTAGTCCGCCCCTGGCTCTGCGATGGACTTACACGTCAGCATTGACTCCGGGGCTCTGAAGTTCTCCGGCTCTGGGACTACCTCGGTTGGTGCCTCGGGCTCGTCGGCTGCGGAAGAGAGGCCTCCGTTCCGGAGCATCCAGGCCAGGTACCCCAGATACGGCCGACTCTCCGGGCGGAGGAGTAGCTGCAGCAGCGTGGGTGAGTCCATCACATTCGTATACTCATATTGGGAGAGTCGGTTATTCTGTCACGACGAGGCAAATGAAGCAGACAGACGAACGTAGGGACGTTTCGAAACACTGATCCAAAGCGTGATTCAAAACACCCATGTCACGTGACTACGGCTAAATTAAGCTTCTGAGTGTATTGAAAGGTGGCGTGCTCCGCCGATTCAGCGTCTGATTGACAGGGTCGGGAACAGACCACACAATCGTGCATCTGTATAAAAAGTGAAGTCAACTCATCTTGACCTCGTGGGTTTTTGTGAGAGGATTTTTTCAAAGACTGGAGAAATTTCTAAAAAAGTGAGACATTGTGGCTTGATGTATTTTATTAATATTCATTTTTCAGGACCTGCACTTTCTGCACAGTGAGGAGCCTACAGGTTAAAAGCTTCACATATTAGAAAAAATAGCTACAATAATCAATGTCAAGGTTGTTTCAGATCAACACCTGCAAGTGACCACTAGGTGTTACCGTTGAGACTGGTGTCGGATTGATTCGAAGCCTCGACAGAATATGGCACATTTGGTTCAACAGTTTCATTGCTTCACGAAGCCTCGATCTGCTCACCACTAGACGAAGGTAGATTTGAATGGTAAACAAGGTTTAATCCAACAGCAGGTGAACAGAATGAAACAGCGTGCTCGCATTCATGCGAACACACGAACAATAACCGACAAGCGACAGAACTGAACGGGAGAATATATACACAGGGTAAATGAGGGAACTAACTAGACACAGGTGGATGAAGGTTAACTAATCAGGGGCTAACAAGAACAGGTGCAGACAAGACAGAACATAATTGTGACTCATTCACACACAAAAAAAAAAAACATCTATACACAAAACTCACTGACTGGTGCCTGTTTTCAATTGCTCACGTGCAAAACAACAAAACATCTGATATGTTAAACAGATTTGTGCATTCATGTGAATGCAGCCTATAGAGGGTATGGAAGTGACGTCACCTTTGTGACCAAACGGGGTGACTGTGGTTATGCCAATTGAGTGGCAAAAAGATTGAGTGGCAGCATTGGTTTTCAGCACGAATGCCATGAACAACACACAAAACACATCTAAAATGAGAAAGCCCTTTGCGATGGACTGTACAAATAGATTTGACAAGAAACCTAAGGTATATTTTTACAAGCTACAGGACAGAGAAGCAAATGGATTGCTGCAATTCACAGAAAAAACTGGACTCCAGGCAGCGAATGTTTAATATTGTGTGTCAATGTTGAATTTTGAGGTAAAATCATTTTGAGGTAAATTCAATGTATTGTATTGTTATACTGTATTGACAACCCATCAATTAAATATATACATTCTTATATTCTGCATAATTTTATGTTTTTAAATACTGTTTTTAAATAATATAACACTGACAAAAACTATACAAGTTTTAGGGCTGGACGATATGACAATATAACAAATCATAATTACAACATATATAATTGAGCACTCAGATTTAGACCTACCTATATTGTATTTATATAAAGCGTTCACAGGCAAATTTGCTTTGTGTTTTCCTCCGGCGTCGAAATCAGGCACATATAGATGTCAGGAAAAATGATTTCTGGATGCATGTCAATATCAACGGAACACAGGATCTTTGGTAAGTTGAAAGGAACAGTCCAACCTTTAGTTGAAATAATTGATAATCCTTTGTTTTACTTTTAATTTAATAAAAATGCAGAAAGAATTTTGATATTATATGGCCTGGTTTCACAAACAGGATTAGGCTTCAGTTCAATTAGGGTTTTAAGTAGCTTTTATAAAAATGCCTTAGAAAAAAAAAACATTACTGGTGTGCATCTTAAGACAAATCATTGGCTCTGACATTATTTTAAGATGTGTCAGTGCAAGTTGTTTTCAGTTAAAGCAGCTCAAACCTGCATTTTAGTCCGAGACTAGGCTTAAGCCCTGTCTGCGAATACAGGAGAAGTGGTTAAACTTATAAGGCCTAATAATAAGGGGGATATGTGGATCAAGAATCATTTTAGAAATGGATTGTGATTCTCAGAATCAGAATTGATCAGATCGCAAGGTGCCTAAAGATTTCCACCCCTAATATTAGATGGCCTCAAAGCTAAAAGACAAACTAAAAGCTACAAAACTCCAATTTGGGTGAAACTCCGATTTCAAGTTGTTTTTAAGATGTTTGCCAGATGTTTGTATGCCACAATCATGAGTTTAAACAGCAGTAGGGATTGTTAGCCTTGAAGTGAGTTAGAGTGACCTCAGATAACTGATGAAGAGTCTGATGAGATGTTTTTGTGAGACATTGACACACGTAAAATACACTGTTAAAGCAGTTTAAAGTAACTAGGCATTTTATCTATGCATCACTCATCTGAATAATACTATACCTTGTCCAGGGGCGGAGTGGGACCAACAAATCTACTGGGAAATGTCGTAGACCACCGGCCTAGGGGGGGTATTTTTTGGTAAAAAAAAAAATTATTTTTTTGCAAGAACCCTTGGAAAATTATTTTAAATAGATTAAGAAAGCCACCACTACTGGGGGTTCGGGAAAAGTTTGATTTTCCAGCTCGCTCCGTTAGTGGTGAATGAGTTGGCTAAGACGAACGCTAGGCATACGTCACGACCAAACGTTAGCGATTGGTTATGGCAGATCCAGAGTGACTCTGGGCAGATCCAATAGTTTTAGACTTCAATAGAGTGCCGCCTACAAGGAAGTTAACGCTTGTCAATGGAGCGGTGCCAGACTTTATGTACAAATGAAATGTACGAGAGTCTGGTGGGACCAGGCTAATTGCCCCCCACCACTTTTTGAAACATTGAGGCACGGATGTTCTAATACAAACAAATAAAACATCTCCAGTTAACTAGCAGAGCATTCATTTAGTTCGCTATTAAATAAGAGCTCTAGCGCTAAAATGTGTTTTTTTAATCAAGCTGAGCGCTCGTTGCCGCGGCGATCGGTTGTCATGGATACAGTGTTCTCTTGTGGCGTGCGGCGCGCGCAGTCTTCATTCGGACGCGCACTTCAATCTATCGCTGTTGCTCTCTATTCATTCCGGTGAAATCACAAAATAAAATGCAGTTAATGCACACAAACAGGGACACCCCTGCTTGATGTAGACTGTAACCACTGATGAACATATTCAGTTTTGATGAGAGAAAAAAATTACTATACGGGTGCAGATTAGAACCCGTAACCTCTGACAATCTGAATTTGCGGATCGATGCATTTATTTATGGGTTAAGCAGAGAGGCTGTACAATTTGACCAGCGAGCAGCGGCCGCACACCAGGCCACCGGATGGTGTTGCTAAGAACTTGCAATGTATAACTATTATCAGACCGGGCCTCGAAACACTACCGGCCCACCGGGAAAAATCCTGACTCTCCCGATTGCCACTCCGCCCCTGACCTTGTCTGTAATTCCTCTTCTCTCTCTAATTAATTCATCATTAAAAATGTAACCGTTTTAAAGGTATAGAGAACCTGCAAGAAAACAACATAAAAAATGTGCATTTGCTAGTCTCTCGCAGCTGTTGTGAATATCTCTGGTGCAGAACCTGTCCAGAAGTTACTAAAACATCTGCTGAATTAAAATATATTTTCACTGGTAATAAATCTTATTTGACATATTCCCTTATTTGCCTCATTGTCATATTGTGCCATTCAGAGCACTACTGTACCATTCATTGTGAAGGTATATACATTCTTTAAATGCAAAATTGCCCGACGCAACATTTGTATCAGTTCATGCAGAAATACAAATCTAAAATTCAGAAGAATCACAGCAGACTATATATATATATATATATATATATATATATATATATATATATATATATATATATATATATATATATGTATATGTATATATATATATGTATATGTATATATATATATATATATATATATATATATATATATATATATATATAGTGTGCGTGTGTAATATATATGAAAGATAAATGTGACAGACGTGTCATACTATACAGATTAATTTTTATTTTATTTTTTTGCATTATTTTAAGCTAATAACAACCCATTTCAAGAAAATGGGACATTTTGTAAAATGCAATAAAATCAATAATCTGTGATTTGTTAATTATCTTGAAACTTTCTTTAACTGACACATGTACAAAGAAAATATTTTCACTGAACAAATTAGTTGTATTTTGTAAATATAAACACATTTTGATTTTGATGGTTGCAACACACTACAAACAAGTTGTGAGAGAGGCATGTTTACCAGTGTGTCGCGTCACCTTTCCTTTTAATTACACTTCGTAAATGTTTGAGAATTGAGGATACTAAATTGACTTATTGTTGCAGTTTTGCAAGTGGAATCTTTGCCCAATCTCGTCTGATACTAGACGTTCATGATGGGTCATACATTTTCAATTAGAGAGAGATCTGGACTGCAGACAGGCACATCCACTCTATGGTGCAGAGTGTCTAGAAACCACTCAGTTTTAGCATGTGCAGAATGAGGCCTGGCATTGTCTTGCTTCCCAGGAGAGATGTCATCCTGATGGCAGTTTATGTCTCTACAAAATCTCCATGTCAGTGGCACCCTCACACAAATGCAACTCACCCATGCCATTTCCACTGATGCACCCCAATACCATGACATATGTTTGCTTTTGCACCTGTCACTGATGAAAGTCTGGTTGGTCCCTTTCGTATTTAGGACTGAGTGAGAACTCGATGTTAATTTTTTCCAAAAACGAGCTGAAACATGGACTTATCTGACCACACCACACATTTGAACTGTGTTTCTGACCATCTGAGATGAGTTGGAGCCCAGAGAACTCGCTGGCGTCTCTGCATAAAACTGATGTATAGCTATCTCCTTGCGTAACAGAGATTCAAGTTTTATTTCTTGATGCAGCGTCAGATTGTGTTTAGTGAAAATGGTTTTCCAAAGTACTCTTGAGCACATGTGGCTGTATTTAATTTACTGTATTATGATGGTTTCTCATGCAGTGCCATCTGAAGGCTCAAAGGTCACGCACATTCAACGGAGGTCTCCTGCCTTCACCTACACGGGCTGAGATTTCTCTTGATTCCCTGAATCTTTTCACAATATTATATGGTAGATGGTGAAAGACATACATTCTTTGCAATCTTGCATTGAGAAATGTGATTTTTGAATTGTTTGACAATTCTCTCATGATATTTGGCACAAAGTGATGAGCCATGACCCATCTTTGCTTGCAAAGATTGATAAGCTCTTTTACACCCAAACACGGTACCCTCACTTACCGATTCGCCTGCTCATTGTGGACTGTTTCAAAATAGTTGGATTATCTAACTTGTATAATCTTTTCACTTTTATTTTTCCTCAGTCCCAAATTTTTTGTAGTGTGTTGCAGCCATCAATATCAAAAATTGTTTATATTTACAAAATACAATTATGTTGTTCAGTAAAAACATTGGAAAACTTTTCTTTGTACTTTTGTCAGTTAAAAAAAAAGGTTCAAGAGAATTAACAAATTACAGATTGTTAATTTTATTCCATTTTACAAAACGTCCCAACTTTTCCATAAAATGGGGTTGTAATAAGAGTATATAATGTAAACTGTGTAAAAGGTACTCTCCAGCGTTTAATCCTTCTGATTAGGATATTTGGGCGAAGTATGAGCAATAATAAAAGTGATGCTTGCCTTAGCAAACTATAATAATAATAATAATAATAATAAAGCCAATCTCAGTGAGTTAGATGATATTGGGCTTGTGTGAGAAATAGCAAATAGCTTCAGAGGATCAACAAAGTCACTAGGTTGAATTTGACATAAAATCTATCCAAGTCTATAATTGCCAAGGAATAGCTTTGGGAGGATGCATGCCATTTTAATCATTTCTGAACCTTAGCCTTGAATACATTTACAAAAGATTAGGCTTCTTTTTACCGTGCCATTGCTAAACATGAAAATGAAAGCAGTCCCCAGTCAATTGGGTATAGGTCAGCAGATCCTCCCCTGGGCCAGCTGGTTCCAAAGAGGAGAGAGAGGAAACAATCATAATAGCATGAATACTCCCTTTGGCTCATCTCTGTCAGACATTTTAAGTTATGCCAGAAGGCATGACAAGGGTAGAAAGGGAAAGCAATCTCGGAATGAACGTCTGCAAATGATACGAGGCTTTAGGCACAGTGTGATGTGCCCTGCGCTTCACACTGCCCAGGGAACCGATACAGGCCAGGGTAATGGAGCTGGCATCTCTAATGCCAGAGGCTACGGACTGATAAGGCCCTAAATTCTGGATCTCCAGGGATTGCATCATTCACATTTAGCATTTCACAGTACTCCCATTCCATATGCAGATGTACGTAAGGTCAACAAGAACCCATATCATGCCACAGGCCAACCCCCGTGCCTGTGTTATTTCATATTTTTATCTTTAAGAGTTGTGCCATGCATGACTGCAGGAGGAGACAGATCTGGTACAAAATGTTCTTAAATTATGCTCCAAGATGAATAAGAAAGAGATTTTTATATTCGATAAAAAATACATTTATTCTAAAGCCCTACTTGGACAATGCTTTTTTTTTTATGTGCGAGGATGCATTTAGATTACCAGTTAACAGTTTGTCATATATATATATATATATATATATATATATATATATATATATATATATATATATATATATATATATTAAATAATTATGTTATGTTCACCAAAGCTACATTTATTTGAACAAAAACTACAGTAATAAAGAATACTTTGAAATATTAGAATGTTAAATAACTTTTCTATTTGAATATATTTTAATTTATTCCTGCAATGTCAAAGCTGAACTTTCAATATCAATCAGAAATTATTCTAAGTTAACCTGCTGGAAAAAACAAACAAACAAAAAAAAAACATTTCTTATTATTATCTGTAAGCAAGGGTTGAGGACAGGCACACAAATATGATGATCTAGGTAAATAAGCCCCTGAGCTTCAAAGATATATCCAAACACAGGTAACAGCAGAAACACAACCGCAAACTGACGCTAACATAAATGTAGACTGGACAAATGAGAACTGAAACTAATGTACAGATGGTAATGGGGTGAACAGCTGAAACAAGTGACAAATCATATCAGTAACTATGATGACAAAGAAAGATTGGGAACTTAACAAAGGAAAACAGGAATCAATCAATACTAACTAAAAGTCCATGAAAGTAAAACTAAGAACTAAATATCCCTAACATTATCAATGTTGAAAACAATGTTGTGCCACCTAATACTTTTTTACAACCCATGTTACATTACCATTCTAAAGTTTGGGATAAGTAAGATTTAAAAATATGTAATAATAGATTAATACTTTTATGACAGTAAAGTAAAACAGATGTATAATGTTACAACGTATTTCTATTTCAAATAAATGATGTTGATTTAATTTTCTAATCAAAGAAGCCTGAAAAAAGTATGATGTTTTTATCATACTTTTATTTATTTTCAGAAATTATCAATATGATAAAAAGTAGTTCACATGTTACTTATTATAGCTACCCAATAAGGTCCCCAGTACACGTTATTTTTATTTTCCAATTCATAAAAAAAGAAAAAAGTTTATGCTGTGGACTAAACTCCCTGTGGATTTAACACAATTTAATTTGCATATAGTTCCAGGTCATTGTAGTGTCAAAAACAGTTATCATGGCTTACACTTTATATTTATAATCACTTTCAAATGAGACTTTTCTCTTTTTAGTTGACTGTCAGAAGTGTTTGCCCTGAGTCTGAATTGCTGTCTCTGCAGTTGTAAATCACTTAACTGTGTAAATTAACAATTTAGCCAAGTAGAATTATTAGCATTTCAAGAAGTCATTTAACTTTGATTAAGTCACATGGTATTTACAGTCCAGATAAGAACACATGAGCAAAGAAGCACAGTAACTGCTATTGAAATTAATGGGATTGATAACGGACAGCATTCTTCCGAGTTCATCTGACGGAAACTCCCTCAAAGCAACTCCCTAAATGAATTGCCATCTGAATGTTTGAGTTTTATTTTGGAAGAACCATGTAAATAGTTTGTAGATGTTACCCTGAGAAACAATTATCGTTCTCGCTGTATTAGCTCTCCAAAGAAGTGCTTAAGCGCATTTTCTGTGAATTCCCTAATGACAAACATTCTAATGTGCACTTAAAATCTACCAAATGTGCTTGTTAACTGACTCTTAGTATTGCATTAAGAGTTCATCACTTCTGTCTTAAAGTATTCAGGCATCAATACACATATCCTGTCTATCTAATAAATGGTGGTGCAGAAATTGAAAGCACACCACAAATCTGAAGACAACAATGTTTCACAAACTCTGAAAAATTAAGTTTGATTAGGTTATATTAAAATAAGCAATTAGATGTGATTATGTATCCAAAAACAGGTCAGCACATGAAGCTTTTTTTTTTAAATTAAATATGAAGCTGTATGAATATGGAAAAACACAGCCATAAATAATTGTGCATTATTGTTAGAGCTCATCTATCTAAATACATTAAAATTCTGTAATTGTATGCCAAACTTTGTCATCCTCCAAGACATCAGTTTGGAGGATACTGTCACGGTTTGGGTTTTGTTTCTTGTCCCTGGTTCTTGTCTGTCATGTGATCCCCTGTTCTAGTCATGTGATCTTGCCTTGTGTTCCCCTGTCTGTTGTGTCATTGGTTGATTGTTTAAGTTTTCCCAGGTGTTTCCCGTTAACCACGCCCCCTTGTTATCCTGTTTAGATCGTTTGCCCCTGTATTTAGCCCTGTGTTTCAGTCCAGTCTTTGTGAGTTCTTGTATTGTAGTAATGCTGTATGCACGCTGTCCTGTTCCTGAGTCTGGTTACCAAGTCTGTTTAGTTTTGAGTTTATTTAAATAAAACACTGCTGCATGTGGATCCTGCTTTTGCCTCTGCTTCAGCTGCATGTAACAGAAGAACTCAACGCACCGAGATCCAGCAGCAGCCATGCCAACCCTGAGCCCAGATATCCAAATCTTGCGTCTCTGTCAGGGTGATCGATCCATTGAGGACTACGTGGCAGATTTTGTCGAACTGGCACATCTCGTGCAAATGAGCACAGAATGCCTGATGATCTTTTTCCGTGGAGGATTATCAGAACCACTCTGGTCTGTGATGCCTGCCCATGATTCACACGGCTCGTTGGAAGAATTTATCGACCTGGCTCTTTTGCTGAGCGGTTCTCCGTTTACTGTGGGCGTGGAGGAAAAGGAGCTCCGTGAGCCCGTAGTACCCCCTCAGCCTGTTCTTCTCATCACTTCAGCCATCAAGCTAGCCATGGCATCAGTCTATGGGCGTCCAGGACTGATGTCCACCGTGGCACAGCCACCGCTGATGTCAGTGTTGAGGGCCAAGAGGACCGTCCTTCAAGGCGCCAGTCTTCCAGAGACCGTCCAGCCAGAGACCGTCCAGCCAGAGACCGTCCAGCCGGAGCTTCACGTCAGCCACGTCCAGCCGGAGCTTCACGTCAGCCACGTCCGGCCGGAGCTTCACGTCAGCCACGTCCGGCCGGAGCTTCACGTCAGCCACGTCCGGCCGGAGCTTCACGTCAGCCACGTCCGGCCGGAGCTTCACGTCAGCCACGTCCGGCCAGAGCTTCACGTCAGCCACGTCCGGCCAGAGCTTCACGTCAGCCACGTCCGGCCAGAGCTTCACGTCAGCCACGTCCGGCCAGAGCTTCACGTCAGCCACATCCGGCCAGAGCCTTCACCGCTGGTCCCGTCCAGCACAGCGCCCTCACCGCTGGTCCCGTCCAGCACAGCGCCCTCACCGCTGGTCCCGTCCAGCACACCGCTGGTCCCGTCCAGCACAGCGCCCTCACCGCTGGTCCCGTCCAGCACAGCGCCCTCACCGCTGGTCCCGTCCAGCACACCGCTGGTCCCGTCCAGCACAGCGCCCTCATCGCTGGTTCCGTCCAGCCCAGCGCCCTCTCGCTCTCGGAGACGGAGGAGGAAGAAGACTTCCCGCGTCCCACAATGCCTGGAAGTCCTCCCTGTACTTTCTGTCAGCCCAGAGTCCTCGCCGCTGGTCCCGTCCGATCCAGAGACTGTTCAAGTCACTACTGCCGATCCAGAGACTGTTCAAGTCACGTCTGCCGATCCAGAGACTGTTCAAGTCACGTCTGCCGATCCAGAGACTGTTCAAGTCACGTCTGCCGATCCAGAGACTGTTCAAGTCACGTCTGCCGATCCAGAGACTGTTCAAGTCACGTCTGCCGATCCAGAGACTGTTCAAGTCACGTCTGCCGATCCAGAGACTGTTCAAGTCACGTCTGCCGATCCAGAGACTGTTCAAGTCACGTCTGCCGATCCAGAGACTGTTCAAGTCACGTCTGCCGATCCAGAGACTGTTCAAGTCACGTCTGCCGATCCAGAGACTGTTCAAGTCACGTCTGCCGATCCAGAGACTGTTCAAGTCACGTCTGCCGATCCAGAGACTGTTCAAGTCACGCCTGAACCTGATCGCTCTATGTTTGTTTCTGTGTTTACGTCTGTCCTTGTGGCTGTTTCTGTTCTGGTGTCTGTTCCAGAACCGGAGCCAGTGTCTGTTCCCGAGCCAGTGTGTGTGTGTGGTCTGTTCCCGAGCCCGAGCCAGTGTGTGTGTTGTCTGTTCCCGAGCCCGAGCCAGTGTGTGTGTTGTCTGTTCCAGAGCCAGTGTGTGTGTTGTCTGTTCCCGAGCCAGAACCAGTGTGTGTGTTGTCTGTTCCCGAGCCAGAACCAGTGTGTGTGTCGTCTGTTCCCGAGCCGGTGTCGTCTGTTCCCGAGCCGGTGTCGTCTGTGTCGTCTGTTCCCGAGCCGGTGTCGTCTGTTCCCGAGCCGGTGTCGTCTGTTCCCAAGCCGGTGTCTGCTGTTCCCGAGCCGGTGTCTGCTGTTCCTGAGCCGGTGTCTTCTGTTCCTGCGCCTGAGTCACCGCCCTGGCCGCCCGAGGGGTCTTCACCGCCCTGGCCGCCCGAAGGGTCTTCTCCGCCATGGCCGCCCGAAGGGTCTTCTCCGCCATGGCCGCCCGAAGGGTCTTCACCGCCCTGGCCGCCCGAGGGGTCTTCACCGCCCTGGCCGCCCGAGGGGTCTTCACCGCCCTGGCCGCCCGAGGGGTCTTCACTGCCTGGTCCACCCTGGCCGCCTGAACTGCCTTGCCCCCTGCACAGACTTGACCCTCCGTCCCTCCCCCAAGACCGCCTCCACTCACCACCCTCCAGAACTTGTGTTTTTTTTGTTTTGATAGGCGTCGGGAGCCGCCCATAGAGGGGGGGCTATGTCACGGTTTGGGTTTTGTTTCTTGTCCCTGGTTCTTGTCTGTCATGTGATCCCCTGTTCTAGTCATGTGATCTTGCCTTGTGTTCCCCTGTCTGTTGTGTCATTGGTTGATTGTTTAAGTCTTCCCAGGTGTTTCCCGTTAACCACGCCCCCTTGTTATCCTGTTTAGATCGTTTGCCCCTGTATTTAGCCCTGTGTTTCAGTCCAGTCTTTGTGAGTTCTTGTATTGTTGTAATGCTGTATGCACGCTGTCCTGTTCCTGAGTCTGGTTACCAAGTCTGTTTAGTTTTGAGTTTATTTAAATAAAACACTGCTGCACGTGGATCCTGCTTTTGCCTCTGCTTCAGCTGCATGTAACAGATACAATACAATAAAAGCAGCATGACTGCTTCTGGTATTATGAATTTTCCATGAATGTAACCCCATGACATTAGAGGCACAAATCCCATGTTGTAGTAGTGAGACCTAAGGTATGATAGATAAACTATTGTCATAATATTAATATATGAATAATAGCTATTCCTTCAAAGTTGATTTTGGCCTTTCCCACTTGGAACTGGACATTTTGATATATCTAACAATTAAAATCATTCAACTTCATAATTTTAACACTGTTGAATATATATTCAATTCACAGCAATCAAATATTCAAATTTTACTTTAACAATTGTATTATATTATTATAACAATTTTAACTACCATTAACCAAACCCATTACCAAAGTTATCAATAACTATAAACCAACATTTGATCCCAATCTATGTAGATTATAAAGAATTACAGCTTAATTTAGGATATACTGTATTTGCAACCCAGTCCAGCAAAAATGTTTTTAATTGTGTGCATTTAATTTGAATGATTATTTATTGATAACAACGTTATAAAATCACATTTGTATTACTCATATTTAATTAATATGTACTTAAAACAGTATAGCATGGCATTAACAACAACATCCTTTTCGAGGGAACTCACGACGTGTCGATGGCGCTTTGGAAACGCCCCTGCGTGATTGCGTCAACTAGTCCAATGGCGAGGGTGAGCATCATGGGCGGGTGACGTCACGACCAGGAAAGGATAAAAGCACATCCGGTTAGAACCGTGCTAGCTTCTCTGCCTCAGCAAGCGCTCTGTGAAAAACTGTCTGTTATCATGGAGTCCAAACAATCATTCAAGTTGTATTCTTCTCCCTGCCCTCCTTATCTTACAGGTGGGGATACACACAAACCTTGAGTGATGTTTTTGGGAGCGGAGCATGCTCTGTCTGCCTTCGAGGGGGCTAACCGTGAGCATTGTGAGAGGCTGCCGCTTTGCACGCTCCGCTCTCGCCTGTCACTCTTTGAGGAGGGTGTTCAGGTGAGCGTTCGCTGTGGTTCGGGCCCCGATGCTGCAGAGACCTACATAAAGAGCTATCAAGGTCGTGGAATAAACCATATTCTATCAGAGTTGTTATTCCTAAAGTTCACTTCTATTCAGATTTAAGGGGGCTAAAGGAATATGGTGATGGGCCGATGCCAAAAGTAGAACAGCTACTTATCTTTCACCAGCATCGGCATCGTCCATGAAGTCCCCAATGCTGCCCACTGGCCAATGTCGGGCCACCGATCTGTCTCTCTGAGCCACTAAAGAGGCCGCCCGTGCAATTGGAGAGTTGAACAGAGGCAATGGCAGCTAATGTGGCTTCGGAGAGGCACCTTTGGTTAAATTTGTCTGATATTAAGGAGAAAGATAAATATTTTCAGTTGGACACCCCGCTATCACATCCTGGCAGTTAGCACCGTTGTAGAGAGATTTCAGGAGGCGAAAAAGCAAGCGGAGGCATTCAAACGATATCTCCCTCGCCGTGAGCAGTCCCAAGCCCCAGCGGGCAAGCTCCTCATACCGAGCACAACAGAAGGAGAGTGTCGCCTCTTGCGAAAGAAGCCATAGAGCCAGTTCCGCCAGCCAGAAGAGACTCAGGGTTCTACAGCCGGTATTTTGTTCCAAAAAAGAATGGGGGGTTGCGTCCGATTTTAGATCTTCATCTTCTGAATCATTCAGTCAAGAAATTGAAATTCAAAAAGCTAACGTTGAAGCAGACCGTGTTGAACGTTGAACTCAAATCAGATCCGAGGACTGGTTTGTCGTAATAGATCTGAAAGTCTCATAGTTCCATGTCTCCATCATTCCACAACACAGGAAGTTCCTTAGGTTCGCTTTTGGGGGCAAAGCCTATCAGTATTGGGTTCTTCCATTCGGTCTAGCTCTATCACCCCTCACTTTCACAAAATGCGTAGATGCAGCTCTAGCCCCGCTCAGGCTGCAGGGCATACGTATTCTGAACTATATAGACGACTGGCTTATCCTAGCGGAGTCGGAACAACTGGCGGTTTGGCATTGAGATGTCGTTCTCTCGCATATGAAAAAATTGGGGTTGAGATTGAATGCCAATAAATGTGTACTTTCTCCAGCAGAGAAGACCAACTTTCTTGGTGTCGTGTGGGATTCAGTGACAATGAGGGCTGTGCTCTTGCCTGCACATGTTGCTTCGATCCTCACAGTAGTAAAATAGATAAAGCTAGGCCAGTCACTCACAGTAAAACCGTTTTAAAGGCTGTTGGGTCTGATGGCAGCCACGTCCAACATTATACCGTTCGGCCTGCTGTTCATGAGGCCCCTACAGTGGTGGCTCAAGACCAAGGGGTTTTCCCTCAGGGGGAACCCACTCCGTATGATCAAGATAACACAGCGGTGTCTATGTGCCTTGGTTATATAGAGGAAACCTTGGTTCCCATCCCAGGGCACCAGTGTTAGGAGCTCTTTGCCATCGAGTTTCACTCTCGACAGATGCTTCTTTCACCGGCTGGGGAGCGGTAATGGAAGGCCACTCAGCTCAGGATCTTTGGAGGAGTCATCATCTTTCGTGGCACATAAACTGCCCGGAGATGATGGTGGTCTTCAATGCGTTGAGACATTTCCTTCCAGACCTGAGGGGGCATCACATGCTTGTTCGCACAGACAACACGTCGGTGGTCTCCTATATAAATCATCAAGGGAGTCTGCGTTCACGTCCACTATGCAACTGGCGCACCAGATTCTCTTGTGGTCCCTAGGGAAGTTACTCTCCCTGAGAGCAGTCTATATTCCGGGACATCAGAATATAGGAGCAGACATCCTGTCGAGACAGGGGCTGAGGCCCATGGAATGGAGGCTCCACAACGAGGTGGTGGAGCACATTTGGGGAGTTTATGGCCAGGCACAGGTGGATCTGTTCG
Source organism: Siphateles boraxobius (assembly GCF_051911475.1). Lineage (NCBI taxonomy): Eukaryota > Metazoa > Chordata > Actinopteri > Cypriniformes > Leuciscidae > Siphateles > Siphateles boraxobius. The sequence continues at coordinate 15,894,561 of NW_027508920.1, read as the reverse complement.
TGTCTCAGGATACGACGCACTGTCCACTTTGGTTTTCTCTCATGGTGCAGACGTGGTCGAGGCTACGTCTGTATGCATTTCCCCCGAACGCACTGTTTCCAGGGGTTCTGGAGAAGGTCCGCCAGGACGGAGTGAGTGTTTTGTTAGTAGCTCCCTCCTGGCCAAGCCGAGTGTGGTTCTCGAACTTAATATCCATTCTTGACGGCTCTCCCCTGGAGCTGCCGGTCAGAAGGGACCTTCTATCTCAGGCGGGGGGCGCAATCCTCCATCCCCACCCAGAAACATTTAACCCTCTGGGGTCTGAAAACGCGCCGGCGCGTTTTGCTGGATTTTCTTCACATAGTAGTACAATAGACTTAAATTACTTATGGCCATACAGAAAAAACAAATATGAAAAAATGATCTGTGATATGTCTACTTTTGTATGTATCCACTTACAATCAAAACACAACATTGTGCTTTTGTAAAATAAAGAAAATAAACAGGGTGTGCTTTCTGCCTCTCCGTCTCGGTGAACTTTTTTTTCTTAAGCACGTCTATAAACTAAAACAAAACTCAGCGAATACTATTCACCCAGACATGAGCTATATATCTTTATAATCGTTTAAGTGTTACTTTTAAATTATCTGATTCAAAACGAAAACAAAATTTCTCTGTTTAAGTAATTTGTATAAAACCAACAAGATATCCAGTTTCTCAAACGCTTGCTCATTAGTTATAATTTGACCACGCCCACACGCGCAAAAGAGATTGATATGCAAATCGCCACGTGAAGGTATGCGAACGCGCTCATTACCTCAAAAACTAAGCACCAAACTTCACCAGTCCTCTGCTTTTCATCGAGTTTGGAAGACACGCTGTGAGCTTACATTGGTTTTACCTCAGAAGAAGAAGAACGCGAGAAGACTAGAAAGATTTAAGGTAAGAAATGTATTATGAATTATATTATTTAGTGTTATTGTTGCATAAACTTAACATTGCAGTTGAACTGTTGCTAGCTAAAATTTATGAAATCGATGGAAAAATGTTGAAATATGAACTATAGACCGGCAGGCTAGCTTTCAATGCAAAATTTATATACATGTACGACACGAGAATGTTTTTTATGTTTGATAATAAAACACAGCATGATATAGAAGTAATGTTAGGCTAGTATCAGTGTTTACTCTAATATGGTGAATATTATAATGTTTAGAACCATGTTTACTGTTAAATACTGTGTTTGTAACGAATGGAAACATTTGAAGTAACATATCCATATATTTTTCTCTAGTGTATGTACTGAAGTGTTATTTTTTTTACAATTTATAGGCCGCATGCTATTGTCTATTGTTATTATTTTTTGGAATTAAAATATCCCACATCACACACCCTTCACCATACCTAAAGATTGGCATGGGGTACTTTCCATAAGATCATCTCTCAATGCAAATCAAACCAGCTATTAGGCTAACTGATATAAAACCAAGCCAATCTCTAGGTATGGTGAAGGGAATCTGATGATGTGGGATATTTTAATTCCAAAGGCCAAGATAACTTTATCAGGATGCATATCCTGGATCCATGAAATAAATCTGCCTGCCTCTATGGGAATTTAACATGGGGGTGTCCTGACTTATGCCCCCTGCATTTTAAGGAAGAACATTTTTTTATTGGTGATACATTATTCATTCATAAAGAAAATTGGTGTCCCTAAAGTTTGGAGTTTTCCCAATGTTTTTTTACTCCTCTTTTTAGTCAACTTTAGCATGGGTGTGTTCACTTATTCTAGGCACTGTGTGTGTGTGTGTGTGTATACATATATATATATATATATATAATTAAATCGCAATTTTAACCAGAAAAATCTACAAATATGCCCAAAGTTGTGCAGGCATATAGTTTCTCTTGATATCAGCATGTTCACAGTTTTTTTTTTTTTTTTACAGGGACCAGATGCCCCACGGATGAGTCCTGCTGACTTCAACATTCACATGAGACTCTGTACATGAACATGGTAAAATGAAAAATCAAACCCCTTGGAAATGACAGGTACTATGTTTCTGGAATGGCACAAAGGTGTGTGACTGTTTAAGTCTCAGTAATTGTGTTTAATAATGTTTTTTGTCATTTGTTGTGTATATTTGGATTATGTTGTGTTGTAAATAAATCCAAACAATCAAAAAGCCATACTTTTTTAAGGCTCTCCTCATTCTTTGTGCAAGGCTTCTCATAATGATAGGACCTGATAGCACCTAATAGGGCCATTAGGGGAGGGTCTTTGTCTTTCTCAGGTGTAAAATGCAATCATATTAATGAGGGATTCACGTCTCCTCGCATACAGCTTTCTCACACAAAACATGTCTTGGAAATTTTAAATCAGTTTATTGTTTTATCTGAATGAGTATGCAGGATGATTTTCACATAGTTTTGGAGCAAATATTCTAGGCTATGTGATACATTTGTCTAAAGTATTGTGAAGAAATAATCAGTATTGGTTTCTTGACTTTATTCCAGTGACATTTTTTTTTCACAAACCACACATAAACGTCATTATCTTAAAACTACAAACATTTACATACATGCTGCTGACATATACTGTAGCAGAGTTTGTGCTGAATACAGTGTAATCAGACTTTAGCCATGAAAATGTCATAAGCAACAGAAATAAGCACAAATGTCAGAGCATGTCAGAACACCTCCAGGGCCCAAAAACACCTCAGACCCCAGAGGATTAACCTGTGGGTCTGGCCTCTGAGGGGGCCTGGCTCATAGACTCTGTTCTCTCAACCAAGGTTGTAGAGACCATACTGAACTCCAGAACTCCGTCCACGAGGAAGCTATACACCCTGAAATAGAGAATTTTTACCTCTTGGTGTAATCTACCACAATGGGATCCAGTTAATTGCTCTGTGGGTTCAATACTTGAGTTCCTGCAAGATCGTTTTGCTTCAGGGTTATCTCCTTCCACACTAAACGTTTAAGTGGCGGCTATTGCTGCTTACCATGCTCCCTTGGGGGAGGGGATCTCTTATCTATTGGAAGAGATCCTCTCATTATATGTTTCCTTTGTGGCACTCTGAGGCTGAGGCCTACAGTTCATACCATAATTCCAGCTTGGGATCTGGCTCTTGTTCTAGAAGGTCTATTTGTTGGTCCCTTTGAGCCTCTCGAGTCTGTTTTAGAAAAATGTCTGACACTCATAACTGTGTTTCTTCTAGCCATTTCCTCACTAAAAAGAGTAGGAGATCTCCATGCCCTGTCGGTATCTCCTTCATGCCTTGAGTTTGCACCTGTGATGATCAAAGCGTTCCTCTATCCGAAACCCGGTTACGTACCTAAGGTTTCAACCAATGTACCATGGCCTATCGTACTGCAGGCGTTCTGTCCTCCTCCCTTTAAGGATTTAGACCAGGAGAAACTGAACCTCATCTGTCCAGTCAGACTGGATACTTAGTTGGTACTCAACCAGAATAATACTTGTACGTGTATTTACTGCCTTTTACTGCTAAGAGGCACTACAAATCACAGATTTTGAAAATTGTCAGTTTATTCTCTCTATTGCATAATCTGACGCAGCTCGTTGAGAACTGACCAGCAGATAAATTAAAGTGAAACATTGTAGTTAAACGAATTCCTAATCCAAATACTGAAATTACATACACATTTAGAACTGAAACAAATGTATATTTGTGTAGTAAGGTGATGTTACATGAATAAAACAAAATATATTTTTCTATCTCTACACCCTAGTTTCGGTAGGTTCAATATATGTCCAGAATTAACGGACCAGAGGCTGAAAACTCATTTTCATAATTTATTCACAAAGAAAAAAAACATAAAGAATAAAAATAAACACTATGAAACTGGACAGAGTACAGGGTCACTTAGATCCACAATAACCCACTCTTGAGTTACAATTCACTGTAATCGTTACAGATAATAAGAAATCAACGATGTGCACACTTCATGGCGTATACTGTTAAGACCCACTACACTCTACACTTAATACTAATAAACGTCTATTAAAAAGACCAAAACATGCATAAACCCAGTTAGTAATGATTTAAAAAGCTACATTCGTCGCTCCACACTGCAACCAACACAATAAGGAGGGTCACACAGATATAAAGGTCACCATCATCGGACTAAACTACAGTATAATTATACAAAAGTGAGTAATATTGCACATTGCCCTAGCCCAAAATAATACAAATAAATAGAAACAAATAAAAAGGAATAAATAAAACAGTAAGGCCCAAAACAGTACAAGATGAAAGAAAAACAGTGACAGGCAATCACACTAACAGTCTTCTGTTATTACATCTGTTGCACCCAGCCTATAATACGTGCACGCTGTGCGGGCAACACTAAGAGCAACAAAAGAAAAATAATTGTCACTCACTTTATATTATTGTCATTCCAATCAAAGTATATTTAATTTACATATACACTTACAAGCAAATCCGTCCGTTTTCCCATTAACCGGCGGTGTAAGCCACCAACTGCTGCAATCGTCTGTCTGAGCTCGCGCTCAATATTTGGCGTCCCTCTGCTCTATAACGCATGTGCTGTTGCCCTGTCCTGTGATCCAACTATAGCGTGAACCGACAAAGATCGAGTGAAAGTTACCTGTGCCCCTAAATAGCCTTCCCCGCTACGGAACTAAAAGCGACCGGAAGTTACCTGTGCCCCCTAAAAATCCTTCCCCGCTATACTTCCATATTCTGTAACCAGAATACTAAAAAATGATCCCACTACATACATCCCCACTTTAAAAGGTCACCGTCCCGGTGACAACCTACAACCAGGGTCTAAACACAGGGGCTTGGGGTACTTGAGACGTACTAGCAGCGGTAACAAACATCTGGTTTACTGATCTTGGGAGGTGAAAAGGGTTTCTATGTTGCCCTGCCATGGTTCTTCTGGGCCGGACCTGCATTGTGTTGGGCTCATGAGATGCTACACTTACCCCATCACTGGGGCTGTTCAATGTGTGTAATACATTGGAGAATGGATTGGTATCATTATGTGTTTCTGTGGCTACTTGCTCAAACGAAACGTGGGAGGGGACCGGATCCTGCCGCTGTTCCATCTCTACTGCAAGTATAACCCCTTCAGGGTCACTATCTTCTGTTATACTGGGAGTTCCTTGCTGAGGTAGGTCACTGGTAGACAGGCCCAGGTCTGGTTGGGGTTGGAGCTGTATCATGGGCCCACCGGTGGTAGATGGTAACACTTTAAGCTCGGACCTGTTCAAATTCCTTTCTGGGCCCACACCATCTCGAGGACATACTTTGCAGACCCTTCCTTCGTCCATACTTTGTACAACCACATAAACAGCAGGGTCCCAGACATCCTGAATTTTATGACGTCCTGTAAGATGCTTTCTCCTGTATACCAAAGTTCCAGGAGGAAGAGGAGACGTTACATTTGGCTGGTAATGTCTATTTCTCCGTTCAATGGCCTGTTTGAGTTGCTCCCTTGCATGCAGGTAAACTGAACTAAGGCGGTTCTGATGTTCATCCATCCAATCCTGTGCTGATTTGGGTGCCTGACCCTCTGAGGACACACCTAGCAGAAAGTCAACCGGCAACTGGGGCTTCTGACCAAACATCAACTCGTAAGGAGAGTAGCCTGTAGACTGATGCTCGGTGGTGTTATAGGCATAGAGAACCTGAGGTAAATATTGCGGCCACTTTCTCTTATTTTCAGGGGGAAGAGTGCGTAGCAAATCATGCAAGGTCCGATTGAATCTTTCACATTGTCCGTTGCCCTGAGGATGGTATGGTGTGGTTCTACTTTTCTCAATGCCATAAAGGCTACAGAGTCGTTTTAAAAGGTCCCCTTCGAAACTCTGTCCTTGGTCACTGTGGATACGTTGGGGGACCCCATAAGTGTAGAACCACTTCTCAGTCAGGACTCGGGCCACTGTGCTGGCTCGTTGATCTGGGGTTGGATACGCCTGCGCAAATTTAGAGAACACATCTGTGATAACAAGCACATTCTCTCGTCCATCACTGGCCTTATCTAGTAAAGTGAAATCAATAGCAAGGACCTCCAGTGGCCTTGATGCCGCTAAACTTCCCCTAAATGTTCGAACTTTGGGTTGCCCTGCTTTTGCCAGCATACAACGATTACACTCTTGGCAATATTTCTCAATGTCTCTGTGCATAAAAGGCCAAAAACACCTTTGTCTTACGAGACTGGTGGTCCGTTCAATGCCTTGATGGCCGTGTTCGTCGTGGAGCTGTTTAAGGACTTCCGCCTGCAAGCACCGGGGCAGCAGTAGCTGGTACAAAACGTGCCCTTCCCCCGATGCTTGTATTTGACGGTAAAGGACGCCCTCACTCTCCTTTATTCTTGACCACTGCTGAACCAGCTTCTTCAGGCCTTTGCAAGCCACGACTCTTTCTTGCTTTGTTGGGGGCTTTCCTCTTCTCCAGTGGTGTAGAAATGCCCCGATCACTGGGTCTGCCGCTTGTAGAGATATCAAGTCCGATTTGGGCCGTGCTGGAAAGGCCGCAATCGCTCGACAGGTAGAAACAACCTGAGACTCTTGAGACCTACTCAATGTTTGTTCATGGACTTCGGGTGGCACTGTCACACCCGGGAAAAGAGATGTACTCTGGGAACATGGCTGGCGTGACAGGGCATCCGCGTTACGATTGGTTGGCCCTGGTCGATACTTGATTTCAAAATCAAACACTGCCAATTCTGATGCCCAACGTTGCTCCACGGCCCCCAGCTTGGCAGACTGTAGATAACTAAGGGGGTTGTTATCAGTGAGCACAAGAAACTTGTTCCCCAATAAGTACTCCCGAAACTTTTGGGTCACTGCCCATTTCAATGCCAAAAATTCCAGCTTTCTGGAACTATAGTTTGACATGTTCCTTTCTGTGGGTCTGAGGCCTCTGCTTGCGAAAGCAATCGGTCGTCGCTTCCCCTCCTGCTCCTGGGATAACACCGCCCCCAAGCCAGCTTGACTGGCGTCAATCTCGAGAACAAAAGGTTTTGTGAAATCGGCATAGCCCAAGACTGGTGCACTCACAAGCAGCCCTTTCAGGGTTTGAAATGAACTTTCACACTCATCACCCCACCGTTCTCCTATAGCACTCTTTCCCAGAGTCTTGCGTTTCTTCTTGGTGCCCTCCATTTCAGCCACCAGGCGATGAAGTGGGGAAGCATATTTGGCAAAACCCCTTACAAAACGGCGATAATAGGAGGCAAACCCCAGAAACGACTGTAGCTCAGTGCAAGATGTAGGTCGTGGCCATTCAGCCACAGCACTTATCTTAGAAGGGTCCGTTGCTACACCAGATGCCGATATCACATGACCCAGGTAGCAGACTTCAGGCTGGAAAAAGTGACATTTCTCCAGTTTTAATTTCAGGTTGTGCTCTTCAAGACGCGTGAGTACCAAACTGAGGCGTTGGAGGTGCTGGTCAAAGGATGATGAAAAGATCACAATATCATCCAAGTACAGCAATAAGGACTGGAAACTTTGGTCCCCAAAGATTCTCTCCATCAAGCGTTGAAAGGTACTTGGAGCGTTACAAAGCCCGAATGGCATCCGGTTGAACTCGAAAAGCCCAAATGGTGTACAGAAAGCTGTTTTTGCTTTATCCTTCTCTGCCATAGGCACTTGAGTGTAACCGCTTGCCAAGTCCAACGTTGAAAACAACCGGGCACCAGAGAGTGCATCCAAGGTCTCCTCAATGCGTGGCAAGGGGTAAGCATCCTTCCTTGTTTTAGCATTAAGCAAACGATAATCTATGCACAGCCTGATTTCCCCTGTTTTCTTATAGACTACCACAATTGGAGAGGAGTACGGACTACAACTCTGACGAACCACTCCTCGTTCCAGTAGCTCCTGAATGTGTGCTTTAACTTGTTCGTACTGTGATGGCGGGAGCCTTCGATAGCGCTGACGCACTGGCGCATCATCCAACAATGGGATTTCATGTTCCACCATTGTACTACAACCCAGGTCTCCCTCTCCTTGACTGAAAACGGAGCTATATTTTTTCAGCAACTCTACCCCTTGTCTGTTTTGTTCAGGGGAGAGGTTAGCCCATGACAAGCTGGAGAGACCAGGGGGTGGGACACCCACTGCCATCACTGTCTGAATCACAGCAATGACATCCTGGTCATCGGTCTCCTCCATGCGGAACGAGCTTCCCAACTGAGGTGGGTCAACCACCTGTAGCTCACCCAGCAATGTGTGAGGTTGTAGCCAAACATCCTCTGTACTCACGTTAACTACAGGAACCTCAATGCTGCCCTGATGAACAGCAAGAAGGGCTGAAGATACCAAAATACCTGGCGGCAAGGAATTTCCTGACACACAAGGTTCAAGGAGTACTGACGGGAGGCTAATTTGAGCCGCTGATGAACACAGGGAATTAATCCACTTCAGGGACCCAGCAGGGATGCGCACCGCTCGACCATGGACTTTAACTCTGCCCAAGTATCCGCCTAAATTAAGGGCTTCCATGCGCTGACACCTGGAGAGAGCTTCCTTCCACACCTTACTGGCCGTTTGAAAAGTGGATGAGTCAAACAGACTGGAGCCAAACTGTTCGAAGAATAGGCGGTAGCAGCGACCAATGACGTTCATCCCTAAAAGACCAGGCACGGACTGCTCTTGCTGTGTGGACTCACCCTGGAGATCCTCTACCACCAACACCCCCATTCGTGTTAATGTCTTGCCCAACACAGTGATGTCCAGCTCCATATACCCTTTATATGGGATTGTTAGCCCGTTAGCAGCCTTTAGCCGTAACCAATGGCATTCTTTCAACAGCCTGCCTGTCGACTTGAAGTGTTTTTCAAAGAAGCTCTCTCTGATTGTGGTAACCATCGACCCCGTATCTACCAGGCAAGGTGTCATAATACCCCCCATGTTGATGTCCACAACAGGGCAGTCTCCAATGAGTCGAACAGGATCTGGCACTTGACCTTCAGATGAGCCCACAAAACCCTCTTCTGGTGCCTGGCTCACGGCACCAGAGGGGTCTAGTTTCCCGACAGTTGGCAGTCCTGGCCTCCTCCCACTATTTGGCTTTGCACTCCAACTTCAGAGCCTGATTCTGTGCGGTTTTTGGAGGCACTAAGGTTTACCCTACAAAAACGGGCAATGTGACCAGCCCTATTACAGCGGTGGCATATTGGCTTACCATCTGCTTGGAAGCGGAAGTGTTTAGCATGAGAGGCCGTCATACTCTGGGTAGGCTGTGGGGGCTGGGGAGTAACCTGTTTCATTAGAGCATCTAATTGGGCTTGCTGTTTACGAAGGCACTCTTTAATCTCAGTAATTTCATCACCAGACCTAGCCATAACAGCACTTGCACTAACTTCGAAACTATCCACCGCCTGAGAATAGGTGTCACAGGAATAAGCCCGAGGTTTAGATTTACTCTGCCTACTGGCCTCCCCCCACCTAAGGGCAACACCCCGAAGGTCAACAAAAAGGATAGCTGGTACTGTGACAACACGTTGTTTTAATTCTCTACGCAACGTGTCGTCCAGCACACCTTCAATAAATTGGTCACGCAACAGCACGTCGGAATTTGGGATACCTCCAGGGGTTTTACGTACAGCCATATCCATCAGAGACTTAAGTATATGTGAATAATCACGTAAAGATTCTCCCTCTCGCTGAGTGCGTTGATAGAATTGCAACTGTGCCGCTACGTAAGACTGGGTGCAACTATAATTTTCAGTCAAAATAGTAAAGATTTTCTCAGGGGTGTCCCTGTTAACACTAGGATGAAAGTTAACCTCAGACTTGGCACCCCCCTCCAGGTGGTCAGTAATGAAAAGGACCTGCTCAGCTATTGACATATGTCTAACATCCAAGCATCGACGCACCTCTTCTACCCATTTCTCAACAGTTAGCAAATCAATAGACATTTTTCCAGTGAATTTTGAACATTTACGCTCCCTGGGCACATAAATGTAACGAACGTTCATTGCTTCACTTGCTGGGGTAACAACTGGAGCCATATTTGGATTTGTGGAGGGTCCCGGCATGGGTTCGGGTACCTGTGATTGTCCCCGTAGCTGTTCTCTCAACAATTCATTGTCCGCCTTAAGCTGCTGCAGCTGCTCCATAAGAGCCTGTAGATCCTCCATTCTTCCCCTTGGACTCTGGTGCTGATGGTCTGGTCAATCCGAGATTCCCCCGCCGCCGAAGACCTGTCACTGTCTTTCCTTCACCCCACTTTACAATTACCCAAAGGGCCAACCATAAAAAAAATAACCAAAAAAATAATACCAAAAAAAAAAATTCAATAAATCCAGCCAAAACCCTGCCCGACTACGCCAATTATGTAGTAAGGTGATGTTACATGAATAAAACAAAATATATTTTTCTATCTCTACACCCTAGTTTCGGTAGGTTCAATATATGTCCAGAATTAACGGACCAGAGGCTGAAAACTCATTTTCATAATTTATTCACAAAGAAAAAAAACATAAAGAATAAAAATAAACACTATGAAACTGGACAGAGTACAGGGTCACTTAGATCCACAATAACCCACTCTTGAGTTACAATTCACTGTAATCGTTACAGATAATAAGAAATCAACGATGTGCACACTTCATGGCGTATACTGTTAAGACCCACTACACTCTACACTTAATACTAATAAACGTCTATTAAAAAGACCACAACATGCATAAACCCAGTTAGTAATGATTTAAAAAGCTACATTCGTCGCTCCACACTGCAACCAACACAATAAGGAGGGTCACACAGATATAAAGGTCACCATCATCGGACTAAACTACAGTATAATTATACAAAAGTGAGTAATATTGCACATTGCCCTAGCCCAAAATAATACAAATAAATAGAAACATATAAAAAGGAATAAATAAAACAGTAAGGCCCAAAACAGTACAAGATGAAAGAAAAACAGTGACAGGCAATCACACTAACAGTCTTCTGTTATTACATCTGTTGCACCCAGCCTATAATACGTGCACGCTGTGCGGGCAACACTAAGAGCAACAAAAGAAAAATAATTGTCACTCACTTTATATTATTGTCATTCCAATCAAAGTATATTTAATTTACATATACACTTACAAGCAAATCCGTCCGTTTTCCCATTAACCGGCGGTGTAAGCCACCAACTGCTGCAATCGTCTGTCTGAGCTCGCGCTCAATATTTGGCGTCCCTCTGCTCTATAACGCATGTGCTGTTGCCCTGTCCTGTGATCCAACTATAGCGTGAACCGACAAAGATCGAGTGAAAGTTACCTGTGCCCCTAAATAGCCTTCCCCGCTACGGAACTAAAAGCGACCGGAAGTTACCTGTGCCCCCTAAAAATCCTTCCCCGCTATACTTCCATATTCTGTAACCAGAATACTAAAAAATGATCCCACTACATTTGCATCAAATTTAAGCAAAGTAGGCTAAACGTTAACATTGTGTGCCCAGTTTTTCTATAGCTAGGAAAGGCAATGCATGTAAAGGTTATGCATCTTATAGGCTACTTCGTGTTATTTTAATTTGTTAGTAGGCCTAGATTTATGAACTGAAATATAACAGTGAAATAAATAAATTATAATTAATAAATTAAAATAAAATTAAGAAATAAAATAAATTAATAAATTAATAAATTAGTTAATAAATTAACTATCATCTTCATAATTTTGTTTCTAGTTTAATATGCTATTTGTCAAAAATAAAAACTACTGAAATGTTAATTTATTGATTCAAAACACTTTTCTGAGCTTTGTTATTCATTGTTTGTCATTTTTATTAATAGGCGTTTAGATGGTTACATTGTAACCTACATGCTGTTAACCGACGTTGGCTGACAGTGTTTATGTTTTACCGTTCTTGATGCTTAAATTGGTAACAGATTATTAAAGTCAGCGTTTTGTTTAATTAATAATGGCACATTACAACATAAATTTGCTACATTCCAGTAGAGCCTCTGATGTGCTGTACAGACGACAAAACCCGAAGGTGCTGTTGAAGGCAGATTATCAGCCGATCGAAGAAAAAGAAGATGATGAAGCTCGTCTTTATGGTGCGTTCACACCAGACACGAATAGAGCGTCTAGCACGAGTGATTTCAATATTAAGTCACTACAAAGACATGTTACGCGCGTAAAATAATCCTGTGGCGTGAATGAGGCGTAGAGCGCGGCGCGGTAGGCGCGAATTTGCCTCATTGGCGCGAATAGCGCGAGTTGAGGGTCTGGTGCGTTACGCGCAAATTATTTATTTAGTGCTTTTTGTGCATTCACGCGTTTGACGCGAATTCGTGTCTGCCGCCCGAGTTGAAAAAATGTGAAATTCTGCGTCAATTCGCGCCGCGTTAACCAATCAGGAGCTAGCTTGCTTCTGTCACGTGGTGAAGTAAATATTTTATCACATTAAACTTGATTTTAATATATGAGACATTAATTTTGTTTGCTATTTATTCCATCTCTAATCTAGATTATACGAAACATTATTATTATTCTAATGTAAAGAGAACCAACATACTTTAGTGCAAGAACATAGTTTGTGTCTGGACAGTGTTGTGTGATGGAAAAAAAATGACAGAACAGTCTAATCACTTTTGTCGTAGGCTGGCTCTATTTATCATCAAAACAAAAATAAATTACAGATTAGGTGGGTGAGGGCGAGGGTGATCCTCGCTCCGATGCGGGACAACAGGTCATCAATCTGGGCGCGGGACAGGCGGAAGTACCGCTGAAAGCGGCCGTCATCCAGGTGCAGCTCCTGGAGCAAATGGTGAAACTCGGCAAACTGGGTTCACCTCCGAAGGGTCTGGTGCACCCAAATACGGCGACGATTATCCCCACGCCGCTGTTCTGCTCTCCAGAGCAAATACAGAGCGGTTACTCTCTAAATGAATGCTCGATCAACATTAGCCGTCTTGTAAAAAGATGGCCGCCAACAGATTTCGCCTCCGGACGCGTGTTACGCGCATAAATTTTGCTTCAAACTTTTGTTTTTTACACGCGTCAATTTCGCTATTGACGCATGAATGGATTAAAGTGTACACACGTATAACTAGACCGGCAGGCACAAATTTGACGCTCAATTTGCTCCTGGTGTGAACGCACAGTTAATTTGCTAAATTTTTGTTTTGTGAATCATTCTTGAAATTGAGACGATTAACAGTGATAGCTGGCCAAAGCAACGAAAGAACATTTTCAAAACAGATCCATACATTGAACAAATCAGAAAAAAGACTTGTTGACTGTGGCGAACAGGAAGGCCGAGGGAGTTGAGAGAATGGCGCATGGCCGGTGGTGCGATTGCTAATGAGCAACACCTGTGAAGCACACCGGTCTCGCATCTCTCACAGGGGAGCGGAAGCATAAAGGAGGAGCGACGACGTTGATGATCGAGAGAGGAACAGGCCTGTATTTTAATTGTGTTGTGTTTTGTTTTTGTATTTGTATTTTATTTTAGCCAGCAGTCGTCCGCGGGGGGGTTCCTGGCAGTTATATTTATTTTCGGTAGCCAGCAGTCGTCCGCGAGGGGCTGCTGGCGGAATTTTGGTTTGGTTGTTTTATTTTAAATAAAGTATGTTTAATTGTTTGCCGGTTCCCACCTCCTTCTTCCCTGAACATTGCTACATTGACTTGGCTACAAAAAAGAATAGACTAACTAAATAGTAGCCTATTGCATTCAATATAAAAAAACAATAAAAATGTAAAAGAACACTCAAATTAATTCCGTTTAAAACCCCATCGCACATTTCAAAAAGTAGGGACAGTTTATTTATTTAACAAGTCAGTTTAGGGGTTCCCTTTGCGATGCAAAATGAGAAATACAGAATCTTATCCTTGCGACATTTTAAATTTGTTTTGACAATTGAAATTGCAGCTTTGTTGTGTACAATTAAAAAAATAAAAAATTAAAATAGTAGCTTACAAAACAACATTAATTAAATTAATTAATTAATAAATACATTTTCTTTGTCTCTCTTTCGCAGACGCGCTGGATCTCTTTTTAGCCCGTTTTTTTTTGTTTTGCCTCCCTCACCACGCGCGCCGGGTCTCTATTGAAATTAAATGTTTCAGGGTAGAAACACATCATACAGCTGATAATAGTTTGTTGCGTGTCATCCACACCAATTACAAAAATAAATAAATAAACCCTTAACAAATTATTTAGCCTTTGTTGCTTCAAAGAAAAATAATACCTTTTTTAATTCACCTTACAATAAAATCAGGTTGATTGCAAATTAAAGATATCTGTATCTGCTGCTCACTGCATTGGTTTAGTTGGCATGAACGCGTTTCGTCAACAGTTCATGTTTATATAAGGCCAGATGGTTGACAATCATACACACTGCTCAAACATTCTAAAACTCTACAAAATCAGTTGAAACAACTGGATTGAACACTTCAATTGATTTTTTGTATTGATTTTTTTTAAAAAAACTTTAAATACATTAGCTATAATATTTATAATTCAATCAAGATAGGGCCTATTTGAACACATCGAGAATTTTGCATTTGCCTGTTCTGTATCATTAGGCTGGCTATCCGACACTCTCCATATGAACGGAGGGACATTCACACCTAGCAAAAGCAGGGATATTTAGACCAAATGGAAATCCCCGTCCCCCCTGGCAAATATCACCTTGCTTACACCCATATTTAAAAAAAAAAAAAAAAACTCTTTCTGTATAGGGAACCCCATAAAGATTGTAATTATTATACAAATGTAAATTCAGCATTCTGTTGGATAATATTTGTTCCTTAGTGTAAAATAGAAAATGGCAAATCTCTCTCCATTAATAATAATAAAAAAATGGCAGAAGCCCATGTTTGTTTGGAATTTGAACCCGTGTCATCTAAATTATTGAAACCTAAGTTATTCCACTCGACCACAAATTTACTAGAAAGCCCAGAAGTTCGGTTGTCCAGCAGTCAGTGTATACACGAGAGAGAAGTGCTCTTCATTAGTCTCATTCCTCAATAGAATAGTAAATATAATCAGCATCATTGCACCTCATTTATATTTACTGACTGCGAGATATGCTTTTTATTAGATATTTTGTTTTTGTTATCATGCTGCTCCCCAGAGGAATAGGCTTCTGTTGCCCACCGACATCTTCAATTTTAAATATAGCCTATATTGTTGTCGTCTCTATTTTTAACTTTTGATTCTATTTTTTTCGTTCAAAATTTTTGTTCTATTCTGTTTTGTATGTTTATTGTTTTTTTACCTATGTAATCAGTCTCATTCTTGTTGAAATAATGAAGAAAAAAAAATTTTGTACAAGACCTTGTGCTGTGTGTGTGTGTGTGTGTGTGTGTGTGTGTGTGTGTGTGTGTGTGTGTGTGTGTGTGTGTGTGTGTGTGTGTGTGTTTGTGTGTGTGTTTAAAAAAAAAACAGATAGCCTACAAACAGAGATGTATTATAGTTCACTGTTCGTTAAAATAATAGTCTATATTTATGTATCGTTTGTTTAAACAACATTAACCAAATTGTCAACATTGCAAAATGTCCCTTTGCGTCACCTGGTCATTTCGCGAACGACTTTAAAATGCGACTGGTTTATTTTTGCCACCCCAGCTAGCGCGGTGGCAATAGGCATTCTGGTTGACTACCTACTGTATGTCCACAGATCTGCCCAGTGGAGAAAGTCTGATCAATTACTGCTATGCTTTGGGCCCCCTAAGAAAGGCCTTCCTGCATCCAAGCAGACGGTTAGCAAGTGGATAGTCCAGGCTATCTCTCTTGCATATGAGGTTATGGGCCAGCCTTCACCTTTGGCCACTAGAGCCCATTTTACTAGGGGTATGGCGGCCTCCAATGCCCTAATTTCTGGGATGTCCATTCAAGAAGTTTTTTGATGTAGCTGGCTGGTCTTCGCCGCTTACGTTTGTCAGATTTTATGACCAAGACATGGATATCCCGGGGGTCTAGAGTTCTCATGTCGTGACAGTTTAACACGACAGGTTCTTGGCCATATGGCTTTCAGGCATTCTCGTTCCCAAAGCGTCATCGACGCATCGTGAGTCCCCTCGAAAGGGAACATCTCAGGTTATGACTGTAACCCTAGTTCACTGACTAGGGAACGAGACAATGCAACACTTTACCATACTTCCTATATCCCTGTGATCGACTTGCTTCAGCCTTTTTTGAAGCTAGCGTTCTAACAGGATGTGCTTTTATCCTTTCCTGGTCATGACGTCACTGTCACGACGCACACACAGGGAAACAGCAGATCCAATAGCAGTATGTTTATTGGGTAATCCGTACACGTAATCCAGTCCAGACAAGGGTCAAACACCGTATAAGCAATCAAAGAACAAAACAACAAAAAACGAGCAGAAACAAACCTCAGAAGTGTGGGGACATAAAATAACGACTCTGTGACAAACCCTAAAAAAGACAGGGTATATATACACACAGAACTAACAAGGTGATGGGAAACAGCTGTGTGCAATGAACAGATGAGTGGCAGAACAGAATGCTGGGAAATGTAGTCTATTGTGAATGACACCGTGAAAACGAGGACCTCTGGTGAACCCCAGGGAAACACAACCAGACACTGTGACAGAACCTCCCCTCTACGGAGCGTTTACCAGACCCTCCATGACAGAAAACAAGACAAAACAAGAGTCCAAGAGGGAGATGGAACGGTGGAGGATCAGGGGATGGGGGGCCAGGTCCAAGGAAGGAAACAGAGACAGGGGCCGATGGTTTAGCCGGCGGCCAGGGCGAAGCAGACAGTCCATTGGGCGGCAGTCCATCGGGCGACCAGGGCGAACCAGACAGTTCATCGGGCGGCCAGGGCGAAGCAGACGACCCATCGGCTGGCATGGGGTGAAGCAGACGACCCATCGGGTGGCCAGGGCAAAGCAGACGACCCATCGGGCGGCCAGGGCGAAGCAGACGACCCATCGGGCGGCCAGGGCGAAGCAGACAACCCATCGAGCGGCCAGGGCGAAGCAGACGGCCCAGCGGGCGGCCAGGGCGAAGCAGACGACCCCTCGGGTGGCTCAGGAACGGACACCAGAACAGTAACAGCCACAAGGACAGACACAAACACAAAAACAAACATTGGTTCAGGAACAGCAGACACTGGCTCCGGCTCAGGAACAGCAGACACTGGCTCCGGCTCAGGAACAGCAGACACTGGCTCAGGAACAGCAGACACTGGCTCCGGCTCAGGGACAGCAGACACTGGCTCCGGCTCAACGGACACGAAAGGTCTGAAAGGCATCTCCAGGATCTAGGCTAGAGATTCTAAATAGTCGGCCAGTGTCCTTGCGGCCACGAGAATGGGCATCTCCTGATCCGTCTCCGACTGGGCAGACGTGGCCTGAACCATTTCTGGATCGGCAGACGTGACTTGAACAGTCTCTGGATCGGCAGATGTGACTTGAACAGTCTCTGGATCGGCAGACGTGACTTTAAAAGTCTCTGGATCAGCAGACATGGCTTGAACAGTCTCTGGATCGGCAGACGTGACTTGAACAGTCTCTGGATCGGCAGGCGTGACGTGAACCATCATTGACTTGGCAGACGTGACCTGAACCGTCTCTGACTGGGCAGACGGGACATGAACAATCTCTGAGTCAGCCTCCAGAAAAGCGGCGGGCTGCTGGGACACAGCCTCCGGGCCTTTGGAGAGGCTAGAGGTCTTCCTCCTCCTCCGTCGTTTCCGCTGGTGAAGTGCGCGCTCTGGGCTGGATGGAAACAGCGCTGGAGGAAACTCTGGACTGGATCGCACCAGCCCAGGGTCGAAGAGGGGCCTGAGTGGAAAATGGTGTTGGAATTCCTCTCGACCATCTCCTCCACTGCGACCTCCACAGGTCCCGCAAAACTTGACCAACCGGGCCCCTCAAACAAATCCCTTCTCTCCCGCTCGGTGGCTGGGGAAGAGATATTAAAAAACATACCGCTGGATCTTGATGATGGAGTCGTACTGTCACGACGCATACACAGGGAAACAGCAGATCCAATAGCAGTATGTTTATTGGGTAATCCGTACACGTAATCCAGTCCAGGCAAGGGTCAAACACCGTATAAGCAATCCAAGAACAAAACAACAAAAACGAGAAATGAGCAGAAACAAACCTCAGAAATGTGGTGACATAAAATAACAACTCCGTGACAAACACTAAAACAGACAGGGTATATATACATACAGAACTAACAAGTTGATGGGGAAACAGCTGTGTTCACCTCTAGTGAACCCCAGGGAAACACAACCAGACACTGTGACAGTCACCCGCCCGTGACGTTCACTCTCGCCATTGGACTAGTTGACACATGTGCTTCAGACGCAATCACGCAGGGGTGTTCCAAAAGTGTCATCCTCTCTTGTCCTTCACTGTCGTAACTCCTACTTTTATCCGTCCGGAGCACCTCCGTGAGACACTGGAGTCAGGGGACGCGTTTATTAGCAATTACGCCACCAGCCTCGCTCCATTCCCATGGCTCTCAGCCCCGCCCTGCTTTCCAAACAAGGTTACTACAATAAATCCTATAATATTTAATTTGATAAACAACATATTCTGAAGGTTAAGCAATTCCTCTATACTAACCATATGCTGAATAAGAAATTACAAATATCAGGTCTTATTCTGCACTCTCTTCATGGAAAATGAGTGCATGTTCTGAAATTATATTGGATGTATTTGGCACACTTAAGTGCATTATGCCCTGTTCCCACCCAGTATTACCACCTATCAAGCAGTCAGCAAATTGCTGTCACATCTTGTATTTAAATGCAACTCCTGTGACCACTTGTAATTGGATTTTAAAGTCAGGTTCTCTAAAATCATGACTTCATACACTCAGAAAAAAACAAAAGCACAGTCATACACTCTCAGAGGTACAAAAAGCTGTCACTGGGACAATACCTTTTAAAAAGGTTCTAATATGTAGCATTTAGGTACTAATAAGTACACTTTTGATACTAATATGCTAATTCCTTCAAGTTACTAATATGTACTCTTTAGGTACTAAGGTGTGCCTTTTCGAAGGGTTACCTCCCGAGTGACAGCTTTATTACCTTTTTTTTTCTGAGTGTACATCATAGAAGTCAGAATTGCTCATTGCCATTTCAGTTAGAATCTGTATTACCTGAACTTCAGATGTGTGCTTGCTTTACATAATTTACATTTATGCATGAAGCAGACACTTTCATCCAAAGCAAATTATCTATGTCTCCGTGTGTGACAGCCAATTCCAATATCCAATATCCAATATATCCAATCAGATCACCCGAGATGGATGTTAAGACAAAGTGTAAATGTGGCCTTATGCAAAAGCACAACCATTTTCCAAACAGCTAGTGTTCAGAAGCATGAACATGAAAGTTCAATGCATCGATGGCTTGTGCAATGAGCCATACCAGGCCACATTAAAAAGAGACTTTCAGCTCCAAACCCACATTCTGATTGCAGTGTGGGAATTAAATGTCTATCGATTCATCAGAAACAGACACTCATCATAGGTGATCAACCTTTTTTCATCTGCAAGTCTTTGCATGATCAGTTACTGACAGCACAATACGGTCTGAAGGCCCCAGATGAGCATTTCCTACGCTCACAAAAGTGGCAGACCAAAGCTTTCTTCTCCCTCCAGGGACGTCGTATTTTCTTCTTCTTTGTTTTCGCCGTGCGTATTTTATGTTTCTTTGTCTGTGTCGGGTTTTGAAGATTCTGTGAGAGGCTGCGACGGCTCTTTATCCAATTTCTCCAGAGAGCCACAATGTTTTCAATATGCTGATGTACTGCATTCCCTTTCACTTTTATAAATGGGCTACGATATTAAAATGAACACCCCTATCCTGAAATCCATTTACTCTCTTGCTGGTTTTAAACCATCACTGAATTGAAATAAATTTGTTTCCTCCACCTTCAGGTAATATTCATTAAAATAACTTTAATGAAAGCAGCTGAAATCCTTGCCCATGTGTCCTCATATGTTCGGTCTGTTCAAATCTCCATTTATACAGATTCCTCTTCTAGCTGAAAAAGACACTCATCAACCTGTCTGAGCAACTGTAATATATATATATATATATATATATATATATATATATATATATATATATATATATATATATATATATACACCCAGATATATGATATGTGTGGTATATATATATATATATATATATATATATATATATAGAGAGAGAGAGAGAGAGAGAGAGAGAGAGAGAGAGAGAGAGGCCAAGCCCACAATACTGGGCGGGGGTGAAATTTCATGCTGCCCGCCTGAGAGAGTAGATACCTCCTGACCGGGAGCTCCAAGGGAGAGCCGTCCAGGAGAGAAATCAGGTCCGCAAACCATACTCGGGCCGGCCAGAAAGGGGCTACTAATAGTAGGCTGACCCCGTCCCGGCGAACCCTCTCCAGAACTCCAGGTAGCAGAGCAATCGGGGGAAAGGCGAACAGACGTGACCTCGGCCACGGCTGCACCATAGCGTCCAACCCCAGAGGGGCTGGATGGCTGATGGAAAACCACAGATGACAATGCGTGGTCTCCTTGGAAGCGAATAGGTCCACCTCGGCGCGACCGAAACTCAACCAAAGGTGCTCCACCACCTCGGGATGGAGTCTCCAATCCCCTGGCCTCGGCCCCTGTCTCGACAGGGAGTCTGCTACCACATGCAAATACCCAGGAAGATACATTGCTCTCAGAAATAGTAACCTCCCTTGGGACCACAGGAGGATCTGACTGGCCAACTTGTAAAGCCGGCGAAACCGCAGGCCCCCCTGATGATTTATATAAGAGACCACCGACGTGTTGTCTGACTGAACTAACACATGATGACCTCTCAGGTCTGCTAGGAAGTGTTTCAGAGCCTGGAACACCGCCAATATCTCTAGACAATTTATAAGCCGTGATAGATGATGGTCCTGCGACAGCCCTTGGGCTGGACGACCACTCGTGACTGCCCCCCACCCTGTGAGGGAAGCATCCGTCATTAGCGTTACACGACGACAAAGAGCCCCCAACACAGGCCCTTTGAATAGGAACCAAGTTTCTTTCCACATGACCAGAGCACGAAGGCAGCGCCGCGTGACTTTGACCGCGCGGAGCGGATTTCCCCTCGGGGAGAATCCCTTGGTCCTGAGCCACCACTGTAGCGATCTCATGTACAACAGGCCGCAAGGTATAACGTCGGACGCTGCTGCCATCAGACCCGACAGTCTCTAAAACTGTTTTACAGTAAGTAGCTGGCCTAGCTTTACTTGTTTCACAGCTGAGAGAATCGAAACGATGCGGGTCGGAGCGAGTTGCGCCTGCATCGAAACCGAAACCCAAACGACACCCAGAAAAGTGGTCTTCTGAGGAGATAATACACTTTTCTTTGCGTTCAGCCTCAACCCCAACTTCCTGATATGAACGAGAACGACATCTCAATGTCGAACCGCCATCTGCTCTGTCTGAGCAAAAATCAACCAATCGTTGATGTAATTGAGGACACGAACACCCTGAAGCCTCAGGGGCACTAGTACTGCGTCCATGCATTTCGTGAAAGTGCGGGGAGATAAAGCTAGGCCAAACGGAAACACCCTGTGCTGAACACCTCGCCCCCGAAGGCGAATCTCAGGAACTTCCTGTGTTGTGGAAGGATGGAAATGTGGAAGTACGCGTCCCTTAGATCTATCGTGACAGACCAGTCCTCGGATCTGATTTGTGACACAATCTGCTTGATAGAGAGCATCTTGAATTTTGGCTTCCCTACCGAGCGATTCAATAGGCGCAGGTCTAAAATTGGACGCAACCCCCCATCCTATTTTGGAACGATGAAATATCGGCTGTAATAGCCTTGCTCCACACTGGGAGGAGGAACCTGTTCTATAGCCTCCTTTTGAAGGAGTGCTTTTACCTCTTGTTCCATAACCAGAGCCTGCTCGGGGCCCACCACCGTAGGCAGAACCCCTCTGAATCTTGGTGGACGACACCTGAATTGGATAGCATAATCCCTTTCTATTGTCTGCAGGACCCAATGAGATATTTTTGGAAGGCTTTTCCACTCTGGCAGAAATTCTACTAAGGGTACCAGTCTCTCGAGACTGGCCTCTGGTGTAACTTGAGCAGCAAACGTTACAGCGCCCTGTAACGGCACACCGGCAGGGAACAACTGGTCTAACCGCTCTGAAACCCTCCTCAGAGGAAGCGAGCGTCCCTTGGGAAATCGCTCGCTGGGACCGTCTGCGCCCCGGCATGTAGGCGGGGTTGGCAGAACGGGCCCCTGAGGGCACCGAGGAAGAATGGGCACCGTAGAAAGAGGTGAACACCTTTCCGCCTCGGTGGGGACCACCCTCAGTGTCCTGCGCGCCGTGGCGCCAGGACTTCTTCTTAGCCGAAGCCTTCTTAGCTAATATAACTGTCCTCAGATCAGTTCTATTACTGGGAGATTTCGGCTGAGAGTGCCGCGGCTGAGCCGACTGTCCAGCAGGGGGAGCACGAGACGCGACACTCTGCTTCAGCGCCCTATATGATGAGCTCGCAGACGGCCGGGGCTGCTCCCGCTCAGCAGCCCCAGGGACATGAATTTTTAAAGGGAGAAATTTCTTAAAAGCTGTTGTTTGCTTTCCCTTCTCCTGGAATTTATCGATGACAGAATTTACAGCATCGCCAAATAAACCCGGGGGGGAGAGAGGACTGTCTAAAAGGAAAGCTTCTTTTTCTTTTATATTTGTCTGATTTAACCACAGATGTCTTTCTGCGGCCACCAGAGCTGCCATAGATCGACCCACTAGCTTGGCCGACTCTCTGGTTGCGCGCAGGGATAAATCAGCAGCCTGACGCAGTTCGCGAACCACGTCAGCACTGACCTCCTCACTCTCACCCACCTCCCTCAGCAGGTCAGCCTAATAGACATAGTATGCAGACATGACGCAGCCTGACCCGCCGCCGAATACGCTTTACCCACAAAAACCGAAATATTTCTAAGAGGCTTGGTGGGTAATGCCGGTGCCTTAACAGATGACGCAGCCTCGAGGGAGAGAAAACTCGCAAGCGTCTCTTCCACGCGAGGCATAGCCGAATAACCATATGATTTTGCCCCCACAATATTAGAATATGTTGAAGTCTGGGGACTAAACACTCTAAATGACACCGTTTTTTTCCACGATTTAGACACCTCAGTGTGGAGATCAGGAAAAAACGGCAAGCACCGGCGTGGAGGTTGCACTCGTGACGGCAAAAATCTCTCATCTAATTTTGATTTAGAAACAGACTCCTGTCTAGTCACTGGCCATACAATGCTGAGCTTTTCTACAGCTCTTGTTAATACCTCCACTAGCTCATCACTTTCGGGAGTGTAAGGTGGCGAATCCTCCACATCTCCCTCATTTATAACTGGTGCCTCAGCCCGAGCGGAAGAAACCGCAGCGCGTGCTTCCGAACACGGGACTGAGGCACTGGATCTCACAGGTGAAGGGAGAGATAAGGCAGAGCCCGTCTCTAACCCCGCTGAGAGATCCATCTGCGATCCCCACGATACGCGCCGCCGCTCTGCCTCGGCAAGAGCGGAACCCGAACCGCGGGGAGCACGCACCGAACCGCTCTCCTCGAAGAGCGCCCGGCGGGAGCGGAGCGTCCTTAATGGCAGACGCTCGCAATGCTCACAATCAGCTCCTGATTTTCATGTCTATACGAAAAAAGGGGGAGTGACAGTTAAAGGGTTAAACAATATTAAACTATAATATCTATATCTATAATATCTAAAAGATAATTTATATATAAAAACTCTCCTACAGTTCAGTCACCATCAGTCGCGACGGTCGCGACTCGGACGTATTTTCATTTAAACGTCACTCACTGACGTTTTCCTAACCAGAAAAAAAAACGATTGCCCTGCTCTGCCTCTGATTGGCTAGTACTCATTGTCATTTGGGTCAGAGCCAATTAGAAGCAGGATGTGGGTGGGAAAAAACTCTGTGTATAGGGAAAGGGGAGAGACAGAGGGAACAGGCAAGACAAAACTCCAACGTTTAAATAACAAATAGAAAATATCTGCTTGACAACGAGCTGAGAACAAGCCCAAATAAGCAACTACACTTTAGAAACAAGCCCCAAAAAAAAAGCGACCCGCGACTACCAATATTTGTAAGCGACTTTACAGAAAAACAAGCCCAAAGTCGCTTATAATAAGCGGACTTGGCAACACTGATTCCAGGTCCAATCAATGAGCCGGGCTGGGCGGGGCCGGGGTAGCTTGCAGGGCGGGGCGTGTTCGGTACGCCATGAGAGTATCGCCATTCGAATCGTGGGTTCGCGGTTTTTCGGTTTGGTTCGAATATCGTTACACCCCTAATAAAAAGAAACATTAATTTTCTGAATACAATACATTTCATAGGACAATATTATTCTTAAACATTTTAATAAATTATTAATGTGAAAAATAAGTTGTTAATCTAATTCATTATTAATTATCGAATTTAATTGATTAGACATGTTTTATTGAAATTTTAATAAACAAACAAATTATTTCAAGATTGTTATAATAAAAGCATTTGTTCAACCAAAAAAATTCCTGTTTTCATTAATTTAACTGTCATTTTAACTGATGATAATAATAATAATACCCATAATTTAATAATACAGTTTATTTATTTAACAATTGATTAATACTGTAAACCGTGATATTTTCTGAGACGTTACCATACTGTGAAAATCTTATACCATTACAACCCTACACGGGAGGGTCCCCCACCCCCGCTGTTAAAAAAGTAACTTTTACTCTGAGTCAATTTTAAATGAGCTACTTTTTACTTTTACTTGAGTAGATTTTTAGACCGGTACTTTTACTTGTACTTAAGTAAAATTTCATTGAAGTAGTAGTACTTTTACTTGAGTAGAATATTTTATTACTCTTTCCAACTCTGGTATCTACTGTCGTCGACAGGTTTCAGGAGGCGAAAAAACAGTCGGCAGCTTTTCAGCAGTACCTCCCCTGCCGTTCTAGATCTGGGAGGGCTAGTCCAAGTGGCCAGCCTCAGCCGTCAGCCAGCTCCTCTCATCGCCTGGGGCAAAAGGAGAGCGTTTCCTCTCGAGCCCCTCCTACGGGAGCTTGGCAACAGATTAAACGCTCTCATTCTAAATCCGCTGGCCAGAAGGGCCGTCATTCAGCCCCTCCTACGGGAGCTTGGCAACAGAGAAAATGCTCTCATTCTAAATATGCTGGCCAAAAGGGCCGTCATTCAGGCTAAGAGGGCTTCAGGAAAGAGGTCCTAGCCAGAGTAATAGGACCTCTAAGGGCTGTCCCCCCCGCTGTGAGGCAACCGAGGTTGTTTTCCCTGCGGAGCCCTTCAGAAAAAGATGTTATGCCGCCGTCACTGACGCTTCGGGTCACATCAATTTCCAGCGAACGCACACCGTGGCGCTCGCCCCAAGAGCTTGCAAAAGAGCACCACCTATGGTCGAAAAATTATTCTTGTCCGCTTCCTGCCAGTTCGCTGCTTCAGAAGGTCGAGAACAGTGCTCGAGAAACATCTGAGGGCAGCCTCGAGAGGCTGGTTCCCTTAGTAATTTTTTTGGAGTGGTGGCGCCTTCTGCCAAATATTTCTATATGGGTCCTGAATATAATAGAAAAAGGGTACAGACTGCAGTTCGGTCAACAACCTCCCAGGTTTGCAGGGGTGTTACCAACTACAGTGGTTCCAGAACAGGCTCGGGTTATGGAACAAGAAGTACAGGCTCTACTGGTCAAAGGGGCCACAGAATGTGTTCCCCCTACCAGACAGAGAGTCAGGGTTTTAAAGCCGATACTTTATAGTTCCAGAGAAGGATGGCGGGCTCAGGCCGATTTTGGACTTGAGGTGCTTGAATCAGTCTCTGAGGAGGTTCAGGTTCAAGATGTTGACGATATCCATCATTGTGAACCAAATCAGGTCCGAGGACTGGTTTGTCACAATAAACCTAAAAGACGCCTATTTTCATGTCTCCATCCTTCCATGTCACAGGAGGTACCTAAGGTTTGCTTTCGGGGGCGAAGCATATCAATATTGGGTTCTTCCGTTCGGCCTAACACTCTCTCCCCGCACGTTCACGAAGTGTATGGATGCAGCTCTGGCTCCTCTCAGACTCCAGGGCATTCGTATACTGAATTATATCGACGACTGGCTTATATTGGCTCAGTTTCGGGAAATGGCAGTTCGGCATCGAAATGTCATCCTTGGCCACATTCAGAGTTTGGGGTTGAGACTCAACACTAAAAAGAGCGTGTTGGAACCAGTCCAGGAAACAACGTGTCTGGGTGTGGTATGGAATTCGATTACGATGCGGGCACACATGTCTCCCGCACGTGTCCAGTCCATCCTAAATATGGTTTCAGGAGTAAAGCTAGGTCAGGCCATCACTGTGAAGCAATTTCAAAGAATGCTGGGCCTCATGGCAGCTGCATCCAACATTTTACCTTTGGGCCTTCTACATATGAGCCCCCTTCAGTGGTGGCTAAAATCCAAGGGGTTTTCTCCCAAGGGGAATCCATTTCGTATGATCAGAGTAACGCGCAGATGCCTTCGTTCTCTACAAATATGGAAGAAACCTTGGTTCCTGTCCCAAGGGCCAGTATTGGGAGCGCACAGTACTGTGCAGACTGGCGCATCAGATTATTCTTTGGTCCCAGGGGAAAATACTGTCTATCTGAGCAATGTATATTCCGGGGGTTCAGAATCAGGGAGCAGACATCCTGTCGAGGCAGGGGCTGAGGCCCGGGGAATGGAGACTTCATCCAGATGTGGTGAAGTTGATATGGGAGAGGTTTGGACCAATGGAAGTGGATCTATTTGCCTTTCGAGAGACGTCCCACTGCCCACTTTGGTTCTCTCTCGCACATCCAGCCCCACTGGGGTTGGATGCTATGGTACAGGCCTGGCCGAGGCTTCGCCTGTACGCATTTCCTCCGATTGCTCTGCTTCCGGAAGTCCTGTAGAGGGTCCGTCTGGAGGGCATCAGTCTACTTCTGGTTGCCCCAATGTGGCCGACCCGAGTGTGGTTTTCAGACATGATATCACTCCTGATAGCTCCACCATGGCAGATTCCTCTGAGGAGGGATCTGTTGTCTCAGGCGGAGGGCACAATCTTCCACCCTCACCCGGAGCTGTGGAAACTGTGGGTCTGGCCTCTGAGGGGGTTCAGTACCTAAATGCTGGTCTATCAGCTGGGGTGGTTGAAACCATACTAGGAGATTATATGGCCTCAAGTGGAATGTGTTTGTCACTTGGTGTAGAGAACAGGAGTTAGATCCAGTAAACTGCCCGGTGGCTTCAGTTCTGGAGTTTTTGCAAGATTGTTTCTCTGCGGGTCTCTCCCCTTCCACGCTTAAAGTGTACGTGGCTGCTATTGCGGCTTTCCACGCAGCATTAAGTGATGGGCCTCTGGGGATGCACCAGTTGGTCATACGTTTTATCCGTGGTACTTGGAGGATGAGACCGACAACCAGGTCCAGGGTTCCTGCCTGGGACCTGGCGGTGGTTCTCGAAGGGTTATCCCTGGCCGCCTTCGAACCACTGCAGTCGGCTTCGCCTAGGGATCTTATGCTAAAAATTGTATTTCTCTTAGCTATTACCTCTCTTAAGAGGGTGGGAGATCTCCAAGCCCTGGCAGTGACACCCGCTTGCTTGGAGTTTGCCCCTGGCAGAGTTAAAGCCTTTTTGCAACCGAGTCCGGGTTACGTGCCTAAGGTTTCTAGGCTCGGTCCACGGTCCTTCAGGCATTCCATCCTCCACCTCATGTGTCGGCAGAAGAAGAGAAGCTTCATTTGCTCTGCCCCGTCAGAGTTTTAAGCGTGTACCTCGAGAGATCCTCTTCTTGGACCAATTATTGGTGTGTTTTGGGTCACCTAAGAAGGGACTCCCGGCATCCAAGCAAACTATTAGTAATTGGATTGTTCAGGCTATTGCCTTGGCTTATGAGGTGCGCGACTTGCCTTCACCTTTAGCTCTTAGGGCTCATTCGACTAGAGGCGTGGCTTCCTCTAGGGCCCTCCTTTCGGGAGTGCCCCTCCAGGAGAGGGGCTACCCCGCACACTTTTATAAGGTTTACACCTCCCTAGTACACCTGGCGCACACGTGCTTTCGTCCTAGTTGAGTCCCTGAATCAGTTTCACTCCGGGACAGGCCTTTTCGGTGCGTGGCCTAGTGGGCATTCGTTCCCCAAAATGTCGAGTTCTCGACGCAGTGTTGAGTTCCCTCGAAAGGGAACGTCTCGGGTTATGACTATAACCCTTGTTCCCTGAGAAGGGAAAGACACACTGCGTCACTATGCCACGCCCCTCGAGGCCTTAGAGCGTCTTGCTTCATCGCGAGGCTGGTATGTGTGTGTTTCAGCGTCACCTTTATACTTCCGGTTATGCCGTCACATGTTAGGTCAGGACGCAACGCCAATCAGAAATTGGAATAGTTTCATTCTTACTTCAGAGGCGCACGCTAAGGGAGCGTCCCCAAAGTGTCGAGTTCTCGACGCAGTGTCACGTTCCCTTCTCAGGGAACAAGGGTTATAGTCATAACCAGAGCCGTTTTGCTTAAAAAGGATTTTTTTCTCTCTGTTTCTAAACCTTTTTTTATATTGTTCTATGATAGTGTTAATTTGATGATTTGAGTAGCAAATTTGTGAATTGCTGTGCTTTTTGAAATAATATTATCTTTGTGCATTGGGTGTATTGTCTATTTTGTGTATTCTCTTGAAGTGGGTTATTTTTTTATTTTTTTTTACCCATTTACCTTCATTTATGATTATTTGATTTGTGACTACACAAAACATAAGATATATACAACACATTCACTTACAGCATTAATTTGCACTTTACTACACTTTTCATATTTTTACATTTTCAAACACTACACACAGTATATTGCACACTACATACACATTGTGTATTTCACAGACGATGAAATTGAAAGAAGTGGAAGAGAAATGCAGGGGCTCCATGAAACCACCCCCCATCGACCACCTCCTCGTCCCCAAGTACCACAAAGGCAGCCCTTCCAGGCCACCCCATGGTTACCAGTAAAGCAGGACAAAATCCAACAGTATGAAATAAGCATGCCCGTCGATGTGAGTATTTAAACTGTATCCCAGCCAAATGATAACCCCCAACAGTCTGTCAGGCCAAAGACAAGGCAGCTAGCGGCACATACAGAGAATGTGTCCCCCTTGTCAGTGAGCTGGCACCAGTTGAGCACCTGCCCATGCCCCAGATAACCAATTCTATGGACTTTCAACCACCATGCACATGTCTTCAGTTAGCCCGCACCCATCTAATGTGCAGACTGTTTCATCCCAAACTAACATGCGTGACAATGTCACTACATTTCAGGCTTCACCAAACGTGGCCAACAGAATGCCAACTGACATTTCACCTTCTCCAAATGACCCATACCTGCCCCCAGCGTTGACTGTGCCGCCTAAAACATACATTTCTTCTTATCCAGGTATGATCCAGGCACCCAATTTGTACACTTCTCCATATGGCCTGCACTCTCCTGCTGCAATAGCTGTTTCACCCCAACCCAACTTGCCGGGTCATCCAACGGCCGCTCAGGTTCCTCCATCCTTCTGTTATGGTGTGCCAAATGCCATGTTCTCAAAACCACCAAACTTTTTGCAGAAAACGGGCTCCTACCAAACGCACCGAAATTCCAATGATCGACAGCGCACCTTACATTCAAACTGTGCTGTTGTGTCGTCTTCCTCACCTCCTATGTATGCTTCAATGATAGTGCTAGTGGCTCATGGTTCTGCAAAGACCTCAGGCCGCACCTCCGCATGTGGCTCACTAGCAAGACGCATAAATCCATGCCTCTGGAAGGACCACGCCACAGCCCAGCTTTACACAGACACATCAAGTTCGAAATGTGCAGGTATTCAGCGGTGGTCCTGATTGCAGGATACTTATTGAAGACTGGATAAGAGATATGCAGTACCTCCTTGATGCTGGAGGAATGCCCGCAAACCTGTCCTTTGCTAATGCAGTGCGACATTTGAGTGGTGAAGCCAGGAGGCTAGTTCTGAATCTCCCTCCTAATGAGCAGACTGCTGGCAGAGCTTTTGAAGAACTATGAGCTGAATATAGTGACATGCAGACATCACTGGACCCATTAGCTGATTTCTATGAGAGATACCAGCAACCTGGCGAATCAGCGTGTTCATACCCATTTCTCTGGAGGCCACTTTACATTCGGTAGAAGATGCACAGTATGGAGGCCTTCAAGCAGAAGTAACCTTCGTAACCTTGCTCGAGAGACAAGGAAGTTTCAGACACAGCCAAAGGTCAAAAAGACGTACGCACAGGCTCAGTTAATGGCAGTGAGTGGTAACCAGCGTGGCGAAAAGCCGAGAACAGAGAAAGGGAATAGGCAGAACACAGATCTTACTGAACTTACAGCCATGGTGAAGAAACTGGTGAGCAGACAAGAGGATCAGATCAACAGGTTGACGCAGTTGGAAGCTAGAGTTGGAGTATCACCATGGACTGTGCTTCCACAAACCCAGAGACCTCAAGAGAGTAGTGACACTGCAGTAAGGGGCATAGTGTGCTATTGTTGTGGAAAACCGGGACACATCGCACGTCTGTGTCAGACTATGATGACTGATGAGGCAGCCCAAGCTGAAAATGGAGCGCAGTCCAGGCATGATTTAAATGTGTAGGGCCTGTGGTTACCGGGGCAACCACAGACATGCAACAGAGTCCCCAGCAACATGTAACGGGCAGGTCAAAACCAGCTGATACCCCGCTGGTAGGTCCCTGTAATGAAGGGGTGGTTGGAGTGAATGGAGAAATGTGTAAAGCTCTCATTGACTCTGGCTCTCAAGTAACCACAATTACTTATGAGTTCTGACGCCGACATCCTGTCCTATGTTTTCAGGAATTGCAGCCATCAGACATACCCATTGAAGGTGCCGCTGGTCAACCCGTATGTTAGTGTGCTTTGTATCGACCTCAAGTTTTTGGTAAGGGTCTACTCAAATGTTCCTGCTTTTGTTGTCCCTGTAACAGAGTACCGATCCAGTGATCCATTGCTCATTGGGACTAATGTAATAAGGGTTTCAAGAAGGGTCCTCCAAGCATCATATAGCAGAAAATATCTGGCCAAAGTGAAGCTGACCAATCCTGAGTGGCACTCTGCACTGGTTGCTGTGGGTAAAAGTGAACCTGATGGAGCTAAGGGTAAAGTAGGCCAAGTACAGTATGCTGGCCACAGAATAAGGATACCAGCTGGTAAGGAGCAGGATGTTATTTGCAGAATAATGGGTGGACCGAAAGGAACACACTACACAGTTCTAGTGGAGAGCCAGTTCTCCAAAAGGGTTCCAGAAGGCCTTATGGTTGCCAGGCTGCTTGCTAATGTGGAAAAAAGTTGTGTTCCCATCAGAGTCTTGAATCTGTCTGAAAAAGATGTGATTGTCAACCCAAGGACCCTGCTTACAGATGCTTTCCTGGTTCGGAATGTCCTTGAAGAGGAACAAAAGTGCCAAATGCCGTGCCATAACCAGTTCATGCGTCAGAGTCAGTGTGAGAATTCATTGTCAGCGTCTAGTCAAAATCAACAGCAGACTACCAGGGTTGAGACTGTTAATGGTATGACATGTGGAGTTGATCTTAGTGCTGCAGCAGTGGAAGGTGACGAGCAGTTGGCGTTGCTCCATGATTTGCTGAGGAGAAATGCGGATGGCTTCTCCAAACACTCAATGGACTATGGACATGCCACCACTGTGCAACATGAGATACCGCTGGTAGACCCGAAACATTTCAGCCTCCCTTATCGCAAAATACCCCCGTCTCAGTAACAGGAAGTGCGGAAAGCCATATCAGAGATGGAAGAATCTGGAGTAATCCGTCCAAGCAAAAGCCCCTATGCATCCCCATCGTTGTTGTTTCTAAAAAAGATGGCTCCTTGAGGATCTGCGTGGACTACAGGAAATTGATTTCATGCAGCACCAGAGACGCTTTTCCGCTACCAAGAATAGAGGAGGCATTGGAGGCGTTGGGGCAGGCAAGGTTATTCTCGACTCTCTATCTTATATCTGGTTACTGGCAAGTTGAGGTGGTCGAACACGACAAGCTCAAAACTGCTTTCAGCACTTCCATGGGGTTATTTGAGGCTAACAGAATGCCGTTTGTCTGCAGAATGCCCCATCAACCTTCCAAAGATTGATGACCTGCTGCTTTGGTGATCTGAACTTTGAGAGCCTCCTTATGTACCCCGGTGACATAATTATCTTCTCAAGGACTTTTGAAGAGCATCTTGAGCGGTTGGAAGTAGTGTTCAGCCGGCTCCGCAAACATGGTTTGAAGCTGAAGCCTCAAAAATGTAGTCTACTGAGGAAAAAAGTTCAGTACTTTGGCCATGTGGTGTCAGCGGAGGGTATTCATACAGATCCTGAGAAGATAAGCAGAGTCAGAGACTGGAAGCGGCCGTCAAGTGTGAAGGAAGTGATGGGTTTTGTTGGTTTCACTGGGTACTACAGACGGTTCATCAAGGGATATGCAACATTGGCGGCACCCCTGTATAGACTTACCTCTGGGGACTCAAAGAAGAAGAAAAGAGGGGTAAAAGGAACCTCTGGACCTGTGAAACCGTTTGAGTGGTCAGATGAATGTGAGAGAACGTTTGAAGCACTGAAGGAGAGACTGACTACAGCACCGGTTCTGGGCTATCCCAACTTCAGCTTACCATTTGTACTGCAAACGGATGCTTCTGGTGAGGGTCTTGGGGCGGTCCTTGCACAAGTTCAAGATGGTTCGGAAAAAGTAATTGCTTATGCAAGCCGAGGTTTGAACCACCTGAAACCCGCTACCCCGCACATAAGTTAGAGTTTTTGGCTCTAACGTGGGCTGTTACAGATAAGTTTTATGATCACCTTTATGGGCATACGTTTTCTGTGCTGACTGACAACAACCCACTTAAATATGTGATGAGTACAGCAAAGTTGGATGCCACAGGTCAGCGTTGGTTGTCACAGCTTGCCATATTAGATTTTGGCATTGAGTACAGGCAATGGAAGTCCAACTCTAATGCCGACACACTCTCAAGGATGTCTAGTCAAGAGGTCACAAAAACTCTTCAGTCCTGCCCACAGTGCATTTCCTCCACACAGCAAGACCAGTCATGCGGAGATGAGTTAGGGAGGAAAGAAGTGGATGTTAGTGAGCAAACGGAGATAACTTTTATATGCAAAGAGGGAGAGTTTCTAGGCCGGGTTGACGATCTAGCCAATCCATTTGATGGAGTGGGTACTGATGCGCTGCCTGCAATGACAAAGCTGGAGATCAGAGGATGTCTAAAGGAGGACCCTGTCATTGGGCCAGTCCTACATTACAAGACACTAAACAAAAAGCCAAGACGTGGAGAAAGGTTGGAAAAAGGGAGAGATGCACGGCTTCTCTTAAAAGAGTGGAGGAGGCTGGTGGTTAAAGATGAAATTCTTTACAGGCAAGTTAAAGATGTTCAGGGATTTGCTCAGCTGGTCTTGCCAGAGAAAATGCGACTTTTGGCTAAAACAAGTCTTTATGACGATTCCAGTCATTTGGGATTTGAACGTACCTTAAATCTGTTTCGAGAACGATTCTTTTGGCCGAGAATGCAGTGTGAAATAAAGTCCTGGTGTGAGCAGTGTGAAAGGTGTTGTCTGAGGAAAACTCCCATTGGAAATAGGGCTCCACTGGTGAGCATTCACACTAATGCCCCTATGGAACTCATCTGCATGGATTTCCTTGTCCTGGAGAAGTCTAAGGGAGGAATAGAGAATGTACTGGTTGTCACCGATAATTTCTCAATATTTGCCCAGGCTTACCCCACGAAAGACCAGAAGGCTGTTACTGTGGCAAGGGTGCTGTGGAAGAATTTCTTCTGTCGATTTGGTTTCCCAGCATTTCTCCCCATACTTCCTGATGTATGGCAGACATCCAAGACTGCCCGTTGATCTCCTTTTTGGCCTGTCAACAGCAAAAGAGCCATGTGAGTACAGTGAATATGTCCAGACTCTGCATGAGTGCTTGACCTATGCTTATGATGAGGCAGACCGAATGTCAGGGCATGCTAAGGATCTTCAGAAAAAGCACTATGATAAGAAAGCCAAAAGCCACATGTTCAAACCTGGTGACAGAGTGATGGTCAAAGTGTGTTATGTTGAGGGAAAACAGAATCTGCCCATGAATTCCAGTGTATATGATTCGTCCAGAAGATGGTGACAGGGAAAGAGTCATCCACCGAAATCTTCTGTCCCAGTGTATGTTTTTCCCGGTGGGTTTCAAGTACCTTGCCCGAGAAGACCCTGACATGGAGAAAATGTCTGGAAGTGACTCATGTGTTTCCGAGGAAGAAGAGGAAGTAGTGGAGACAATTGACAGTGGGAACAATGGCACTAGTACACAGTGTACAAGTGTGGAATGACCAGATGTTGTGGACGAAGAGCATGAAGAGGATGGAAGTCAGTTGAAAGAGACTGTGAGTGAAAAGTAGAAGCATGGGGAGCAGGCACCGTTTGAAGTCTCCAATCCTGAGCGGCCAGAGAGGAGATATCCTGAGCGGAAAAGGCGCTTACCAAATAGACTCTCCTTGGAGATACATGTCCTCCAAAGTGAAAGTGATAAGGAGAAGGTAGAAGGAAGGAAAGTGTTGGAAAAGGCTAAGGCAAAGAAGAAGCTCTACCTTAGCAAAACAGATAAACACACACACCCACACCCACACAGACACTTCAATGTTAATCTTAAGATTTAAACTGACTTAATTTAGTTTTTTTTTAAGTGATGACTGGGGTGGCATAATTTAAAGAGGGAGTGGATGTAGGAAAGATGTAAAATGTTTCTCCTAGCCTTAGGGGGGAGCTGTGTTCCATGAGTGTTTCTCTGTGTGAGTGAGCCCTTCTTCACATGGGTGGGGCTTAATTCTGTTCTGTTTTCCTTGTGAAAAGGTAGGGACGGTTTTCATTGTTCTCGGTTGCATCTATTTAATTTCTTTAATTGTATTGGCCATCCATGTTATTTGAAGAGGTGTATTGCTGTTGAAGATGTTGGCTAACATATATGTGCAGTTATTTGTGATGGATGGTTTTGTGTGTCTGATAATATTTAAAGGGTTGTGGATTCCATGTGGTGGGTTATATTTTTCTGTATATTTTGTTGTGTTGTCTTTATATTGGTAACTAACAGTTCTATTTTCCTTGTGAAAAGATAAAGAGCCCATAAGAAAGCTTCACTACTGTGACGACCACGATATTTGTGTCCTCCTCACAGAGTACCCTACATCACAGATTACCCTACGTCACAGAGTACCCCTACTTCAGGAACTTTCCGTTTAACCTGAAAAGGGCAGCACTCAGACGTTTTTACACCATATATTTGTAAATTAAAACACTTTATACCCAAATGTCAAAAAAAGTACTCGAATCAATGAACAGCATTTATGAAGCTCCATTCTTACAGATCATTAACTAAAAACAAGTTGTTCTAGTGTTTAGTTACCCTTTAAAGTCTGCTTAATTGGAACAAGTAAAGATAAACATTTGAAAAGAAGTACATTTAATCACGCTAATATATAAGCACGTATACTTTAGGAACACTTTAAATATCTTGCATTTAAATTATACAGTGATCATCATACTATATTAACTAATGGTGATATTAAATTTAGGCTTAAAATGAAGAAATATGCATTGTGCAATAAAGAAGAAGACCAAATAAAGTTGAATTATAATATTTAGTAAGTCTAAAGCAATATGTCAGTAAATGTATGAATGGGTTTGTAGTTTAGTTAGTATAAAATAAATGCCTATTTTTGACATGAGGTAAGAGAGCCAGATAACAGGTGTGGAGAAATAGTATATTTTAATGAGAGAGCTTGCCAGGAGATCGATAAACACAAATATTCTCAATAAGAACTTAGGGCTTCCTGAAGAAGGGTTACATTCAAATAAAGTCTCTGCTTGAAGAAACAACTAATACAGCAATCAGCCTAGTAGACGATAGTTAGATGAGATCTCCGTCAAGAGAGTAGAGGCACAGGCTGAAGGCGCTCGAAGGAGACTTGAGGCAAGCGGCGATTCTCCGGCTCAGATCAACAAGGCTATTACAATCAGCTCTCCGACACGACAGGACTGAGGCAGGACAGAAGACAAAATGTTAGATGGCACATAGCATACACACAGTAATGCAATACTCAGGCAAAGACAGGAAGGAAGAGAGACAGTTCCACAAGGAACTGTTGACCCCGACCCCGGCGGCGAACGTCTAATAGTTTACGGACTATGTAAACAGGAGTACCCTCGACACGAACAGGAGGAGAAGAGTAGCGCAGAGGGGAACGAATAACCGGTTTAATACATGAAACGTGAAAGACAGGATGGATGCGACGAAGATGATTGGGGAGCTTTAGTTGGACCGTGACAGGACTGATGATATTAGACATACGAAAAGGTCCAATAAAACGAGGTGCGAGCTTTCGAGAGACAGATTGGAGAGGTAGATTAGAAGTTGACAACCAGACCCTCTGCCCGCAAATGTATCTAGGGCTCTTGACACGACGACGGTTTGCAGCCCTACGAGTGCGTCTACGGGAACGGCAAAGAGCGGTTCGAACTCTCAACCAGGTGCGCTTACAGCGTTGAACGAATTTCTGAACAGAGGGGACGTTCGAAACAGGACCCTGAGATGGAAAGAGGGGAGGCTGATAACCGAGGCTGGCCTGAAATGGCGAGAGACCGGTAGCGGTGGAGGGGAGCGAATTATGAGCGTACTCAGCCCAGGGAACCTGTTCACCAAGAAGAGGGGTTACGAAAGGCAAGAGAGCGTAAAATTCGACCAACAGTCTGATTGGCCCGTTCGGCTTGACCGTTTGTCTGAGGGTGAAAGCCGGACGAGAGACTGGCGGATGCACCAATCGACCGGCAAAACTGTTTCCAAAACTGTGACGAAAACTGAGGACCCCTATCTGACACAATGTCAGAGGGGAGTCCATGGAGCTTGAAAACATGTTCGATAACGATCTGGGCGGTCTCCTTGGCAGAGGGGAGCTTTGGAAGTGGAATAAAATCAAGTGCTACATGAGACCAGGGGCGTGAAGGAATAGTTAAAGGTCTTAAGAGTCCGGCAGGTGGATTGTTGCTAGTCTTAGTCTGAGCGCACTCAGAGCAAGAGGCAACAAACCGATGAGTATCGCGTTCGCAAGAGGGCCACCAAAAACGCTGGCGAAGGGACGCTAGAGTTCCCCTTACACCGGGATGGGCAGCGAGTTTAGACGAGTGAGCCCACTGAAAAACGGCACGACGCACAGAGGCTGGTACAAAAAGTAAGTTACTAGGGCCCGACTGCGGGGAAGTAGTTCGTGAGAGGGCGCGTCTAACAAGTCTTTCAATTCCCCAGACAACCGCCCCAATAACGCGCTTCTCAGGAATAATAGGGGTGACGGAATCCTCAGCCTCCGAGGGACCAAATAGACGTGACAATACGTCTGGCCTTACGTTCTTTGTTCCAGGGCGAAAAGAAATCGTAAAGTCGAAACGGGTAAAAAATAAAGCCCAACGCGCCTGACGGGCATTAAGTCTCTTAGCCGATCGAATAAATTCGAGGTTGTTGTGGTCGGTCCACACGACAAACGGAACAGACGCACCCTCTAGCCATTGACGCCACTCTTCAAGGGCAAGACGAATGGCAAGTAGCTCGCGGTTTCCCACATCATAGTTGCGCTCGGAGGGAGACAACTTGTGTGAGAAAAACGCGCAGGGATGGACCTTATTATCGACGGGTGAGCGTTGGGAGAGAATGGCTCCGACACCTGATTCGGACGCGTCCACCTCCACGATAAATTGCCTGGTAACGTCGGGGAATAACAGGATTGGAGCTGAGGTGAATAAGGATTTCAGACGATCAAACGCGTTCTGGGCGGACTCGGACCAAAAAAAACAGGACTTGGAAGACGTCTATGAAGTCAAGGGAGCGACAATCTGACTGAAGTTACAAATAAAACGACGATAAAAATTGTGAAACCGAGAAAACGCTGAAGAGCGTTTCGAGAATCTGGAACTGGCCAATCAGTGACTGCTTTTACCTTGTCAGGGTCCATACTAACCCCCTCCGGCGAGATTACCGAACCCAGAAAGGAAACTGACTGGGCGTGAAACTTGCACTTCTCAGCTTTAACAAACAGTTTATTCTCGAGAAGACGTTGAAGGACCCGTCGAACGTGCTGAACGTGCACCTGGAGAGAAGGAGAAAAAATAAGAATATCATCGAGATAAACGAAAACGAAAACGTTCAGCATGTCCCGAAGGACATCATTGACCAAAGCCTGAAAAACTGCGGGGGCGTTGACCAACCCGAACGGAAGAACGCGATATTCAAAGTGCCCCAGGGGAGTATTGAACGCAGTTTTCCATTCATCCCCTTGCTTAATACGGATTAGGTGATAAGCGTTGCGGAGATCGAGCTTAGAAAAGAACTTGGCTCCTTGTAAAATCTCAAAGGCCGATGACATAAGCGGTAAAGGATAACGATTCTTTATGGTTATGTCATTCAAACCACGATAATCAATGCACGGACGCAGCGAACCATCTCTGCATCTCATCATCTTCTTTTTCACAAAGAAAAACCCCGCACCGGCCGGGGACGTGGAGGCAACTATGGTACCAGCGTTTAAGCATTCAGACAAATACTTCTCGAGAGCCTCACGTTCTGGCGCGGATAAAGAATACAAGCGTCCGCGAGGGGGCGTGGTACCGGGGAGGAGATCAATGCTACAGTCATATGGACGTGAGGAGGGAGCGAGGCCGCCCGCGATCGACTAAAAACCATACTAAGATCGTGATATTCCTTAGGTACGCCAGACAGATCCCCTGGCACTTCCTGCAACACAGAGACAGAGGAAACAGGAGGAAGGGCAGAAGTTAGACATTCAACATGACACGAAACATTCCACGACACAACAGAACCCTCCAACCAATTAATCTGAGGATTGTGTTTAGTAAGCCAAGGATGACCTAAGACTAAAGGGTAATAGGGGGAACAAAAAATCAAAAAGGTAATGGTCTCATGGTGGTTACCAGAAACCGTGAGAGTCAAAGGAGAAGTCTCTCGTCTGACCCTCGGTAGGGAACTTCCATCAAGGGCATAAAGGGGAGTGGCTTCCTCTAACTCCTTCAGGGGAATACCCTGTTCACGCGCCCAGCCCTCATCAACGAAGTTTCCCTCCGCGCCCGAGTCGATGAGCGCCCTGCAGAAAACAGAGGAACCGGGCCAGCGAAGGTGAACCTCAAAGGTGGTATAGGAGATAGGTGGAGAGTCCAGAGAAATCGCGCTCGCCAGTAGCCCTCCCCTCACTGGCGAGCTCCGGCTTTTAATGGGCATGACAAGACAAAATGGGCGGCGGAGCCACAGTAGAGACAGAGACGATTTACAATTCTTCGTTCCCGCTCCGATGGAGTGATATGGATGCCACCCAGCTGCATGGGTTCAGAGCCAGGCGGAACAGAGGTAGAAAAGGGCAAGGCAGCTGGTGCAGAGGAGAGAAGGGCCGATTCCATTCCACGAGCCCTACGGCGGAGGTCGAATCGCTTCTCAATCCGTATGGCCAGCTCAATGAGAGGGTCGAGGCGAGTCGGAACCTCACGCGCCAGTATCTCATCCTTGACCTGAGCGTTAAGACCCTCGAGAAAGCGAGCCAACAGTGAAGGTTTATTCCATCCGCTGGTGGTGGCCAGGGTACGAAATTCTATGGAAAAGTCAGCAACTGAGCGCTTACCCTGGCGCAGTGAAGAGAGAAGGCGAGAGGCTTCCTCCCCATAAACAGAATGGTCGAACACCTTGATCATCTCCTCCTTAAAACGAGAGAAATGCCTTACACACTCGGCGTCCGACTCCCAAACTGCTGTTCCCCATTCGCGAGCCCTTCAAGAGAGAAGTGAGATGACAAATGCCACACGAGTGGAGTACGTGGAGGGCTGGAGAGAGAACACAACCTCGCATTGAGTCAAAAATGAACGGCACCCAGTGGGCTCACCGGAATAACAGGGAGGATTATTGACGCGGGGTTCAGAGAGGGCCTGCGAAGCGTGAGTAGCAGATGGATCATGGCGGACCCGGTGAAGCTGTAGCGTGAGATCATTAACTTGAGCAGCTAGAGAATCAACGGTGCGCCGCGCAGCAGCGAGTTCCTCCTTGTGTCATCCCAGGACAACTCCTTGGATCTCTATAGCTGACCGGACAGGATTCTCCGCAGCTGGATCGTTTCGGCCTGAGTATTCTGTCATGAGGTAAGAGAACCAGATAACAGGTGCGGAGAAATAGTATATTTTAATGAGAGAGCTTGCCAGGAGATCGATAAACACAAATATTCTCAATAAGAACTTAGGGCTTCCTGAAGAAGGGTTACATTCAAATAAAGTCTCTGCTTGAAGAAACAACTAATACAGCAATCAGCCTAGTAGACGATAGTTAGATGAGATCTCCGTCAAGAGAGTAGAGGCACAGGCTGAAGGCGCTCGAGGGAGACTTGAGGCAAGCGGCGATTCCCCGGCTCAGATCAACAAGGCTATTACAATCAGCTCTCCGACACGACAGGACTGAGGCAGGATAGAAGACAAAATGTTAGATAGCACATAGCATACACACAGTAATGCAATACTCAGGCAAAGACAGGAAGGAAGAGAGGGGAGAAATAGAGACGCTAATCAAGAGAAAAGGATTCAGGTGAAGGGAGGCAAGGGCCCCAACTAGTGAACGAGCAACAGCTGATGAGGATAACGAGGGGGTGTATGAGATAATGAAAAAAAACAGCGTGATGTGAGAGAAATGACCAGGATCATGACAATTTTAAATACATTTTGGCGTAGTTGCTTTTCACTAGGGCAATACCATCTCTAATGTCAACCATTACAAAAAGATAAGATCCAAGAACATATCTCAGGACATTTATTCATTTACTCAGGATGTCTCAGGAAAGGATACCCAAAGTGGCTTTGCGTTGGACACCACCTGACAAGCACAAATGAAGCAGGCCGAGAACAACATGGACCAAGCTGGAAGAAATTGGCCTCTCATGGGGAGAAGCACAGTTCACTGCTCAGGACAGACCTAGACGAAAAGAGCTAGTAGTGGCCTTATGTCTCACATTGGGCGAAGATGATTAAGTAAGTAAGTTTCTGTTTTGAAATATTGTAAAATTTAAAGTGGAAGTATAGCAAGAAGTACTCAGGAAAACACTGTAAAGTCACAATGTTTTTACAGTAGACAATCAGAACGAGAAAAAATAATGGCTTTTGTTGTACAATACATACACTTTGCAAAAATTCAATAGGCCTAATTGATTTTTTTTTCTGCCCAAGAAGATATAATGATTTCTTGCAGAGTGAGTGGGCTGTTTTATTCAATGCCAGTGTTTGGGTCATTCCTATAACATCTGACATAAAATTATATGCCTGTTAATGTTCCTTAATAAGGTCTACTCAACAAATGTCTTGTTAAAAAAAAAGTCAAACACTATTTTCCCAGTGGGTGTATATAATCAATACTTCTTACAGACACGCTATCCCCACTCATGAACATTGGTTGAAGTCAAGAGGTCAAAATTATTGAGACATAACGAGAGAGACTAATAGCCAGATAGAAATAAGCATTCCATTTTAGACTAAAAACATTAGGTTTTCTGTAATTACAAAGGCCATAACTTCAGCTGTTGGACACTAATTAGTTCTGGTTTGCTCATCATAATGAGGTCCACTCTTGAGTCTCTGACCTCACTGGGTTCTTCAGCATTACTGCAGAGGTAATGAGGTCTTTGGTGTCAAAGCCTTAGGGCCCTATCATACATCTGGCGCAATGCGGCGCCAGACGCGACACAAGTGTTTTTTGCAAGTTTCCGCCCGATGAAGTTATCGTTTTCACGTCCTGTGCCACGTTGTTTAAATATCAAATCCATTTGCGCCCATTTGTGCACCTATAGGCTGCTGGTCTGAAAATCAGGTGTGTTCAGGCGCAATTGCTGGCGCGTTGCTATTTTGAGGTAACTGAAACAGACTGTGCCATTGACCAACTGCAACCTGGTCTAAAGTCAATGGCGCATTAGTAATATGCGCCTATAGGCGGATGCGCGCTTACACTCTGCTTATTACGCACACAGGGACGGGCAGCAGCACACAAACATGCCAAATATTAAAAATAAAAGGATTACAATGTAAAAGAGTATTATTGTGTACCTAAAGATATGGTGGAATCCGGTTTGTCCTGTAGATGGTCTGCTCGCACGCTTTAACCTCGCGCACAAGCAGAGTCTTTCTGCATGCAAATTCCTCCATGTAAAAAGCAATCCGCCATGGTGCGAGTTTAAAATTACACCCATTACTCATTAAGAGGTTAGGAACTACCCTTTTAGACCATGCGTCAGGCACCGACCATTTTCCCTTCGCTAAACTAGCAAAATTGGATTCAGACATGCCGATTGGATTCCAACACACGATGTTGGCTTTTGTTGCGCGTTGGTTGTTGCTCTGTTGATGATGGATGGATGGAAATATTAAATAGCTATTTTTAAAATCCTCTACCCCTAAACTTTACCCTAATCTTTTCTTGATAAAAATACGTAGCATAGGCGAATGCATGTATGCACCATTGACCATTTACTTTCAATTGTGAGTTTTCATTTTTGGGTGAATTATCCCTTTAACATCACCTCACATTTTGAAGTGAGTTATAGGGTGATTTTCTTTTTTCCTACAAACTAATCTTTTTTTTTTCAGTATCTTAGAACAATTTACCAATAATAAGTCAGTGGAGTTGATCATGGCAAACAGAAAATAAAGGCATAATTTCCCAACAATTCTGCAAACAAGGATTATAGAATGTCAAACAAGGCTGAATTTGGGGTATGTTTATCAGATCACATAATTGAGCAAACAGAGTTGAGGTGTGTAAGTTGGTTTTGAGAGGTGGATTTCTGTTTGCGTTGGTGTGATAACTTCAGCTAGCTGCTAATTGATTATTGCACCTAAGAATGAGAGAGATGTAACAGAAGATGTGTCAGTCACACACATTTGTGTTTCTTTCTCTTTTAATTCCAAGGAACATAAGAAAAACATTGCAGTAGTAGACCTAGTAGTGACTACCCTTACATAAAACAAGTATACTTCAATTTAATTTTAAGTATACAATATTTTGAATTATACTTTATGTAGTAAATATACTAATATCAATGTACTAGAAGTACACTTGTAAGTGTACTGTTTCAATACTAATTGGGACTAAATTGGCCCACGTTTTAGTGTATAAAAGTATACTTTTAAGAAATACATATATATATATATATATAGCACTGGAGTGAAGTATATTAATATGAAGTGATACGAAGTGGTGAACAACATAAGACCCTTAAAACTTGAAGCAATACAAGTTGTGT
The DNA here is from genome assembly GCF_051911475.1 of Siphateles boraxobius. Classification (NCBI taxonomy): domain Eukaryota; kingdom Metazoa; phylum Chordata; class Actinopteri; order Cypriniformes; family Leuciscidae; genus Siphateles; species Siphateles boraxobius. Next base: position 15,851,219 of record NW_027508920.1, on the reverse strand, counting down.
TTCCTTATATGAGATTGTTGCTTAATTTAGAGCAATTCAGGTGGTACATTGCTATATTCTGAGTGTCATAGAGTACGCCCTACCTTTTTTGTTTAAGTTCATTTATCTATACACTTTATGTGACCCTTGATGGTCTCCATGGGGTTATACACAAGAATAGCTCAGACACTGCATTAACACATTCCAGTGAGAGCTTGATTTACATCATAATTAGACCAAATGAAATACAATCCTGGCTAAAACAGAACAACACTACAGCAAACTGCTTAGAGTAGTGCATAATTAATAGCCCATTGTGTACCATCTCCTTTACTGAAGGTCAAAACTCAACACAAGCAATCTGAAACAGCTTTCTCAAGGGTACTAATGAATGCACCATCATAGATCCATAATGCACAGCAGTAAGATGCAGTGTGCATGTCATATTGACCCTTAAAGATGAAACGGAAGTTGCAATAGTATTTTAGTCCCCATTGTGACGTAAATCCATGTAAAACGGCTTATGACACAAGATTCTTTTTTTAGGGCGGGACTGTTTTTGTCCATCGGAAATTATTTGATCATTGGATCGTTGTGGTTTGCTATTATGCCTTTGCGCCAGTAAACCTCATCAGAGCAGAGAAGAGATGTTGCTGCAATAGGGAGGGGAAGATATTTTAATTACAGATAATGAGGGCACATTCATTAAAAAAATTATAATAATGATGTGCACAGATACATAATTTATAATAAATACTGCAATATTCTATATAAAATAATTGTGACTTTAATGTAATTTGCAATTGCTCTCTGTAGTGACCTCACTGATCTAAGATTGTAATCTACAGTAAAAGATGGCGGAAAGAAACAGAACAAACAGAAACTGGTTGTGCCTTCCCTTGTCATTCTGGGCACCTTAATCTTAATTATGGAGGTCTCTCTTCATGCATGGTTTCGCAAGTCTGCATGTTTTTTTTTTTTTTTGGCAGTGCCTCCTGCCCTGCGCTCTTATCTTTTGAAGGTATTCATTTCAGGAAATCGAAATGTAAAATACAAAAAAGCTCTGGTAAAATGATTAAAGGACTCTCTAGATCAAACGCAGAATGACTAAAAGGATTCAGTCATATTCAAAAGCAATAAACAAATCCGTCTACCAAAATGTACTATGCCTGTCAACTTGGTTCGGTGATAAATGGCTCAACATTGAAATTTCAAACTTTGTGCACCAAGGGAGATAGAGGACTTTAGATAGTGCAAATGTACTGTTTTTTATTGTGGGGTGGGGGAGAGGGCATATTGCAGATTTTCATATCTGTAATGACTCTGGTTTATGATCCATTGATCATTGAAAATGCAAGAAGCATTTCAGAATAATAGGAACAAAATTCAAGAGCAAAAAAACTGACCGTAACATCTTTGCAAACGAAAGACAATACTGGACAATGAGTAGAACTAAACTGAGGGCTTAAATACACAGGAGAAAACAAACTGATCAAGAAATAATAGCGCAAAAAAAATTCAGTAACCATGACAACGAATAATGAACAAGAACTCAGGCAAACAGGGGAAATGGGTAAACCAAACTAAAATACAATAAAACTAAACATAAACCTTATAATATAATATTAACAAAATAAAAGGCTACTAAAATATACTTTAAAAGAGTACACGTTCATGGCTATGTTTCTTAACTCATTTAACCCTCCTGTCACCCTCAAATTTACTAAAAAAAATGAATTGGACCCCATCAATTTAAACCTTCAGAATGTTTTATCTTTTTTATTTTATTTTTTACACAAAGGTTCATGTGTCAAGAAATGTGTTTCTTTGTTGACTATTTAAATACCTCTTCAAAAAACATGCTTCAAGTGTACTTTCACCTTCAACAAGGGTTGAGGGGTACATATTACTACTCTTTTCCTCAGATTATTGAAGCAGGGTAGAGAATGCACCATGACAAGCTGTTGTGTCCCTAGAGTTAAAATTTGTCCAATTTCTTTTCTCACAGCATGTTACAATTCATAATTCTTTTAGTGGATTTAGAGATACATATTTATGCGCTGCATCCAAAATCACATAATAGGCTTTCCAGTAGTTACTTTACAGCATTTGGTTTAAAATTTACATGACCATTGATAAAGCATGTTCTGTATAGTATGAATGTGTAGTATGAATGAAATTATGTATATACAACATCCATCATATTGTCACTGTCACTGCCTACTGTTTTTTGAATACTATGTATTCGGACATACTACTGTTGTCGTACTGTTTTTCACCTACTATATAGTAGGAATGCATATGATTTCACATGCTGCAATAGAGGTTTTTATAGAGGTTATATAGTGATGGAGAGTGATATAATAATATTCACGGTGACGTCAAAACAGATTTTTGATTTACATTGGCGAAATGCTTGTTATACTGTACAAACTGTATATTCTATCCCCTTACAATAAACTTACCCATGACAGAAAACTGTTTGCATTTTTTGAATACAAAAAAAGTTTAGAATTGTTTTAAGCCATTTGGTTTACGAGGACACATAAATTGATTATGTTGTAATACACGTCACAAACATTATGTCACACACTTATAACATTATGTCAAACATTACAAACATTATGTCACTTATAAACACACACACACACACACACACACACACACACACACACACACACACACACACACACACACACACACACACACACACACACACACACACACACACACACACACACACACACACACAAATACAGCTCTGGCCTTAAACTTTATGTTTAATTAGACTAAATATTATTGTTTTTTTATGCATGCATGTAATTTCCGGAAATGTGCATATAAGACTAGGTCGGATACATCTTGTTTACACTCTGTATTGATTTATTCCTTGCAGCATGGACAAAGTGCTACTTCCAGTATTTATCATGTAACTTAATAATGCGAAATGCTGTGACCTTAGAGATATTTTTGTGCTATGGTCAGAAGCATTTCTGTGACATTTGATATTTCCTTGAAAACCACGTTGCACTCTAACCGGTCTTATCTACAAAATTCCCTCTGTCCCTCAGATCTGTGAGGCAGTGCACACAACATTTTAGCCGGGGCTTCCCTTTGGCAGATTATGGAGTTGATAAACCGATGAAGGCCCCAAATACTCTGCCCAATCCATATCTCAGACCGCTTTCAATGAGTAGCTAGTGAAAAGCTGAGGGTATTTCTGCTGTAGAAGACAAAAATCTGTAGAGGGGCTCGAAGCAAAGTATTTTAATCCCTAAACTACATTTACTGTATATAGATACTTGTCCCTCACCTGAACCCAATAAACATCATAGAAAATAGACATTTTAGAGTAATTTCATGTTATGCTATAATTATCGTTCTGTATGTATGTGAATATGCACAGATACTTGCACGTATCGCTTGATAAAGAGTGTAATATTTCAATTAGCAGGGCGATTTAGTATCCACTCCTCAGCACAGAAAAAAGTATCAATTATACAAAATGCACCATTTAACGGTTCACTCCGAGGAGCATTCCAGGCTATTTTTTGGATAGATTTAATTCTCTTCTCCTTTTTCTCCCTCTCTCTCTCACTCTCCTAGCCTATCGCATAAATGCCCACCCAACCCTGCTGTGCTCCATTTTCAAAATCATTTATCTTTCATGCACACTTTCAACTTCTGTCAATCTTCTCCAAAGCAACATTTTCCTTCCAGTGTAAACTAAATACACTCCTTCTCCAACTAGTTTGTGTCTACTCCATCTTTAAGCTTTCCATTTTCTACTTGACTGGAGTAAAGTTATTTCTTTTTTGTGCTCTTTTGGCTTGTGCTCATATGGCTATCAGCTTTTCTTGAGATCCTTCTGAAATCTTCATTATCTTCATGATCCAGGACTTTTCTCATTAGTCAAATCAGTTAAGCTTGGCGACGACAGTGCTAAAAAAAAAAAAAAAATCAAGATTTCTTTAGGACAAATGGATTGCACTTTTCTCCAGGCATTGTTTTTGACTAATATGAGAAAAGGCTCCATTAAAATATAGAGATTTTGCACAGAATTATAACAGGTCAAGAGTAAGCCATTTAACATAATCAACACATCCGCTATTTAAAATAATATCCACAATTACAGTGCTGTCAAGAGCGAAAATGAAAGAGAAAGTGCTTTGAAAGCTCTTTTCTAAATGCAATTCCCATTATCGGCAACCTTAAATTGAATCCCATTTGAACATTTGAGCCAAAAAAGGCCTGTCTGTTTCTTGTGGCTGATGCTCTTTCTTTGCACAAACTGTAATTTGTTCTCCTCAGCGACACTCGAGTGATGTGCGTACAATAACGAGAAACAAATCATTACTGGTCTGCTCTGCACCCGACAGGTCAGCATATAAAAGGTGAGTACTATCCTACAGTACTATGGCAGAGCCAAAGAGAGTCAAAACATTGTAGAGCCACGTGAATGCAAGCATGTGGAAGTAATGGGGAAAAATATATATTCAAAACTGTGTGAGTGCATGAGTGCATAGAGACACTATGATGGAGGGAAAGAGAGATAGGGAGTGTGTTTTGGTTGCCCATTCATGCTTCAGTAAACAGCAAGACATTTTCTGTCTCACTGGCTGCGAGTGTGTTTGTATTACGTAACCCACCACAATGGCAGGGGACTGAAGTGGCACTACTGAGCTCTGAATCTAACATCCAACAAGAAAACGGACCATTTATGGCTCCTAACTACATCTTAAAACCTGTTTCACAACTACTGCAATCAGTAATGTAGCATATTTAACATTGTTTTTAGCATACTCAGAATTCTGACACTCTCAAACGCAATGTTCTTGATTCAATACAAGTTAACTTCAATTGGCAACATTTGCTTGATTGCCTCAGAAACCAATTCCATCACATCAAGATCATATCAGGAAATTACTTCTTCTGTAAAAATGTTCTATTTAATGTGTGAACTTGACATTTTTCTGGAATTCACACACTTATTGTCTGGTAAAGCCATATATAGCAGTCAGCACCGTTTAAACTCTTACTGGCTGTTTTTTGTTGACAGACACCATGAACCTAAGCAGACCACAGTGCGGAGACGAGTTTGTGATTCAAGATAACGGTCTGATAGACTATCTGCTCAGCTCCATGTAAACAATGAAGTAACTGAATCTGATACTCTTCCTCTGTATTAAAACCTAGTGAGCTGACTCATTGTCTCCTGTCTACATAAGCAGCTGCCTTCTAATGCAGTATTTTAACCATCATAAAATCATTTGGAATGAAAAGAGTTATTTGCACACAAGAAACTCAGATTCTTTCAATAGCGGAAAATTTAACAGGTTCAGTCATGTTCAAAACATAATCTGTGGAAAGAGGCAGGTGTTTTGTGGGTCTAATGTTTTTTTTGGCTGTGATACTTTCTTTGGGGGGAGAAACATCTACATCTTAAACAGGTGCAGTAATCGGATTAATTCACGCAGATTAATACATATTCAAATTAAGATTTACATATTCAAGATTATTTGTGTTTATAATGTTCCCTACTTGTTTTGTTTTAAATATAGGTCACCTAAAAACTGAAAATTCTGTCGTAATGGACATTTTACAAGTTCCTACTTGAATGTAATCCAGTGGCATTCTGAAATGAGGAGGCAACGTCCTCACAGATATAGGTTTTTTATATAAATCAAATGTAAATTTTAGTCCCAGTTATACTTAATGTTGTCATATTTTCCTGGTTAAATATTACCTTACATTACATAAAAATATATATATTTTGTATTTTTACATTAGCAATGTAATTAATGTTCTATTTATTAAAACCAATAAATCTCATCAAGTTAGTGTTTTAAGCATTTGTACATTTATTCCAAAATGATAACTAAACATTTAAACATTCTATTTTATTTTTGAACTGATGTTACTTATTTTCAGATCATCAATCATGCTCGGTAAACACTGGTTACAGACATGAAGATGTAACTTTAATTTCACCAAGATGATTGTTCACTAAAACCCCCCACAGTCATCATGTTTTCAGGCCATTTCAAGTTTGAATTTGATGTGAAATAAAGTGGTGATATCTAAGTGGCTGAGCTTTTTACTTACTTTTTAATAAGTCTTTCCATTAACGCCATCATTTTGTTCATTTAGACTGATTCGCAAACACTGAACGCGTATAAAAACAAGAGGCGGTATTTATTGTGTGAACCATTCATAATAATTCATATCCAATCATTGCCTCCTCTCACGTGTCTTTCCCCCATTAATTCTCAATTACAGAGAATCAGGGCTTAAAATGCCCCTGATTCCCTTGTTCTGATATAAAATATGCATACTTGCTGTGCTATCCGAGGAGAGGGCTCCGAGCTCAGAAATTTGGCCTGAACCCAGCGTGATATAATTGAGAGTCAGGAGTTGGGCTGGAGAAGGGATGCTGGAAAAACTGTCGTGGAACAGAGGTAAATCGGCTCTATATGTATATAAGTCTCCTCTCGCACTGATTAGGTAGATATTTCATATTAAAATGGTCTCAGTCCTCAGTCAATTTCAATATAGTGAAAATCCTTTTAATCAGAGTCCAGGATCTTGTTAAAATTTCTCCTTGTATGTTCCACAGGATAAAGAAAGTCAAAAAGGTTTGGAATTACATATGTTAATATCACTTCTATTTGTATATGCATCTCATTTGATTGTAATTTATTTTGTTGTACACTATCTGTTAAGCCTTTGCTTAAGCTACACATATTTTATATATTCTGTTCTGACCAATTATCATGAGTCGAGGGACTCTTGTGAGAATCTTCACTGGTTGGTTTTGCTGAATCCTCCCTTTGACTCTTCAGTGGTTCCTCTGAAGAATCTGCAGTCTGCTTTAAAGTGGGCAAATTCCAAATGAATTGACAGTCAAGTTCAAAATCAGATTCTTCTCTTTATTGCTCTTTTTTCATTGAGTGCTGATGTAGAGTTAATCAGTGTTTCCGGGACATACTGTCTGCCCCTCACTGCTTATTTCATCGACTGGAGTGTAGAGTGGCATACTGGGTCAATGACCCTCCACACGGCTTGTGTTTAGTCACCTGAGAGGAAGGAGGACAGTTTTGGGAACTGTAAACTGAATGTAATGCTTTCGGACACTTAACTGCATGTTATTTGCAATTAAATGAAAATGTACAGTATTATCTTAAATTCATATTAAATGCAATTAGATTAACTTAAATGTGCTTTGTTGAAGCTCAATGTGTACCTCTCAAGGAGAAAATTAGCCAACAATTAAAATGGTCTCAGTCCTCAGTCAATTTCATTATAGGGAAAAGCCTTTTAATCAGAGGCCAGGATCTTGTTAAAAATTCTCCTTGTATGTTCCACAGGATAAAGAAAGTCAAAAAGGTTTGGAACGACATGAGGGTGAGTGAATAAATTTAACATTTTGAGTGGACTAATTATAAAGATATCCCCCTTCTTCAAGCGCAGATCTCACAAGGACTTCCAAATAGTTCCCACAATTTGATAGAAAAATCAAATCCCCTGCACTCAGTGTCTGATCTGGTGTGTCAGTTAGGTCTGATTGATTTCATCATGTTGTTAAGGGAATGAGAGGAGACTGGAAGGGCTGAAGGTAATGTTCTCTTCAGCTGGATTAATTCTGCAGTTAATACGTGTTGCCTTGGCTTTATGTATCACTGCATGCAGGGCCGCCTGCAATTAGCCTGGCTTCAGTAAAAGCGAATATTGCATTATTCATGGGTTTTATTTCAGACAGCCTCACATTCAGAGTCCATCTTACACTGACATGCCCATGCAGTGACAAGGGAAGTTCACGCATTAATCTTGCGTTGGCCTCGCAATGAGGTTTAATGGCTGTAGGGAATACAGCTGTTCGGCGATGGATGCAAAGTCTGTTGTCCCCGACGGGAAGCTGTTTGAATCCCAATGAAGACCACCAAGCTTTTTAAATGTAACGTAGCAGTCTATCACCCCAGCACTTCTTTCCAATTTAATTACTAAGCTAAGAATGTGTCGGTTACTTAGCAGTCATGTTAAGAGTGTGTTGCAAATGAGGATTTGATTACTTAATTAAAAGTGATGGCTTGTTTAGGAGACGCAGAGCCGTTTTCTTTTCGCTTCCATTGTGTACGATAACTTGCATAATTAGGACACAGAAAATTACAATCTCAACATCTCAAAGCTGTGAATGGTGTTATTTTTATAGCCTTCTTAAAAACTTGAATTGGTCTTCACACCACAAAACAAGATTTCTCTTCTGCATGTGATAGTCTGTAAATATTTCCTCTGCTGACCAGTTTACATCAGATTTTCCTCGAATTTCAACATAACCCTCTCTTAATGGTGTGTGTGATTCCATTACAGGCCATTGAGTGCTGATAAAGAGGGTCTTATCAGCTCTTTTTGCACACAAAGACTTGGGTTGCATCCTCCCACTCAGAGACGAAACCGTGGTGAAAATGGAGGCATGTTTGCAGCACTCATGTTACAATGGCAAAGCAGAAAATAAAGTCAGTCTAAGTCAGCACAGTGTCTTGGAGGAGATTCAGGACAAGTGATGTTATCCAGAAAGACCTCTAACCACTAGCATAGGAAGCAAGGCAATGGCTATAGTTATAAATACTTCATAGTCAGTCTGTATTACATCTGTTTATGCAATTTTACAGTATGCATTTGTAAACAGGGTCATACCAAGGAGGTCTATAATACCTGGATAAGCTATTCGTTACATCTTCATTCATTGTTATGCAGCAGTTGACACTGGTGTACTTTTTTACTTTAAATTCACACATCATATTTATCAGCATCAAATGCAAATTACACTATAGCATACTTTTAAAAGAGTACTTATTACAGAAATAATATCTTTTAGAGTACTTATTAAATAAATAATTTATTTTAAAATAACATATTATTGTCACGGATCACAGAGGAATCAGACAAGATGGTAAGTTATCAGTGTTTATTTTGCAGAAGGATTGCGGTCGGAGATAACAGGTGAGAAGAAGTAACATAGAAAGTTCAATGAAGCTTAGCTGTGGTTTTAAGTCTCTCTCTTTCTTTCCCTCTCTTGCAGGTGGTGTGGCGATGGCTGGTACGGATGGGTTGATCCAAGATGAGTGAAGCGACGGTAAGTAGAAGGTAAGTGATCGGGAAGTCTGTGAGCCATGGAATGACGAGACCAGACAAGTGACTGCAGTGAAGGTGAGTGTTTTATAGTCCATATGGTTGATGGGACACAGGTGACGGTGATTAGTACTCAGGGGACAATGAACGGGGAAAAGTCTGGTTGGGTGAAAGGGAACGAGTGGGCGGAGATGGTGATCTGGATGATGTAACCCTGACAGCACCCCCCACCCCCCCCCCCCCCCCCGAGGCGGCGAGGTCGACCACGACCCCTGGGAGCCGGACGATCCGGATGATCACTGTGGAACTGGGTGAGTAGCGTTGGATCCAAGATGTCATCTCGCAGGACCCAGGAACGTTCCTCTGGTCCGTAGTCCTCCCAGTCCACCAGGTACTCCAGCCGAGGACCTCGCCGCCGAGAATCCATGATAGAGCGGACTCGATAAATGGGCTCCTCTTCAACGGGAACGGGAGGAGGTACGTCAGTGGGAAGGTTATCTGAGGGAACAGGGGTGACAGGGTCAGTGAAGGGTTTAAGTAAGGAAACATGGAATGAAGGAGCAATCCTGAAATGAGGGGGAAGATTGAGCCTGTAGGTCACTTCGTTCAACTGCCTCTGGATGGTGAATGGTCCGATGAATCGAGGACTCAGCTTACGGCAAGGTAGACGGAGACGGATGTCTCGAGTCGACAACCACACCTTTTGACCTGGCTGATACTGAGGGGTGTCGAGTCGGTGACGGTCCGCTTGTTCCTTGTGTCTCCGTACTGCCTGCTGTAGATGCACATGAGCTGAGTCCCATACCCCCTCGCTCTGATGGAACCAGAAGTCGACAGCTGGAACCTCCGAGGGCTCACCCGACCAAGGAAAGAGTGGAGGCTGGTAACCAAGGATACACTGGAAGGGGGTGAGCCCGGTGGTGTTCTGCCGCAGAGAGTTTTGGGCATACTCAGCCCATGGGAGGTAACGGTTCCAGCTGTCCTGGTACTGATGGCAGTACGTCCGCAGGTAACGTCCAATCTCCTGAATCTTCCGCTCAGTCTGGCCGTTAGTCTGCGGATGGTAGCCTGAGGAAAGGCTGATGGTGACCCCGAGGAGTTTGAAGAAGGCTTGCCATACTCTTGAGATGAACTGAGGTCCCCGATCCGAGACGATATCCTCTGGGAGGCCGAAGTTCCTAAAGACGTTGTGGAATAGAGCTTCAGCTGCTTGTAACGCAGTGGGAAGACCAGGTAAGGGAATCAGCTTACAACCTTTAGATAACCTTTCCACAACAACGAATACGCAGGTAAAGCCTTCTGAATTGGGTAGATCAGTCATGAAATCGACACCAATGTGTGACCATGGTCGCCTGGGAAGAGGTAACGGCACGAGCTTGCCTTCTGGGACTCTCCTCGGGGTGTTGGTGATGGCACAGACTGAACAACCGCGGATGAACCTGGAGACATCTCTGGAGATGGACGGCCACCAGTACCGTTGACAGAGGAGCGAGAGGGTACGCTTGCTACCCGGATGTCCAGAGCCCGGAAGGGAGTGAGCGGAGTCCAGAAGGGGAGTACGTAGATGTGGAGGTACGAAAATACGCCCTTCTGGACCTCCCGGCGGAGCGGGTTGACGTGTCAGTTCCTGGGCGATCTGTTGGTCAACCTCCCAGACGATTGGACTGAGGATTACGGCTGGAGGGAGGATAGGTTCGAGATGAAGATCTTCAACAGAGGTGTGATGGAGTCTTGAAAGTGCATCAGCCTTGCAATTCTTACTCCCGGGACGATATGACACCACAAAGTTGAAGCGTGTGAAGAATAGAGCCCAGCGGGCTTGTCTAGGGTTCAGTCTTTTAGCCTCCCTTAAGTACTCCAAGTTGCGATGATCAGTGATTACTGTGAATTGATGGTTAGCTCCCTCCAGCCAGTGCCTCCACTCCTCAAGGGCCAGTTTGATGGCCAGCAGCTCTCGGTTACCGACGTCATAGTTCCGCTCCGCCGGGGCTAATTTCTTGGAGAAGAAGGCGCATGGAAGGAGTTTGGGTGGCTCACCCTGCCGCTGAGAGAGAACTGCTCCTACTCCAGTAGATGAGGCATCTACCTCTACCACAAACGGAAGGTCCGGGTCTGGATGAATGAGGATGGGAGCAGTGATGAAAGTTTCCTTTAAACGCTGGAAGGCCTGTACTGTGGAGGGAGATAGGGACAGAGACTTGGGCCGTCCCTTGAGGGAAGAAGTGAGGGGAGCACTGATATGACTGTAGTTCCGGATGAATCGTCTATAGAAGTTCGCGAACCCCAGGAATCGTTGCAGTTCCTTTACGGAGGAGGGTTGTGGCCAGTTCTGGATAGTTTCCACCTTCCTCTGGTCCATTTGGATGCCCTGTTGGTTGATGACATAACCCAGGAAGTGAACGGTAGAGGTGTGAAATTCGCACTTCTCCAGCTTCAGATATAACCTGTGTGCTCTCAGCTTCTCGAGGACCTGGATGACATGTTGATGGTGCTCAGACATAGAAGAAGAGTATATGAGTATATCATCAATGTAGACGATTACAAAACGGTTGAGGAACTCTCGAAGGACTTCATTCATATGACCTTGGAAGACGGCAGGAGCGTTGGACAGTCCGAAAGGCATGACCTGATACTCGTAGTGGCCCGAGGGGGTCACAAAGGCAGTTTTCCACTCATCTCCATGCCGGATTCGGATCAGATTATACGCACTTCTAAGGTCCAGTTTGGAGAAAATGCGTGCACCACGCAGCTGTTCCAGGGCGGCAGGTACCAGAGGAAGGGGATAGCTGATTTTGACAGTCTGAGAGTTAAGATGACGGTAATCGATACAGGGCCGCAAGCCTCCGTCCTTTTTGGCCACAAAGAAGAAGCTCGAAGCGGCAGGGGAGGTAGATGGTCGAATAAACTGCTGATGTAAAGCTTCCTTCACATACTCCTCCATGGCCTTCTGTTCCGGGATGGACAGAGGATATATACGACCTTTGCGAAGGGTGGCTCCGGGTAGCAAGTCGATGGCGCAGTCCCATGGCCGGTGTGGAGGTAGTTTGGTTGCCAGTTCCTTACTGAATACGTCCTGGAACGCCTGGTACTCCACTGGGATTTCGCCTTGAACTTGGACTTCAGGGCTTTCCACCGAAGTAGAACAGACAGGAACTCTAGTTTCCCCCGCGGGTGACTTGGAACGGGACGAAGAATGAACCTTCTGGATGGAACTGAGGCAGGATCTATGGCAATCTTCACCCCAACGGAGTACCTCTCCAGTTCCCCAGTGGAGTACCGGCTGATGTTGTACTAACCAGGGACGTCCCAGGATGATATCCGCGGTGGACTCCTCCAGCACCATAAGAGAAATTTCCTCAGAGTGTAAACAGCCGATACGAAGAGTTAGAGTGGGTGTATAATGGCGAATTCGACCACGACCTAATGGCTTGCCTTGTATGGTTTGGACGGGAAGATCTCGGCACAGACGGCGTCGCCGAATATTCAACTTTTGGAGAAACTGGGTGGATATGAAGTTCCCCGCAGACCCGGAGTCAATGAGGGCTTGCGCTGGGAGACAAACACAGGAGGTTAATACATGTACTCTGGTACGTGTGAGAGGCTCAATCTTCGGGGAGAGTTGAATGGCACTTACCGCCTGTCGCGGAGGTCGTACAGGGCAAGAACTGAGGAGATGCTTGTCGGAAGCACAGTGTAGACAGAGGGAATGTTGAAATCTGCGCTGGCATTCAGCTGTAGAAAGGTGGGTGGAGTCTACTTCCATTGGAACTGGTGCTGGAGGAGTGACTGAAGGCGCCGGAGGCGGAGAACTTACAGTGGGTACAAACCTATCACAAGCGGTGAGACGCTGGGCTGTACGGATTGTCTGCTGGATCAGATTCTCTAACCCCATGCTGTCCTCATACACCACCAACAGCTGGCGGACGTTGGAATTCAAACCATGACGAAAGGCGGTGATCAGGGCGGTTTCATTCCAGCCGCTAGCTGCGGCTAGTGTGCGGAACTGAAGCGTATACGAACTCACTGAAGAATTTCCTTGACGGAGGTTATAAAGTTGGTCGTGAATGGACAGTTCTGATATTGTTTGCCCAAAAACCTCTTTAAAGTGCTGTTTAAAACTTGAGAAGGATTTGACCACCGGGGCATCTGAATCCCACAATGACTGTGCCCATCGAAGTGCTTGACCAGATAACAGTGAGATAATGAAAGCCACCCGGGCGGTATCACTACGGAACTGATGCTCATTCATGGAGATATACAAGGATACCTGGAGAAGAAACCCACTGCGGTTCTCCGCCTCACCAGAGTAGGGCGCTGGCCGGGCCATGGGACTCGCAGAGGCAGTGAACGAAGCAGGGGGAGGTTGCGGAAGTGGAGGAGGTGGAAAGAGTGCCGCGGCGACCGGAGGATTAGCCGCTGAGGAATCCTCTTCTAAATCCGACTGATTCTGCATAATTACTCCTTTCTGGGGTCTGGTCTTCTGTCACGGATCACAGAGGAATCAGACAAGATGGTAAGTTATCAGTGTTTATTTTGCAGAAGGATTGCGGTCGGAGATAACAGGTGAGAAGAAGTAACATAGAAAGTTCAATGAAGCTTAGCTGTGGTTTTAAGTCTCTCTCTTTCTTTCCCTCTCTTGCAGGTGGCGTGGCGATGGCTGGTACGGATGGGTTGATCCAAGATGAGTGAAGCGACGGTAAGTAGAAGGTAAGTGATCGGGAAGTCTGTGAGCCATGGAATGACGAGACCAGACAAGTGACTGCAGTGAAGGTGAGTGTTTTATAGTCCATATGGTTGATGGGACACAGGTGACGGTGATTAGTACTCAGGGGATAATGAACGGGGAAAAGTCTGGTTGGGTGAAAGGGAACGAGTGGGCGGAGATGGTGATCTGGATGATGTAACCCTGACAATTATAAGTATTAAATAATATAAGTTCAAACCAAATTAAACGTTTTTGGACGTTTAACTGCATGTTCATTGCAATTGAAATGAAAATGTATATTAGTTTACGTTTATATTAAATGCAATTATTTGGACTTAAAGGGACAGTTCCCCCAAAAATCATTTACTCACTCAAGTTTGTCCAAACCTGTATGAATTTCTTTCTTCTGTTGAACACACACACACACAAATATATTTTGAATAATGTTGGTAATGGTATTTTTTCCATACTATGGAAGTCAATGGGGCCCATCAACTGTTTGGTTACCCATATTCTTCAGAATATCCTCTTTTGTGTTCAGCAGAAGAATCAAATTCATACAGATTTGGAACAACTTGAGGGTGAGTAAATTATGACAGAATTCACATTCACATTTGTGGGTGAACTATCCCTTTAACAGTGCCTAGTTAAGTGTACCCCCTTAAGTACTTATTTATATGTAATTGTATAATTCCGTCAATTTCATTCCTTATACTGTAAATGTTGCCATTGTTTAAGCCTTGGAAATATATGTCCGTAAGTGCTATGTTTTTAGCACTTTAGTAAAAAGTGAGTTTAAGTGTTTTAAGATTGAGATTATTGCTGTATTTTTGTTGTAAGCACACTCAATATGTGTTATTGTTAACGTGCAATCTGCTAGTGGTATAACAAATATGTCACTTCTATTTGTATATGCATCTCATTTCATTGTAATTTATTTTGTTGTACACTATCTGTTAAGCCTTTGCTTAAGCTACACATATTTTATATATTCTGTTCTGACCAATTATCATGAGCCGAGGGACTCTTGTGAGAATCTTCACTGGTTGGTTTTGCTGAATCCTCCCTTTGACTCTTCAGTGGTTGCTCTGAAGAATCTGCAGTCTGCTTTAAAGTGGGCAAATACCAAATGAATTGACAGTCAAGTATAAAATCAGATTCTTCTCTTTATTGCTCTTTTTTCATTGAGTGCTGATTTAGAGTTAATCAGTGTTTCCGGGACATACTGTCTGCCCCTCACTGCTTATTTCATCGACTGGGGTGTAGTGTGGCATACTGGGTCAATGACCCTCCACACGGCTTGTGTTTAGTCACCTGAGAGGAAGGAGGACAGTTTTGGGAACTGTGAACTGAATGTAATGCTTTTGGACACTTAACTGCATGTTATTTGCAATTAAATAAAAATGTACAGTATTAGCTTAAATTCATATTAAATGCAATTAGATCAACTTAAATGTGCTTTGTTGAAGCTCAATGTGTACCTCTCACAGAGAAAATTAGCCAACTCAGTATTTATTTTAAAGTCTTACTAGGCTTTATGCTGTCTCCATCTCTCAAACTCATGTCCAATATTTATCTGCGTTTTAATTTGCCTCTGGTAGATTTTTATAGATGGATGCCAGGGATTTTTAGGTTGGGTTGAATCTGCAATCTCTGACCACAGTTCATTTGGCTTCCTTGGCTGCAATACGATGTGTTTCCTACCAATTGGCAACCCCGGGGTGTTGAAAATACTATTGGGTAAATTGGCAGTAGGCGGGTTCACACAGACCAAAACAAAAACAGACATTCCAACCCGGAATGCACATTTCAAAGTAGAATACCAGGCAGTATTGCTTTTTGGGGAATCAAATATTTGAACTTAACCGGCCCTATCAGGCACGACGCAAGTGTTTTTTTGCTAGTTTCAGCCCGACGCAGTTATCATTTTCACGTCCTGCGCCACGTTGTTTAATAGCAAATGCATTTTGCATTCTGTTCTGAAGACGAGATGTTCAGGCTCATTGTTGACGCGTTGCTATTTTGAGGCAATTGAAATAGAGTCGTTTTTTCGTTATTTAAAGAGCGCGTTAGTAATGTCTGCCTATAGGCAGGTCTACAATACACTTTGACCTGTAGACGGTCTGCTCACACACTTTAACCTCGCACACAAGCAGATCCGTTTCCTCGCTAGAGAATCGTTTCCGCTAGCAAATTCAGCCATGTAAATAGCAAATCCGCCATGGCATGAGCGCAACTGACTTTTAAAGGAAATGGGAGATGAGACTCTGATTGTTTTATTGCACGTTACAGCCAAAACACACCCATTACTCATTAAGAGAATAGGCACCCTTTTAGACCATGCACCGGGTGCACAGACCATTTTTTCCCGTCGTTAAACTAGCAAAACTAGCATTCAGACACGCCCTAAGTGCAGTTGCGCCGTGCACTTTAGACCATGCGCATGGATCGATAAAATAGGGCCCAGCATGTTTCCTAAATATCTGCAAACATAATAATGTATTTTTATGCTTCAGTACAAAAAAAAAAAATATATATATATATATATATATATATATATATATATATATATATATATATACAGCAACTTTAAGATGAAGTATACTAACAACTGCAAATTAAGTTAAGTACATCTTTTATTGTTTTTTACGTTCCGTCAGGGTCTGAAGAATGAACATATAAAGTAATACTGATGTTGTTCTAAACACAGCTAATGTAATTTGAGCATAAACACAATTTTTTTTGCAAATGTATGTTAATTCAATGTATGCTTATATCATACTGATGGGAATTATCCATTAAGAGAGTAACTAGGGGCAACATGAGGTCATTCACACCAATGACCATTTTCACAACCTAAGTCAAATAACCGAGATGTAAGAATAGAGTGGGCTAAATGTAGCAGATGACAGCTATGAAACATCTGTCGATGTTTAGGTGCTAGGACACTGAGGGAGCACCATGCACATTCCCTGTCAACATCACCTTCCTGTTGACACCCATTATACTGGTGTTAATGAGAAACTGGTGACTCTGGGATCTCTTGACCCTCTCACCACTCCTGACAATGATATGGAGTATAACCACCCCATCGCTTTCCCGCCGCAGTTGCTCACTGGATACTTGTTTTCCCAAGGGAAATTCACGATAAACAGAGAGTTAATGTTGAACTTTTCTTTATTTTTCTTTCTTTCCTTCTTTCTTTCTTTCTTTCTTTCTTTCTTTCTTTCTTTCTTTCTCTCTCTTTCTTTCACTGTTTTAGTTTGATGCGTATGTTTGTTTTTGTTTGTTTTTGTAGCTGCTGTTTTTGTTATCGAGCATCTTCGATTCTGCCCATTATGAGTGAATTTGAAAGCATCTGTGCAATACTAAAGCAGGTTTGTCTTTTGACATTTCAGTCTGTGATGTACCTAGCCCACCTTCCAGCAATCATCACAAGTATAATGGGATGATCTGATGGAAATCTATAAAAGAAAACACTGGGGAAAAAACAAGACGTTTTCTTTTCCAGAAAGCAGGGTAGAAAAACAAATGACTCACAAGTGAGAGAAAAACAGGGCCTGATGAAAACATGACCGAATTACTCTGAAATACAATTAACTCATAATTTAACTTTGTTTTACTTATTGACATACTGTGTACGACCGAAGTAACTAAGAACAATGAAATCAACATGCTGCTTTTTGACAATGACCCCGTTTTTCAGAATACAGTAGCCCCAAAATATCTGAACTCTTAAACCCCATCTAAAAATACTATTGCATTAGATACAAAATATCAAACCAAAAGGCACATCTACAATGTGATACTGATGCTATATTTTCTCAGAACTAACATTTCTTTTGAACCATTAATTGTTAGTGGATGTCTGTTGTCCTCAAGTTCACACAGATGGCCTACCGTGTGTGTGTGTGTGTGTGTGTGTGTGTGTGTGTGTGTGTGTGTGTGTGTGTGTGTGTGTGTCTGTGTGTGTGTGTGTGTGTGTGTCTGTGTGTGTAGATTTCAGTTGTAAAAAATGACTTTGTGTGAAAATACTCCTGTCCAAGGAGCAGATATGATTAATGAATACCAGGATTTAATTTAAGTTCACACACACACACACACACACACACACACACACACACACACACACACACACACACACACACACACACACACACACACACACACACACACACACACACACACACACACACACACACACACACAGTTCCATTGCAGGCTATAAGTCCCCACTTGGTTGGATAGAAATTGTTCAAAGGTCCCCTCTTGGCCAGTGTAGAGCGACAGTGCTCTGTTAGTAATTTAGACATTAAATTTGTCTTAAATTTGTCAATTTAAGACAAGAGTCATAGTTATAATAAATTGAAGAAAGGTTTTCATCAGCAGAAGTAAGCTTCAAGACTCACAAGGAGTTTGTAGGCAGCCCTGTTACAGTTACAAATATCACTGCATTTATACCCTACACCAAGCTACGACCTTGATACTCATTGGCTAAGAAAAGGATAATCAGTCATTTTCCACACATACAGAAAGACTGAATCATATCTCCATCGATTATGCAGCTGACACTCAGACCATAAAGTTAGGCACGATGTGATCTTCCAGGTCGCAGATTTGGGTTGCTGGGCGCCAGCATGTCCAGAACAACAACTCAGTCAATCTCCAATAATGACAGTTTTTCCTTAACCTGTAACCAAGAAGACTAACGCACACACCGACACACAACTTCTTCGATGCTGGATTTGGCCAGGCTCTAACTATAAACAGGAGAGTCTTCTCAAAACATCAAGATAATACGTTCTTTCTCTCAAGGAGAGGACACTTGGAAACTGGAAAGTAAGGCTTTAACAAAGAAATGGTCCCTTAAACTATAGACTTCAATGACACCTGTGACTTATAGTCGTCAGGGTACCCTAGAAGAACGGATATATTTTAATACTTTGAAGACGTTTCTCAAACAAAACGAGTCCACATTTAATTTCTGGAAGCCAGGTTAAATAAACAAGCACTATTACTACATTCCTGGCATTGGGCCAGACCCTCAGTCACCTCTCAGATATGTCATACAGATGTTTAAAGAATACATTTACATTTAGCTGACGCTTTTATCCAAAGCGACTTACAATTGTTATATGTCAGAGGTCGCACGCCTCTGGAGCAACTAGGGGTTAAGTGTCTTGCTCAGGGACACATTGGTGTCTCGCAGTGGATTCGAACCCGGGTCTCTCACACCAAAGGCATGTGACTTATCCACTGCGCCATCACCGTGCCGCGGTGAAAAGAACATTTCAGTAATCACTCTGGTAACTTCTATAACAAAGTAAAATCTCATAAGCCTAGAGAAGTCATTCAACTCATGTGATATTTAGAAGGAAAAATATTGATTAATACCTTGATTATAATCACTGATTACATATACATTGAAGGAACAGTGTCGCCAATAAATCACCAATTTTAATCTCATGTTT
Organism: Siphateles boraxobius; assembly: GCF_051911475.1. Classification (NCBI taxonomy): domain Eukaryota; kingdom Metazoa; phylum Chordata; class Actinopteri; order Cypriniformes; family Leuciscidae; genus Siphateles; species Siphateles boraxobius. The sequence goes on along the minus strand of NW_027508920.1, from coordinate 15,831,935 downwards.
TGTCTATCAAAAAAAAAATCAATGCATGTGAATATGTATTGTTAAATGTGTAATGCATTTTTGAAAGGTACATTTAATGTGATTGCCTGCATATTTCATGGGACTTCTGCAGGATATAACACACACACACACACACACACACACACACACACACACACACACACACACACACACACACACACACACACACACACACAAACACAATAATTCAGAGAAATGGTTCTGTCTTCAGCTAGTCTAAGAAATTGTTCTAAATAATGTAAAGAAGTTCCAAACTTGGCATTAGTGCTGAGGCAGCATAAAAGTAAGGAAGGTAACAGTTTATCAAATGTTTCTGCAATAGCATTCAGCTGTATAACACTGTTTCCAGACAGAAGGGGACAAGGTAAAGAGAAAACAACTTATGATTTATTTGTTTATTTCCTCTGTTGTTTACAATTTGGTATAGTATCATATAAATTATAATACTGTTGTTCTGATCCTCGAGCTAACTCATGGGTAAAAGTAAAGAGTAGAGCCATTTTCATTTTACAGGTGAAGGCAACAGGATCCATTTATTTATATATTTTGGGCTGAGTTTCCCCAAAGCACTATTGTGCAGAGAGCATCACTCATAAGAATATGTTCTCTTACGAGAGTATCTCTCGTACTGCGTAATATCTTACGCTATGGGGAAAACCTCTTTTCCACGAGATATTGAAGCCAAAAATTATCCTTAATTTTGAATTAATGTGAAACGCTGTGCAGCAGCATGCAGACATAGGCAAGACGGCTTGCGCGCCTATTGGCTGCCCTGCGGCAACAGCAGCAGCCTATCGAGAGTGGCCCTGCGTGACACATATCCAGTGGGGGCATTTCGCGCCCACTTCGTCACGTCCCGCCAGAAAGGGCGTGGTCTCGCCCTATAAATATAGCTCGATTAGGCTGGTACAACTGATTTTCATCTCTTCAGCGAAGCATCACGCATCGCTGGATCCGGCGTGAGAAGCCACGCCGTCTGAGGAAAAGCACACAGCGGGACAGCGAGCCATCTAAAGCCTGCCGAGTGATGTCAGCCATGCACGGTCGCACATACGCCGCCGCCGGGCAAGCCACGTCAGAACTACATACGGTGGCCATCTTGCAGGTCTTCCAGGCCGACCTTCTCCGAAAAATGGACGAGGAAGGCGATGGGTCGATCAGCATTGCAGATTTGCGGAGCGCTACAGACCTGGCTCTACGCGCTACAAAATCAGCTGCACAGGCCATTGGGCCGAACATGGCCTGTCTCACCGGGGCTGAGAGACATCTGTGGTTGACGCTGTCTGAAATGACTGAAGTGGAGCGCTCTGTATTCCTCGACGCGCCCATTTCGTCAGCTGGCCTCTTCGGATCTGCCGTCAAAGATTTCGCGGACAGATTCCAAGAGGTTCAAAAGACATCGCAGGCGATGAAGCACTTCCTTCCGAAGCGCTCTAGTTCCGCAGCAGGTCGCTCTAAAATCAAGCCCGAGGTCTCAAAGCCTTCCTAGCCTCTCTAGGAAAGCGACGGTGTTCAAATCCCGCTGTGGCCGGATTTTCACCGAAACATTTCGCTCGTCCAGTTCCATGCAATGTGACTGTTCCAGCATATTTAGCAGTCAACAAGCCGGTCCATTTGCCTGCTTGCCTGCACACAAAAGCCTTTTTTACGACTACCCAGATAAATCCAATAAAGAGTGTATTTTCTGGTGTTCCGGCCACGGCCGATGGTGTTATGAGTGTTGAAAGAATGCCCACGTCTCAGTGCCCATTCCCACACGCAGACACAGCCCGCCACAATACAGGGCTAGCACAAATAAAATCGACTCATGTGCAATAAATGTAGTGTACGTGCCCACGACACAGTGCCCACAAACACTACACAAAGCATGTCCCACGGTTTCTGTAAAAACGAAACCAACACATTTTCATTTGCCGCTATCCCCCGCCCACATTCCCTCACAGACATGCCGAACCCCACGGGGCTCGTCCCGCTCGCCTTCTCTCTACAACCTGTCAGATAGAAGCTGAGCGCGGTCGGGCTACCCGCTGTGATTAGCGCACCCCCCGCCTCGCACACTGCAAACACAGTGTCTATTTCTCAGCACACCGGAGCTCTCCGGCTGCCGCTATGCCGTGGCCAGAGCCCAGATTTCATTCTACCTCTAGCTTTTCACACAGATGTGTGGGCAAAGCTTCCCGGGGTATCGAAGTGGGTGCTGAAAACAATAAAAAGAGGCTATTCGCTGCAGTTCACTCAACGCCCCCGCCGTTGCGCGGCGTGAGTCGAAACGACGGTAAAAAACGAAGTATCTCATCTACTTCGAGCCGAGATAGCGAAACTACTGAGCAAAGGGGCTATAGAACCTTTATCTCAGGCTCAGAGCGAAGGGGGGGTATACAGCAGGTATTTTCTGGTACCGAAAAAAGACGGGGGTCTCAGACTCATTCTAGATCTGGAAAATCCTCGCGCAAGTTCGCCAGGAAGACTGGTTTATGTCAATAGATCTGAAAGACGCCTATTTTCAAATACAAATAGCGTCACATCACAGGCGATTCTTGAGATTCGCCTTCGAGGGCCAGGCATACCAATACAAAGTCCTTCCGTTCGGCCTGTCCCTGGCACCCCGTACATTTACAAAGTGCATGGACACGGCTCTCGCATCCCTGAGACTCCAGGGCATGCGAATTCTGAACTACTTGGACGATTGGCTGATTCTAGCTCGATCACAATCAGAGCTCATAGAACACAGGGCCACATTACTCGAGCATCTCGAGAATCTGGGTCTCAAAGTCAATTGGGCAAAGAGCTCGCTGTCTCCCAGCCAGAAAATGTATTTTCTGGGAAAGTGCTGGACTCGCTATCCATGACAGCACGTCTGTCGCCAGAACGCAAACTGGACATTTAGCACGCCGTGAAATCCTTCCGGCGTGGCTCAATAGTCCAGCTCAAAAGGTTTCAGAAAATGCTGGGCCTCATGGCCTCAGCAGCTTCAGTGCTCAAGCTGGGTCTGCTTCGCATGCGCCCACTGCAGCTGTGGATGAAAGCGTGAGTTCCGCCCTGGGCATGGACCACTCGATTTGGCATCCTCGCCCGCAACTATGGTCCCTTCATGCATGGGCCATCAACGGGTACTAGCTAACCTCCCGGAGGGAGTGTTAAACATGATCACGCAGGCGAGGGCCCCGTCTACTAGACGGCTCTATTCCTCGAAATGGTCTGTGTTCCCTGCCTGGTGTCAAGCTCAGGGCTTTTCACCCGTAGACTGCGGAGTCACGGAAGTACTCTCCTTCCCTCAAGAGCTGCTGGATAAGGGCAGGACCCCATGCACGCTCAAAGTGTACGTGGCGGCCATTGCAACGTTTACAAAACCTGTGTCTGGCCAGTCACTGGGGAAAAACGACCTAGTCGTGCGATTTCTCAAGGGAGCTCGGAGGCTGAACCCTCCCAGACCTCCTTAAGTCCCGGTGTGGGATTGGGCAAATGGACATGAAGCATCTGTCTTTCAAAACGGTGTTTCTTTTGGCTCTCGCTTCAGTGAAGCGCATAGGGGACTTACAAGCTCTTTCAGTAAGCGCGTCATGTATGGAGTTTGGGCCTAATGACTCAAAAGTCATACTCAAACCAAGGCACGGGTACGTGCCCAAATCCCTCAACACACCGTCCAGGGCCCAGGTTATTTCCCTGTGTGCACTCTCGGTTCATGATGAGGAGGAGGATGCGAGTCTCCTTTGCCCTGTCAGGGCACTGAGAACTTATGTGTCCCGCTCGGCTGTCTTCAGACAGACCGAGCAGCTCTTCGTTTTGTTTGGTGGACGCTCCAAGTGACTGGCCGCATAAAAACAGAGCCTATCCAGATAGATAGTCGACACCATAGCACTGGCTTACACTTCTAAGGGCCTGCAATGTCCTTTGGGTGTCAGAGCGCACTCCACGAGAGGCGTGGCCTCGTCGTGGGCGTGGTATAGGGGGGTTACCCTGCAAGATATCTGTACGGCCGCGGCTTGGCGTCGCCGTCTACATTTATAAGGTTTTATAACCTAGAGGTTCCCGCCTTACAAGCCAAGCTTCTGTCGGTATAGAATTCAGTGCTATCTGCCCCGCTGTGCCGGCCCAGATGCTGAGTTTTGCTTGCTGAGTTATACTAGACTTTGGTGTCGCATCCCAGTACGCACGGCGTTTTGCATTGTGTTCCCCATAGCGTAAGATATTACGCAGTACGAGAGATACTCTCGTAAGAGAGCGTACTCGGTTACTAACGTAACCTCGGTTTTCCCCATAGCGTAAGATATTACGCAGTACTCGTTCCCTCTCTAGAGAGATCCGAGGTTACGTTAGTAACCGAGTACGTTTCTTTAGATCATATTTTATCTTCCCGTTAAACAGAGGTGGGTACAAATACATCAAAAACTATTTTGTTAGAAAATACAAATACTGGCTCATGAAATATAACAAAATAAAATACAAAATACTGATGTGAAAAATGTATTTAAATAAAATACAAGTAATTAGTATTTTGAAAATACAAAAATACTCCCACAATAATCGTAAGTCTTCTTTTTATTACTGAAAGGTCAATAACACAAATAGTAGCAATAACACAATTATGAGAAATGTGTAAATTCAAAATGGCGAAGTAGCAAAATAATTTTTTTTGGCATTTCACTAAATCTCTACAGGGCCTGAAATAGCTCCCTCTGACGTGAATGGCATGTATAGCTAAGTTCACATCAATGGTGTGGTAGGCTGCCCTTAATAGCAAAACGTGTTTGATGTAGGCTACGTAGCCATATTATCAAGTCAAGTCAAGTCAAGTCACCTTTATTTATATAGCACTTTTTACAATACAAATTGTTTCAAAGCAGCTTAACAGAGATAAAAGTAAAGTAAAGTTGTAATAGTATTGTTAAATTCAAAATTAAATGTTAAATGTCCCCAACTAAGCAAGCCAAAAGCCAATGGCGAATAAAGGCGAAAAAAAGGCGACAGTGGCAAAACCAAAAACCAAAACTCCATCAGGTGACAGAATGGAGAAAAAAAACCTTGGGAGAACCCAGGCTCAGTCAGGGGGCCAGTCCTTGTTTGGCCAACAAACGAACAGTGTTCGATTATGATTAAGGGGGCATAATAGGTCAGAAGTCCGATTGGATCAGAACTTTCATAATATATATCCAGTTCATCTGGTTAGGGGTCGGAGTCATCACCGTTACTCTACTCGTGCCTTAAAGGACAAGTTCGGTGTTTTACACTTAAAGCCCTGTTTTAAGAGCGTTTCTGATGAAATCGATCGTTTAAGATTGAAATTTGGACAAATGCTGCTGTCCCGAGAATTTTCGGTTTCTGTTTTAGCACCCCCGCCACCTCCACAAAGGTTTCATAGGTGCACTTATAGAATCATTCATAAAACACATTAAACTTTAGTTTACAAAGACGTGAGTGGTCTGGGGTGTTCACTGATATGCTCACACAAAAATCTCTGCAAAAGATGCTTTCCAACAGGTGTTTTACCATTCGTTGTAAAACTTCGGACCTATTTTTCCAAACGCCTCACAACCGGACATTCTTCCGTTGAGAGCTTGAATAATAGACACTCCAGCCCAGTTGGTGGTGATAATGCACCTTTGCCAATGTTTGGATAACGTAGCCTACGATACAGCGACTGGAAGACTACAGAAAGAATACAAACAACCCCATTTCCGTCTCCGGCGGTGGAGTAATACTGTACCTCACAGAACATCCAATACAAGTCAATGGAGTTGGACAAAAACTACGATAAAACCTGTTGGAAAGCATTTTTTGCAGCGATTTTTGTGTAAAAATAACAGACCAAGAATTTTCGTCACAAAATCAAAATTCCATTTTAATCATACTATGTGTGGGTTTGTTTTACACACGAGACTCTAACTGCCCTGACCTCGTATGCCTTTTCCATAGTAGAATCGCGCTGCATGCGCAATTACTGAAAAACAATAGGATTGAGGATTATTTTATACTAAATCAATATCAATATTTATCTTATGTAATACGTTTAAAAACATGTAAAAACTGCAGATGGATGTTATATTGTGAACGCTTGCCTAGCATGGAGATTTCAGTGGAGTTACGACAGACGCACTGTTTCATAATAGGTAGGGCCTATGATGTCCTTTTAATTTTATGAATTACAACACAGTGCATTGATCTCATAAGGCACAATTATTTGCTCTATAATGCCGTTCAGTGTGCAATATATTTTTCACAAAACATTTTATCCTAATGTCGTTTTTAAGAGTTCAAAACTCATTCACTTCTTGGAGGGAGCAAGGTCTACAGGGTGTCACGTGATTTTCGTGCATCTAACCTGGACATTGCCAATATCAGACCGAAAATGTGGCAAAATCATTTACTATGGTGATTTTTCTTAAGTATTTAAGTATTTGAAATTCTCTAAATACACTCCCTCAAAATATTTTGTTACAAACTACATTTTATTTTTTCCACACCTGCAAAATACAAATTACAAAATGCACTAAAGTAATTAAATACGTATTTAAAATACATTTAATTGAAATACTGCCCATGTCTGCCGTTAAACAGGTCATGGCCATCATCTGTGATTTCTTCAAAGTTTAGTTATACAAATATGCCTTGTTTAATTCATAAAACTATTTCAGTCACGATTACTCTCAGGATAGTTTCAACGGACATGGCAATGTAAATGTATTTGTTCTGGACATTATTTATTACTTATCTGAGCACAGAGATGTTGAAACCGGAGATTCAAAGTGAAGTCAATTGAGCATGATTATGTTTTTCACATCAAACCAAGTAATCCACACATGAAGTCGTCAGATGCACGGGTGTCTTGGATGAATCCCATTTGCATTGTATGCAGACGTGCAGTTACTCTAACTGCAGAATGAGATTTACTGAGGAAATGAACCAGATATCCTCCTCAAATTTTCTGACAATAAAGCATACTGATAAATTGGATCTAGTGATATTGAAAACTGCTCAAACACACACTTTATTCGGACAGTCTTTTTATTTAATGGGGAAATGTCACAAAATCAAGGAAGTATAAAATGAATGAAGGTCAATGTCAAAGAATGATAAACGTTTGCGTTTTTTCAAAATTACTGGCTGATTGCAAGAACAAAACGAATGAAACTCCATTACCTAGCCACTCTTGAAACCTATCTGAACTATATTTGCCATCGCTTCCCAGGGCAGCGATTTGCTTGGCTATTTGGGCTGTCAAAAATTTGTTGTAAAGTCAATTCTTAACAGTGCAACCGTTTGTTGACCATAACACGTTTGGATTTCTGACACATGTACAGTGCAGTGTGGCCATGCGATTTGAACTTGAATTCACACATTGTGCATTTTCATTCATAAAGTTGAATTTGTTCAAATTGGTTTCACAGCCTCACCACTGCACTAAAATGTTAAACACGTCAAATAAGACTCCATACTTGTTCTTGCTGGGCAACCAGTCAAACAAATCTTAATTTTCATTTTATCTGGTAGAATTTGTTATTTATTTTAATGTCATTATTCATGCCCTTTGAATAAGGACGGATTTTGTCACATCTCTAGTACCAACATAATCCAACTTTGCTGTGGAATCGGTCCATGAATTTATCTGACGAACTATATTCAGAGAATACAGCTCAGCATATTTATAGACAAAAGTTACGAATAATCATTTCATATCAGCTCAGTTTTTAAATTTGATTTACAAATATTATGACACCATGGCTCCTTTAGTTTTATTAAAACAGCTCTGGGCTCATCAGAATGACCTCTGCTGGCTGTCCTTGCCTGATTTTCACATCACAGTCAAGAGATCTGAAAAGATATTTAAATCTAGATAATGTGAAGCTAACCTTGCCCCTTAAATCTGCCATCATTTGTAAAAAGAAACTCTGTGACCTTATAATAAAAATGCTCCCAATAGACCAGTTAATTCCAAAGTGTTTAGCATGGATATTTCTGATCTTTTCAAAGATGTACATGAAGGAGAAAAAAAACATCCTGTCAATGTATCTAAAATATACACGTGTTCAGAGCTACAAGGTTACTTGCACTGTACCAACAACTTTTAAATGTTTCAGATAAGCCTGCCAATTTAACAAGCTGATTTTTTGTCATTTAATTATAAAATAATGAAAAATAATAATAAAAAAAATGATTGGCAACACCTGACCTGCATGCGTAGTTTAAATACATATATTTAATGATTTACTCATCTGCAATGGCTTTTCTTAAATGTTGATATATGCAACTAATTAAAAAATAAATAAAAATAATCCATAACATTAATAGTCAATAATAATAATAGTTTTTAATCAATTGACAGTCTTAGCTTCAGATGACTAACCACACATGAAGTATCTAATGATATAGTCTGACAGATTGTATAGTACTTACAATTAATGTGGTGGGTCAACTTCTCTTCAGGGTGGGTGAGAGGAACGAGATTTAATAATAGCTTTTCTGTAGAGAAGCATGTCTACAGTGTAAAGTCCCTGGATGGTGATTCATTTCATAAGACATGTCATTATCTTTCCAGATGTTCAACACCCTCACTCATGCAGAAAACCTACGTGGTGTGACAAATGAAGTCAGCTTACAAGATTAATAACTATCAGATAAAAAAATGGATTAATTATTATGATGTGATGACAAAGAAAGAAAAGATTTATATACTGAATGTGAAAAAACTAACACTCGTATTGTTCAAGGACTTTTTCATAGCTCAAGGGACTTTATGAACTCCTCAGTCTCAGATGTTTCTGTGATATAATGATTGACAGCTGTCACCATCATACTTTTTGGGGAATTTTCGGGAGGATATTGGAGCTTCAACTTTAATTTCTACATGTCTATAAACTTTTTATTTCACACGAATATAATGAGTTGTTCTGCAGTAAACTGTACTAGCGGTTTCTGCAAGAGTGAGGGCGGGACCTTGATATCGAGGCTCCACTTCACCCTCACTACAGCACAGAATCAGGTCCCAAATCAGCGCAAGATATCAGCGCCATATTAGGACTTTGGCGGCTTCCCTTTTCACCAACGGAAGAGAGTGAAGGGGCGTCGTCCATCTTTTTTTCTATAGTTCTAAATAGCAGAACTCATGTTTTGAGAAGATATTTTTGCGCAAATAATGATAAATGATGTGCACGCAGATGGCTTGGCAACATAATGGCATAGTGACAGACACTCATTTGTTTCAGACATTTGTTTCTGAGAGACTCGCAGAGATGGTATAGAAGATTTGCAATCCTGCTGTGCTTATTTGATTTATTCTTGTACTATATCGTACGAGGTTTAGAACATTTAAATAGGGATATCAAGTAGATTAACGTGTACAAATCAGTATCTTAGAAGACATCACTCTTGATAGTTCGGTTCAGAGACACGCAGAGATGGCAACGCGCTGTTGCGATCGTGCTCTGCTTACTATTCCTTTTTATTCCTGTATAATATTGTACAAGGTTTAGATAATTTAAATATAGGCTACATGTGTATGTTGTAGTTGAGTTAATATTTGGCTACTTTTGCCAAACTCTGATATATGAGAGCTGCACACGTAGATGGCAACGCGGCTTTGATTTGAGCTCATTTCATTCATTACGTTTAGCTATACTCTCACTGATTCATTTCGCACACATTATCATAGCCAACATATTGCACGTTATTATAGCCAACATAAACATACACAATTTTTTTTCAATAGTATGTGTGTGAAGTGAATGAGTGAGAGCTGCACACGTAGATGACAACGCAGCTTTGATTTGAGCTCATTTCATTCATTACATTTATCTACTCTCACTCATTCACTTCACACACATATTGAAAAGAAATTGTGTATGTTTATGTTGGTTATAATAACGTGCAATATGTTGGATATAATAAAGTGCAATACATCATACACTTCTTGTTTGAAAGGGGACATGTGCCCGAATACCGGAAGCATGGCAAAGGGAAGCAGTGTCTTGTTCCCTATTCTCAGGCAACCATGCTTACAGGCGTAACCTGAGATGTTCCCTTTCGAAAGGGAACTCACGCATCATCCCCTAGGGGTCGCTATGGAGAACCTCATCCCTAAGGTGCACCAGCCACGATCATAGGAGCTTCTCAAGAACAGATGCCTCAACAGGATGACCCTAAAAAGGGGAAGCCTAAATATGCTCATATTCAGGCCAGCATCCACAGAGAGCCTAACACTCAGAACTGCTTTTCAGGCAGCTCTGAAGAGTGGAGGCCTCAAACAAGAGGCCTAGGCAGCACTCTAACCCAAGGGCAGTACAAAAAAAGCTCCCGAAAAACTGGCGACATCAGTGGCATTTAGGGCTGTAATGTCCCAATCGATTAGTCGACTAATTGGTCGATACATTCTGGTTCGACTAAAATTCTGATTGGTCGATTTTTTTGCGCGTTCATTTCATCAGTTTTGCTGCGTTCATTTCATCAGCTTTGCCGAGCTCATTTCATCAGGGGGAAAGCACTAACTGCTAATGGGGGTGTTTTCAGAGTAACCCTGTTTCACAGGTAACAGTCTGTCTTCAGAACACCCCCTTGTTTTCACTTTTTTTGGATTAGCCCAACCCACTGGAGAAGAGAGACAGATAAGTAGGCTATAGAAGGTTTCATGCTGAATATTATTTATTTATTTGTGAGAGCGTTTAATAGTCCGTCTTCTTCTAACATGTCAACAACAAAGACATCGACAGTGTGGCAGCATTTTGTTAAAATTGATAACGGGCAAAAGATCGAATGCAAAGTTTGCAAGCAACAGTTTCCCTTCCACAGCTCGACGACAAATCCAGCAAACACAGAACGTTCCCCTAACGTTCCCAGAACGTTCCTAGAACTTTCTCTTAACGTAAGGAAAACGTTCCGGGAACGTTCCGGGAACGTTCCCCTAACGTTAAGGGAAAGTTCTAGGAACGTTCTGGGAACCAAAAACTAACGTTCCCAGAAACGTTCCCAGAACCTAAATTTGTTTGCTGGGAACATGACATATCATCTAAAAGCGGTAAGCTAACTTGTCTGCGTTAGGTTGCCCTGTCTGTTTTGAGTAGGCTATTATGAACAAATCGGAATTGGCGTATAAGTTATGCACTTTATTTAGTTTCTGCTCTTGATCTGGTTTGTTTAATAAATATTCTTTTTTTTTATTAAAGTGGACGTGCCTTTTGTGTTTATTAAGAGTAAAAGCTTTAAGTCAATAGTCTATTCGAGTCTGAACTGATGAACTGAATGACAGTTATAACTTATTATTATAACATACGACAAAAAGAATGGTCTAAATTATGTTGCATATTCCTCAACAGTTCTTGTGATATCACTAGTTGACAACATAGTACTATTTTCAGAAATCATAGGCTATGATATTGCGCAGGTGCACGTGATGCAAAGCTGTCAGAGCCGACAGACTCGTGTGTCAGACTCATTTCAGTGCAAAATAATTAGGTCAAAAATGATTTAATATACTGCAAATAGCCTACTAGTTTTTTATGTTTATTTATAATCCATTTAGGTGGACAACAAGGCTACCAAGTAATGCGCACAGTGCGCAGCTAATTAATTGAACGTTTTTTTTTTTTTTCTAACATATTTTTAGTAGATTTTTAGCCGAAAATTTCAGGACTTCAGTCGACCAAGATTTTCTTTGGTTGAGTACAGCCCTAGAGGCATTGTCCTATGTGATAAAACTGCACATTTTAGAGTGGCCTTTTATTGTGGCCAGCCTAAGGCACAAATCAAATCAAATCAATCAAATCCTTTTATTGTCACACAACCATATACACAAGTGCAACAGTGGGTGAAATTCTTAGGTGCAGTTCCGAGCAACATAGCAGTATGACACGATGTGACGAAAACAATTACAGCAAACATCAGATTACATAGATTACACATCTAATGTGCGCACAATTACTCACAGTACCATATACACTAACAGAACAATAAATAATATACAATGTACAATATACAACAGTTTACAATATACAACAATATACAATATACAACAATTTACAATATACAACAGTATACAAAAATACAAAAAGAGGTAATTATACATAGAATAGATACTCATAAGGTGCAAATATATATATATATATATATATATATATATATATATATATATATATATATATATTATGTAAATGCAGTAGGTTATGTTGTGCTGTGTTGACAGTTAGAATGTTTGTGGTTATTGATCATGAGGGATCAAGAGTTTAGAAATCTAATTGCTTGTGGGAAGAAGCTGTCATGGAGTCGGCTGGTGTGTGACCTGATGCTGCGGTACCGCCGGCCTGAGGGTAGCAGTGAGAGCAGCCCATGGCTCGGGTGGCTAGAGTCTCTGATGATCCTCCGAGCTTTCTTCACACACCGCCTGGCATAAATATCCTGGAGGGAGGGAAGCTCACCTCCGATGATACGGCTGGCAGTGCGCACCACCCTTCGCAAGGCTTTGCGGTTACGGCTGGTAGTATTGCCATACCAGGCAGTGATGCAGCCAGTCAGGATGCTCTCGACGGTGCTGGTGTAGAACTGTGTGAGGATGTGGCGGTTCATTCCAAACTTCCTCAGCCGTCTCAGGAAGAAGAGGCGCTGATGAGCCTTCTTCACGACGGCCTCAGTGTGGACGGACCATGTGAGTTCCTCTGTGATGTGGACACCAAGGAACTTGAAGCTGCTGACTCTCTCCACCGGTGCTCCATTGATGGTGATGGGGCTGTGTTCTCTGTCGTTCTTCCTGAAGTCGACCACTAGCTCCTTGGTTTTGCTGATGTTGAGGGAGAGGTTGTTCCTCTCACACCAGTGCGTCAGAGTGAGCACCTCCTCTCTGTAGGCCGTTTCATCGTTGTCGGTGATCAGACCTACGACCGTAGTATCATCAGCAAACTTGATGGTGGAATTAGAGCTGTGAGTTGCCACGCAGTCATATGTGTACAAGGAGTACAAGAGTGGGCTGAGAACACAGCCCTGTGGGGCTCCAGTGTTGAGGGTCAGTGATGAGGAGATGTTGCTGCCTATTCTAACCACCTGGCGTCTGTTTGACAGGAAGTCCAGGATCCAGCTGCACAGCAAGCTGTTTAAGCCCAGAGCCCGGAGTTTCACATCAAGCAAGGAGGGCACTATGGTATTGAATGCTGAGCTGTAGTCAACAAATAGCATTCTCACATATGTGTTCCTGTGCAATAATCATGCTGTCTAATCAGCATCTTGATATGCCACACCTGTGAGGTGGAAGGATTATCTTGGCAAAGGAGAAGTGCTCACTAACACAGATTTAGACAGATTTGTGAGCAATATCTGAGAGAAATAGGCCTTTTGTGTACATAGAAAAAAGTCTTAGATCTTTTAGTTCAGCTCATGAAAAATATGGGCATAAACAAAAGTGTTGCGTTTATAATTGTGTTCAGTGTAGGTAGCCTAACAGTAGATACCTGTTAATTTTTCGCCCAATGCTGTAAACATACAGAGAGCCCTGTCAACTGGTATTTTTATTAAAGGTTAAAAATAACAATTCAAACGAAATACAATGTGGTATTTATTAGGCTATAATAACAACGTTACAATATTTTAATGATAAGTAAAAATATAATAAATATGTAATATAGTGCACACTGCACATATTTAGCAAAATACTCCTCTCTCTCTAAATATATAATTTGTCTAGTCAACTAACGTGCTATCAAATGGCTTTCCTGAGGTAAATGTCATGATTCTGCCTTTGCGTCCCATATCTTCTCTTGTCTTGAGGCAGGATCATGACAGACTCATGTTTTTATGTGTAAGCACATGGCCATTTGTTTAGGCTGTGTGCTTGCGTTGTCCTGACACCCCACCCCGCCCCTTTGTTATCTCATCTTGTAATTATTATGTCATCGCTTTCACCTGTGTTCCTGATTAGTTTGCTACCTATTTAATTCCCTCATGTTTTCTGTCCTGTGTCGGTACATTGTCAATCATTGCGTGTTAATCTCTGTGACAGTCCTGTGAGTACTTCGTCTGAATCCTGTTTAATGAGAATTGTGAGTTTGTGTAGCTGTTTATTTCCTGTCTAGTCATCGTCAAGTCAGAATTTATCATCTTGTCTCCTCCAGTCCTGTTTTGCCCCCTCGTGGGTTTTGTTTTCTGTTTTGTGCCGTAATAAACCTTGTGTGTCTGCATATCGTCTGCGTTTGGGTTCTCTCCTTCAACCTCATGACAGAAAATGTAACGTTATGTGACATTGTTCTCCAGCTGTTTTATTGACCTCTTTCCGAGACTAATAGATCGATATTATGTAAGAGGCATAAACATTTTGGTAATTTGTACTGTATCTTTCAACACATCTATTGTTCATTCGCATTTATTTACTATTAACTAGTAGTAACGAGTAGGCTAAGAGATGTTCGGTTCAAAATCACGATCTGTCACGTCACATTTACAAACAGCAAAACGCTATTGTTTGAATTTCGTAATAAAATTGACAGAATTTGAGAGCTGAGAATTGGTTTCATATCAAAAGTAACCTTCTGTCTAGTCTGTCGGTGTCAGTGTTCTCTTTGCTTCACAATTTTTCTCTGCATGAGAAAATGGATGTGTGGTGTGAGAGCGTGTGAAATTGCCTGAGTCTCAAGCTGAATTAGTGAGAGTTGTCAGCCCTGCTCTCTCTGCACAGTGTCGGTTATCTTATAGCCAAACTATCGCCATATAACAGAGGTAGAATTTTTTCTGGCCACCAGTTCAGTGTCTGTCTGCTCGGCATCCATCTTCACCTGTTCTCCGCGCTGCACACCTGAAAAAGTCACGACGTGAACATACGCGCCACACGTGCCACTGCCTGAACTGAACTGACTGTTCTTCTTTTTATTAGCGGTGTAGAAAATACAAACAGCTCTCAGAGAGAATGGGTTGTCATGTCCACACATGCATTTATTTATTTAATAAAATCGAAACATTTTGCATCAGATAATCGCATAGGCTTGACATCACGATTGTGTTTGCGATATGATTAATCGTGCAGGACTAATATTTATACAGTAAACAATTTGTTGTGTTATTGTAACTAAAGCAAACAATATACTTGAACACACTTTCTGGCTCCTACAGTACAACATTGTTTTTCTAAAAGAAAATATATTTTAGTGTGCTGAACATTTGACTTGATTGAAAATCAATGCGTCTACCCTACAAGAAAGAAAAGTCCCATAAAATGTCAAAATGAGTTTAAAGCTCAAACAATCAATTGTGCTAATTTGGAATTACCTTCCTATTGATTTTCATCAGTGTATTGTACGGTGGTTTCACACAGCTCTCCAACAGGAGAGAGAAAACTACTGCTTTAGATGCTGTAATTGAAAGACTCTCCTGTGAGGACTACTACTGTATAGTACAGGGACCACTGGGACCAGGGATATTTTATAATTGAGAAACAGATGTTGTGAAGTCACCAAATGAGACCAGTTGACATGTTGTCCAACTTTTGAAATGTACTACAAAGTATACATTCAAGTAAATAAAGGAGAAAATGTCACACTAATGAACGTGAAAATGCACGACAGAAAACACAAACAATCAAAACAGTATGAGGGTGACTCACATTGCACTGCACAGCTGAATAGTTTAAAGAACACAACACATACCTTATACTTATTATTAGATTATATGCGTTGATGTCAAATATGGATATGAAAAACCTTTTTATAGGTAGTTTCTAGGAATGCTGCAAATGACCGGCTACTGATCGGAACCAATTACTTCCTTTGATTCTATACGTGGTCTCAGCCTGCCGATCTTAAACCAATCACATTGGCCATCAGAGGTGTGGGGAAATATGAAAAGATCCGTGACGGCGGGCTCATGTACAATAATAATGCATTGAAAAGGTGTGTATAATTCAAACTACTTTATTAAACTGCCATTAATTAGCTGCTGTACATTTGCATACACATATTGCTCTCCTTCCACTCTCTTCTGAACTCTTTCGCTCACACGAAAGTGTGTTCCCCTCATTAGAGCCCCAGGTGAAGGGTTGCCAGTAGTAGAGATGCACAGATCGACAGACCATCAATCAGAACCGGAAAGTTCTGTTTTTGTTTTATTAGGGGTTCAAGCACGTAGTGTACAAAAGTATGAAATGGCTCATAAGGCCTAAACCGTTGGGCGTAGGCTCAAGTGTCTTACATCGTTGGAATCCTTGGCTCAAGGCGGACAAGACCTTGCATTTGCTCGGCACCCTGGGTCAATTTTCGGGTATTTTGGGTATTTCCAAAAACCTACTTTTGCGAACTAGTCCTAGGTTTCTGGCCCGACCAGAACCAAACCAGTGCAGCAAGATTCTCTGGAGTCTGATTGTCAATAATTATATAAAAAAAGTGGAAATTACGGCTCACGGTCTCTAAGGGCTGCTAAAACGTTCCAAATGGGAGGAGCCCCTTTTACTAAATTGGCTATAACTCGTGAACGGAACAAGATATTTTCACCAAACTCAGCACACCTATGTAAGAACTCATTCTGTGGTCTTATGAAACATGACACAGTGACTGGCCTCTTGGTGGCGCTATAACTGTTAAAAAGGTGTCAAAATGATGTATTTCTATGCAAATATCATGAAATGGCTGAAAGCGGCCTTCTTCCTGCCTGATTTGCATACAACCTCACAAAATCGGGCATGCGCATGCATCATGTAATTCTAAAGAAGCTTGGAAACTTTCATGGACGTCGGGGCATCAGTGGCGCTTTAACTGTTATAAAGGTGAAAAATGCTCTATATTATCCTATACAAAATGACATTTAAATGACCGAAAAATGGTCTGCTCTGCGCATAACTTCACCAAATTAGCTGAGCATGTGCGACATATTATTTTAAAGAAGCGTGCAAATTTTGATGGAGATCGGGCCATCAGTGGATTTATTACAGTTTAAAAGGTAGAGAAAAATTCACACCAAAATGCACCACATTTCCATGATAAATGAGCTGAAATGCAAAAAGCGACCTATTTCCTCTCTGAGGCACATGTTAAAAAGCTTGATTAAGATTTTGTAACCAGCAGCTCAAGCGTCAAGTGCTCAGACCCCATAGTTTTATTTTATTTTTTATAAGCCTTTTTTAGGCCCTTTTTATTAGGGGTTCAAGCACGTAGTTAATTGTTAATTTTCCCATGATGCAACATTCTCCATCTAAAACTGATTGGGCTGACCGAACCGTAAGTCATAGAGACTTGAAATTTTGAGGGTTGGCAGTACGCACACCGCCTACAACGTCACCAAGGCCCGCCACGATTGGCCTGACAGGGGCGCTACAGCGGCCAAAAGTACGAAATGGCTCATAACTCCTAAACCATTGGGCGTGGGCTCAAGTGTCTTACATCGTTGGAATCCTTGACTCAAGGCAGACAATAGGCATGCCTCGGATTTGCTTGTAACCTGGGTGTCAATTTCCGGGTATTTTGGGTATTTCCAAAAAACAAGTTCTGCGAACTACTTCTAGGTTTTTTGCCTGATTGGAGCCAAAACCACTGCAGAAATATTCTCTGGACAGTGACTATCAATAATCATCAACAATATTTGAAATTTCAATTCACGATCGCTAAGGGGAACCAAAATATTCAATGTGTCCAGGGCCACTTTTACTAAAACTGCTATAACTTGTGAACGGAAAGAGATATTTTCGCTAAACTCGGGACACATGTTCATGAGATCAATCTGAAGTCACATGAAAAAAATGTTGCGATGATTTGCCACTTGGTGGCACTATAACAGGGTAAAAAATCATCAAAATGGCTATAACCGCACACAATATTGGTAAGCTTCGCCCCCGAAAGCGAGCCTCAGGAACCTCCTGTGACATGGAAGGATGGATACGTGAAAATAGGCGCCTTTTAGATCTATCGTGACAAACCAGTCCTCGGATCTGATTTGACTCACGATGACAGGAATAGTGAGTATTTTGAACCTGAGCTTCCTCAGAGACAGGTTCAAAACCCTGCGATCTAGAATTGGCCTCAACCCCCCATCCTTCTTTGGAACTATAAAGTACCGGCTGTAAAATCCGGACTCCCTGTCTGAATGACGAACACGTTCTATAGCCTCCCTTAGCAGCAGAGATTGCACTTCTTGTTCCATCACCTGAGCCTGCTCTGGAACCACTGTAGTCTGGACCACCCCAGAAAATTTGGGGGGGGGGGGCGGTGCCCGAACTGCAGTCTGTACCCTGACTTTATTATATGCAGGACCCATGCAGATATGTTGGGAAGATGATACCATGCCTCTACTAAATCTACTAAGGGAACCAGCCTCTCAAGACTGGCCTCTGGAGTTTTTCGAGCACCCTTCTTGACCCCCTGAAGCGGAAGACCGGCAGGCTGTAGTCGATACGGTTTTCGTGACCAAAACTGATGCTCGTTTTTTATTTTTCGAGAAAAACGACTCACAGTGCGTTTGCTGGAATATGATGTGGCCCGAAGCGTCACCGACGGCGGGCAACTCACATCGTTTCCTTGAGGGCTCCGCTGTGAGAACAACCTCGGTTGTTCTACAACGGAGGGGACAGCCCTCAAAGGTCCCACCACTCTGGCTAGGACCTCTTTCCTGAAGCCCTCCTAGCCTGAAGGACATCCCTTAAATCGCCCTTCTGGCTGGGGGGCTTCTGCTGGGAGCGTTTCCTCCGTTGCCAAGCTCCCTTTGCTCTGCCCGGTGTGAGGAGCTGGTTGATGGCTGGGGCTGATGTTCTTGCCCCACCCTACTCGATTTGGACTTCGATTTTCGGGGGAGGAACTGCTGGAACGCCGCAGATTGCTTCTTCACCTCCTGAAACCTGTCGACGACCGATGTAACGGCGTCGCCGAAGAGGCCAGAAGGCGAAAGCGGCGCATCCAGCAAAACAGATTTATCTTTTTCCTTTAAACCTGATAAATTGAGCCACACATGCCTCTCCGTGGCCACCATAGCTGCCATAGAGCGGCCAATAGCGTGGGCCGTCTCTTTAGTGGCCCGGAGAGACAAATCTGTGGCTTTGCGCAACTCCGCAATATCTTCAGGAGTTGGCCCCTCCCCCTCGTCCAAATCTTTCAGGAGGTCGGCCTGGTATGCCTGCAAGATAGCTATAGAGTGCAGACATGAACCAGCCCGACCTGCCGCCATGCAACCCCTGCCTATTAAAGCAGATGTATCTCTGCAGGGCTTACTAGGCAGCGCCGGGGTTTTAAGGGAAGATGCCAACTCAGGAGATAGATAACCGGCTAGAGCTTCTTCGACTTTAGGCATCTTCCCATAACCCATATCCCGTGCCCCCACAACATTGCTATAATCGACAACAGATGGATGGGAGACACGGGACGAATGCGGTTTATCCCACGATCTCGAGATCTCTTTGTGGAGATCGGGGAAAAACGGCAAACCCCGGCGCTGAGGCTGTGACCTGTGCCGCAGGAAACGCTCATCTAACTTAATTACGACTTGCGTTCCCTGCTCATCTTCTGGCCAGCTGATGTTAAGTCTGGCCACCGCACGAGTCACAACCTCTACCAGCTCCTCATAAGCCTGGCGCGCTCGACTCACGGTCATCCTCGATGCTGATCACCTCTGCCTCCTCGGAAGCAGAGAGCTCAAGCACCGGGACCTGGTCGTGGGCAGAAGAAGCCGCAGCGCGGGCTTCTGCACCACTCACAGGGGCTTCGGGATCTCCAGATGAAGAATGAGAAAGTGCCGCAGCAGTCTCATTCTCATCTGCAAGATCCCGCTGCGAACCCCACGATCTGAGTCGCCGCGCCGCCTCAACAGACGCGGGACCAGAACCGCGGGGAACGCGAGCATGACTGAGCTCATCAAAGCACGCCACCCCGGAGCGCAGCACCCTCATGGGTAGTGCTTCACAGTGTACGCAGGCAGCTCCCCCGAGAGCTGCCTGGGCGTGCTGCGCTCCCAAACAGTTCACACACAAAACATGCGTGTCCCGATCCGTAATAAAACGAGGACAGGGGTGCACACACATTCTGAACTGCTGGCTGGCCATAATATATATATTGAGGGATAGACAAACAACACCAAATAAGACAGACAGTCGTAACATAGAGCGCTTAACGAAGAGCGAAAAGCTAGTGTGTGTGTGTGCCGGCGTCGCTTTTATGCATCCGGTTATGCCGTCACATGTTATGTCAGACGCAACACCAATCAGGATTGGAATAGTTTCATTCATACTTCAGAGACGCACGCTAAGGGAGCGTCCCCAAAGAGTCGATTCTCGACGCAGTGTTGAGTTCCCTCGAAAGGGAACTACATTTAATCAACAACAATAAAAAGTCAAGTCAATGGAACATACTAACCCAACATTCATTCCAAGTATCAAAATCAACAATTTACTATATATTGTGCCATTAAATGTTCCTTTAAATATAAATATATATATATATATATATATATATATATATATATATATATATCTTGTTAACAAATGTGTAATATCAATTGTAAATCATTCCATATTCTCATTCCTCTATACGGTTTTCGAAACAGGAAATAAAAAACATCCCTTTTATGCATGCCTGGGGCACGTTCAAGTTCAAAACGGTGCGCAACGCTTTGCTACGGTTTCCGGGTTGAACGCCATGTTTCCTGGAAACGGCGTGCACCGGTGTGCAACGGGGTTTGAGATACGTTTTCTCTTGTTTGGTGGGTGTGCCAGAACTGCAGTCCAATCAGCAGCAACATGTATATAAAGCATGCAGTATTAAAGTGAACTAGCACAATGGGTTCAAGGAAAGTAATTTACAAATGTGTTCGATGCAGCTCGGTATACGCAACAACTGAGGATATTAGAAGACATGTTTGTCGTAAGTTTTATTGTAAAAATGTAGGATATCAACATAATGATGTAGTTGTTTATATTTTTAGCTTCATTGCAAGTGAATGACATTTGGTATAGAAATAAACAATGGTAATTAGGTGCTTTTCCTAAAAATGAGAAAGGAAATACAGGGTATTAAATCAGTATGAACTACAAATAAAGTCAGTATGTGAGGCTAAATAGATGTATTTTTGTCTGAATTAGGTAAGATGTGTGCTTCCATTTCAGTTTCAGCAATCTCTTCACTCGACTGGGATGTTCTCTTGTGTTCTGGGCGGTAAGTGCAGTGGGCATATTTTGTAGTATTAAACACATATTTATACCGACTTCATCAGGCTCCGAAAATTCTTCACAAAGAACACAAAGAATGGCCTTCTCAGCTGCCATAGTTGCAACTCTTTCGTCATCAGAACAGTGTGTTCAACGCATCACCGTTTCTGTTTAAAAAAACGTTGTGCAACGTTTTGTCGGGGCTGAACGCAGCCCTGGTGTTAAAATTATAACTAGTACTACAGGACATTAGGAATTCTAGACACAGAAATATTGTTACAGGTCGGAGCGGCAACCAGGCCTTAAACGCCGCCCCTTTCAAGTGTACCACCCCGAGGAGCCTGACCAGAGGAACACCACAGACAGGACAACGTGATAAGATACAAGCTGTTTTACTTTATTAGATTAAGACAATCTCTTAAAACAGGGCATCAGCTGATCGTCCTCTTCTTTGTCTCCCAAGGTCTTGAGGGTTTTAACGGCTGCGGAAGGGAAAGCTCTCACTGGCGTTGACAATGGTAAGGTATCTCTCAGCGGATCTTCCAGACAGGCCGTGACCAGCACTCAGGTAAGGAACTTCCCAAGGAATCTGCAGGACGAACGGTGAGCGGCGCCCAAGTGAGGGATTTAACGGCTGCGGAAGGTAAAGCTCTCACTGGCGTTGACAATGGTAAGGTATCCCTCAGCGGATCTTCCAGACAGGCCGTCACCAGCACTCATGTAAGACAGACGGTGTACAGCACTAGGGTAGAAACTCCACGGCAGATCCTCAAGATAGGTTACAATGGCAGAGAAGTAAGAGGCACTCTTTGACGCGGGCAGCGGTGAGGGATCCCACAGCAGTCCTCCACACAGACGGTGCGCAGTACTCAGGTGAGAACTTCACAGCGGTGAACAGCAGACAAATAAGGAGCTCCACAGCATATCTTCAAGACAAACGGTGGGTAGCACTCAGGTAGGAACTTCACAGCGAATCCTCAAGACGGGTTATGATGGCAGAGAAGTAAGAGGCACTCTTTGATGTATGCAGCGGTGAGGGATCCCACAGCAGTCCTCCAGATAGACGGTGCACTGCACTCGGGTGAAAACTTCACAGCGGTGAACAACAGGCAGATGAGGAGCTCCACAGCGGACCTTCAAGGCGGACGGTAGGTAACACTCAGGTAGGGAATCCACAAGAGATCCTCAAGACAGACGGTGTACAGCACTCAGGTGAGAACTTCACAACGGTGGACAGCAAGCGGTTAGGGGGCTCCACAGCGGATCTTCGAGACAGACGGTAAACACCACTCGGGTGAGTAACTTCACAGCGGTGAACAGCAAGCAGGTAGGGACCTTCTCAGTGAACCTGCAGAACAGACGGTAGGCAGCACTCGGGTGAGCAACTTCACAGCGAAGCTGCAGGGCAGACGGTGACCAGCACACAAGTAAGGGCCTTCTCAGTGAACCTGCCGAACAGACGGTAGACATCACTCAGGTGAATAACTTCACAGCGAAGCTGTAGGGCAGACGGTGACCAGCACTGAAGTAAGGGCCTTCTCAGTGAACCTGCAGAACAGACGATAGACAGCACTCGGGTGAGTAACTTCACAGCGAAGCTGTAGGGCAAACGGTGACCAGCACTCAAGTAAGGGCCTTCTCAGTGAACCTGCAAAACAGACGGTAGACAGCACTCGGGTGAGTAACTTCACAGCGAAGCTGTAGGGCAGACGGTGACCAGCACTCAAGTAAGGGTCGTCTCCGTGAACCCGCAGAACAGACGGTAGACAGCACTCGGGTGAGTAACTTCAGCGTACCGGTACACACCCTCCTCAGAACAGACAAAGCATACCACATGAGTGGGAACTCCTCTTCAGGTCAAACAGCGTTCCAGATGCTGGTGCGAAGCCCTCTCCAGAACATGCAAAGCACCCCACAGATGTAAACTCCTCTTCAAATCACCCCAGCGCTTCGGGCAGAATAATGGCTCTCTCCTGCTTGATACACACTCCATCCATCACAGTTAGTACAGCCCAGCGTCCCACGAGGATAACAAGTCAACTGGTCGAAGTTATGGTTAAAGACAGAACTGTTATCCCCACACTAGTGTATTCAAATCAAACTCTCAAGACATTAAGCGTGTTTACATCACCACAGACACAGCAATCTTCACACGTACAATGAATTAAGGCC
Organism: Siphateles boraxobius; assembly: GCF_051911475.1. NCBI lineage: Eukaryota > Metazoa > Chordata > Actinopteri > Cypriniformes > Leuciscidae > Siphateles > Siphateles boraxobius. The sequence goes on along the minus strand of NW_027508920.1, from coordinate 15,808,663 downwards.
TTCACTCCAGTATTCATCCAGTTTCCTCCATTCCCATGGAACTATAACTTTACGAGCAGTAATAAAGAGAAAAGTCGGCAGAAACACGAGCCTCGAGAAATCACAACAATCCTGGGGTTAACTTTCAGGCTAAGGCACACAGGTAATATCAGAAAGCTTTTAGAACTGTCATCAGCGTGATCGTGGTACTTAACTGTCCCTGGAGCGATCGGTGAAAATTAATTCTTCAGTCCATGAACGTTCTCCTTCATAGCATCCACCAAGACTCCAATCATCTGTCCTGTTCCCCCTCTACCTCAGCCGTTTCTTTCCCTTCTCAGGTCTCCCCTTCTCCTCCACCAAAATTCCTTTTTATATTCCTTATTGAGACACGTGTTCCGATCGCTGATCGCCTCCCTCACTTCTCACAGCTGATACTCATTTCTCAATCCATTATCCCGCGATCGGCCATTGTGTGTAAAACCGGAACCGGCCCTGTGTTTCACCGGAAGTGCTCCGACGGGGGAACGTCCTTGCTCGAAGAAAGGTTCCGCCTTGCCTTTTCGTCATTCTGTGACAATATTTATTATAAGATAAAGCAGAGAGACAATCCTTCACTAGTGCATTCTTATTATATTAGCCCTTCTATTACAGTTTAAAGTGAGTTGTGTCGCTCTGTTCTGGACTAATTGTAATTTTCCAATCAGTTAAATTTCTTGTCTTCATTTGATACACTCGAGGACAACACTGGGCAATAATCTAAGCAAGAACCATTGTTTGCACAATTTTAGAAATACAGTTGTAACCCAGGCCACCATTAAATGAGTTAAGAGTTGGAAAAAGTTAAGGAAAATAAATAATTAAAGTGTTCTAGAAAGAAACACGATTCATCCAATCACTGATTGCGCTGCAGTGACTGACACCCCTAAGAGCCAACAGTAGCGGCATTCAAGCTACCACGTGTAACAATGGTCATTGTATCATTTGTTGAGACAATGACTGATTTATGAGTGTCGTTGTGTTAATAAAATCAGTAACCTGAATCAAAAGGAATTTGACTTGATTTCCTATCCATTATTTCATTGAGTCGTAGACTCAAGTGTCTTATATCACTAGAATCCAGACCTCATGGCAAACAAAACGTATATCTCCAATTTCATTTCAAACATGATACATTTTCCGCCATTTAGAATTTGGTCAAAAACATGCTTTTACGAACTAATCCTAGGTTTTTTATATAATTCAGTAAATCAAAAGCCGAGCTAAAATCTAACAATACTGCTCCTACTAAATTATTGTCATGAATCTGTGCTTTCTCAATATCAATGCTGAAAATTAGAGGGCAAATTATTCTCCCTAAAGAATAAATGAATTTGCTCACAAACTAACATTTTCAATACTTTGCTAAGATCTGATAGCAAACTTATTGGTCGACTATTATAACTATTAAAACCCAGTGCTGCATTTTTCTGTAGATGAATAACCTTTGCATCTTTCCAAGCTAGAGGAAAAATCCCTTTTTCAATACTGATATTAAAGATGAGGTAAACTGGTCCTGGCAAACAACATCTCTTTTAATTTATCAACTTTATGAAGAAATCATTAAAATAATTTCCAATTTCATATAATTTAAAAAATAGTTAAAAATTAGTCACCTTAATCAAAAGGAATTTGACTTGATTTCCTATCTATTATTTCATTGAGTCATAGACTCAAGTGTCTTATATCATTCAAATCCAGACCTCGTGGCAAACAAAACTTATATCTCCGATTTCATTTCAAACATGATAAGTTTTCCGCCATTTAGAATTTTGTCAAAAACCTGCTTTTGCAAACTAATCCTAGGTTTTTGCCCAATCGGAACCAAACCAGTGCAGAAATGTTCTCTGGAGTCTGAATATCAATAATTATCAAAAACAAGTTGACATTTCGATTCAAGGTTGCTAAGGGGTGCAAAATCAACATTGTGCAAGGAGCCTATTTTACTAAAATGGCTATAACTCGAGAAGTAAATGAGATAGCTTCACCAAACTAGGTACACATGTATGAGTTCAATCTGAGATCACAGTAAAAAAATCATGACGATTGAACACTATAACTATAAAATAGCAAAATAAAATAGCACTATAACATGAAAAAAAAAACATAAAAAGGGCTATGACCACCTGACCGTTAGTCCAATTGACTTGAAAATTGGTATAGAGTGTCTTGGCCATGTATGTCTATGAGGACATTGGTGTATCTCAAAAACATGGCCGCCATCAGCCAGTGAAGTTTGAGCACCTATTAAACAAGGTTAACAGAGGACAATCAAAATGAAACTCTGTGGGCATGTTCGACTCCTGGTCCTAGAGGTCTGTAAGAATTTTGAAAGAAATTGGCCACTAGTAAGCGCTCAAAAGTTGTATTGCTCTGTAATCATGTGGTGTTTCACACATCCACACAATATGCATATCATTTGATAGATCTCCTCATACTGAACAACTTTGCCTCTAGAACCACTGCTGTCAATCGAATTGTTCATTAAATATTTGCAATTATGTTAAAAACCTCCTTTTGCAAACTTGTCCCAGGTTTTTCACCCGATCTGAACCAAACCGTTCTAGGTGAATTCTCTGGACTCTCTAGATCAATAATTATCAAAAAAAGTTGAACCTTTGCATTTGGTTGGCTATAAAAGGGTCATTTAAAAAATAGGTGTGGCAAAATACACTGAAAAGCCTATAAATCTGAAACGAAAACTCAGAACTTTACGAAAATTGGTGGAAATATGTGACATAACATAGTAATGAAGATTTTATGTAGATCGGACAATAGGTTGCGCTATAACTGTTAAAAAGCTTTGAAAACCACGTATTTCCTATGTTAAATTGCCTGTATTGGCTGTAAATGGTCTTTTCCATCTATGATGTCAGCAGTTAAATGCTTGCTAAATAACAATTAATGTTTGTAATGGTTATGTGCTTAAAGGCTTTAAAGGTCGTAAATGCTTGCACCCTGATAAATGCTGCTTGCAGCTTTAATTTTTTTTATTAATCTCTGCTCTGGACTTGCACACAAAATGCATTGCAAGCATTTCCCAAAATGTTATTTGTGTGGAAAAAAACAAAGTCTGTAAGTCTGGGGGTCTCAGGCTTTCTTATATGTAAGGAGGGGGGCTTCAAGGACAAAGGTTGGGAAGCACTTGCTCTAGCTGAAAGTTCCAGAATACAGTGGTGTTTTAGAGGTGACCATATTTGACTGCCTATGGCTGTGGCCAACTTTGAACGGATGGCCTGTCGGAGGAATTGCCCGTTGGTATGAGTGAATAGAGAATTTCACATTCGATTCACTCAAGCATGTAGAGGAGCTCCCACAGTCAACCATAATGAATGATTTAAAGAATTCTCTGCAATACCTCCTCAGTAATGGACCAATTTCTGAGATTTCGTAATCCCACTCCTTGCGAATTAAACTGACAGACTAAGGAAATACATTCCTATTCCCATTATTTCTATTCTCTTGCTTTATGAGAAATGCAGTGCCTGCAAAAGGTCATGGCACATTTTCACTGAGCCAGACATATTCAGGTGAAAAGTTTTATTTGGGGGGTGTTGAACTTTGAAATGATGTCATACAAACTACCAACATGGATCATATTTGCCATTTTCCTTTCCAGTTTTACTTATTTGAAGCATGTGTAAGACAAAGACGGAGGCATTTGTGTTTCCTTTTGTTTGTCATCCACTGTATTGCATTAATAGAAATAGACTTGATATAAAGATTTAAAAGAAAATCTTTTCAAAATTAATATTTTAGCCATGACTGCAGCCTCACTCAGATGCTGCCTTCTATTTGAGAAGCACCCCCTGTTTTTATGAGTGAGTCTTTGAATCATTCACTCAAATGATTAATTCAAAAACAGATTAATTCAGAAACACCACTACTTATGTGTTGATCTGAGAATAATGGTTGATTCTGCTTTTATTTAGTTTGGAACTTTTTGTGTTGATGGTGCTAAAACAATAACTATTAGGCTAACATTGTTATGTCTAAAATGTCTAAACTTTTTTGTCTACTGAACTGGTAAAAGCAACATCACACTCGCAATCATAATGTTTATAATTTTATCAAAGCACACTATGATATGCTCCAGCTATGAGGCTGCGGGTAATCCGAATCAGATTTTTGGAACAACATTCTTGCTCATGTGATATTTCTTGAATCTTAGAATACATCACTTATTTTTTTTTGGTTTTTTTTTGCATATGCATGATTAATGGTTGGTGAAATGGATCACTGCCTTTAGGGTGATGTGTTTAATTCTCAGCATTGATTGTTCTGTCCATAGTCATTGGGCCCAAGATAATCAGAGTTGATCTCTTGACCTGAAGCTTTGCAAGTACAGCTGAACACCTTGTTTCCATTTTTAATATATTACTGTTGGAGGGGAAATCAGTATGTTATTGTCCTGCAATGCTATTTTGTCACAAAGCTGAATCAATACACTGTTGCAGTTATGATTATGTTTATAGTTTTAGCAGGTTGTGGTGCCTGAAAACTTTATCTATAGCAAACATTTTCAGTTGCTACTGTATATTTGTAAGAGTATTATTAGCTTATATGTTATATGTCTATATGTTCTCTCACACATCTTAGTTCTGTGCTAGCTTTGCTTAAAAAAATAAAAGTACAATGGTAATACTATGCTATTCTATTGAGGTACAATGTAAATACCATTATATAGTAAATTAATGTGATAATAATTCATCGTATTACCATCAGAATGAGCCCGTCCACATTTAAATACTATTGTCTTAATTCCTGCTGTACATGACTGTTTATAACAATTAAAATATTTTTGATTGGTTAGGATCGTGCCATATCATGCCACACTTTCAAGTTAAGTCTGGCCAGACAGATTACTTGCTGAAAACTTGACACATTGCAACTGATGTAAGGTTTGTGTTAAAGAAGGAAGCTAGTCATTAACTGATGAGCATGTTTCTCTTTTGTCATGCATAAATCAATCAGTGAATTATAATTTGTAATTATTATCACGTTGTTGTTGTTGTTGTTACTATTGAACGGCACAGGAAACAAATAAGAATATCTAACCAAATGTTAATGAAAGCCGAAATGCATTGTTATTTGGCAAATCATAAGACTTATTAACAATACATGCCCTAGATTCATTATTAAACTGTTGATCTGTGTCGGTAATGTCATGCCCTAATGGGTTGTCAATCAAAATTATACATATTTTACAAATGGCATCCCACAGAAATGTATTGTAAACTGTTAATGAAAATTAAAAAGGGATCCTCTGATTATGCATAAACTTGCTGCAACATCAACAAAATATCATTAGTATCAGTATTTTTGTATAGAGAAGCAAAATTCCATCAGATGATAAGAATTAACCAATTTATACAGTTTTGTTAGAAAAAAAAACGTTTGGCTTAAAGGCCTGTTCAAGAATAACTATGTGTATACAGTTTTAATAATCATTCTAATTCTGTGCGAATATTTTCGCACCACAGCTATATGATAATGACACAGAAACAACATCGTTAGAATCATTTTTCAATTAAATTCCGATATGAAAGCTTTAGCATAAGTTCTGCCAGGAAGACTCAATCGTTACGTCACTTATTACCTTCACATCTAACCAATCATGTCTAATACTTGCAGTATAAGATCGGTACTTCACATGTCTGAGTTCGCAGATGCTGACGCAAACATTCCCCTCCATCCTCCCCACCACCACCAGGATGATCCCTTCCCCTCCATCCTCCCCACCACCACCAGGATGGTCCCTTCCCCTCCATCCTCCCCACCACCACCAGGATGGTCCCTTCCCCTCCATCCTCCCCACCACCACCAGGATGGTCCCTTCCCATCCCTCCCAGGGGGTCGGCTGCGCCCCTGCCTTCGTCTTCAGGCAGGAAATGCAGATTCCGCTGCCCTCGGATTGCGCGCTACGGACGGGGCCTACGCCAAAGAACTTTATAAATATTTGATTGCTGGGCTTTTAATAAAAATATGCTTTTGTTACATAATTTTATCTCCTGAGTCTTTCTGGTAGAAATAGCACTTTTCACAATACATATTATTTCAGAGCAGCTTTACAGAAAAATTGCTATTGTGATAGTTATCTTTATAGTTATCAATAGTTATCTTTATAGTTATCATTATTGGTGTGAATGGGAATTAAACTTAATGCAAGATATATCAGAATATGAAATCCAGTGTGAAATCAGAATTGAAAAGCAAATCAAAATTATTTAGACTAGAGTAGGAAAAAAGCATTGGTATCTTATGCAATGTGTTCTTCTTGTGTATGTTTATCAAGTTCATCTTATAAAAGATGTTTCAATATTACAAGGAAACAAGATGAATACTGATTAAAAATTATTCCTGCAATGAAATTTTTACAGTCCTAACCAAAGCCATAAATCCAAAAAAAGTGAGGATGTCTCGACAGGACAATGGCATTTTGTGTAGTTTGGAAGAGTGCCAGTCGTTCAGCTGTCCGCGAAACACCCGCTAGGCAAGTGACAAAACATAATCCAAATACATAAATGGCACCTGACATGCTGTTTAAGGACTTTTAAAAGCGAAGTCTTGGCTGACAGGGAAGTCATTTGCTCTAGACATAATAAATGGTGCTGCCAAGTTTCATAAATGAAGGATCAATTGTAATTGATTTCATAGTCCAATACATTTATTAAAGTGACACCCATTTATGCATTTGCTTACTTGTTTTCTCAATCAGGCACCGGTTACAGTTCTCCAGAGATGAGGCCCCAAGTGCTGACTAACCACACACTCCATTAGCAAAGTCAGGCAAAGAATTTCATTACAATAAAATAATTGTAGCAAACTGACAAGACAAGGTTGAAGCAACGAGGGGGGGAGGGCAGTTAATTTTTGACGTCAGTTTTCCTGAATCCTTGGCTGCATAATTTGCTAACTCTGTGTTCGACAGACAGTCAAGGGGTGGAATTTCCTTTAAGAGCTGAATAAATTAGTTCCAGGTTGTCGGCGGCTGTCACATGCACGCTGATCCCCCTTGCAGATGAACCCTGTCACTCATGGACAATTGGGAAAGCCGCTGGTGATTATTTCATCCTAGCGTCGCTCCTGCCTGTCCACTCAAATCATGGTGGAAGCACACATTATGCGCAGAGACGGACACGATGAGAAAGAGGAGGGGGTCTTGGTAAAAAAGAGATGTCTAATATCACCTATGGTGTTTTGCATTGTCTTATAGCACTGACAGATAATTGAATTGGACCCACTGAAGCCTATTTATCTTAACACTACTACTTCTACTACCTCAAGACAAAAGTATTCTGGGTTGTTTACAATGGACTGCTTCTGTGGCATGCTGTCAGTTATGAGATAGACATTCCTGAGTCAACATATTTTGTCCATTATTGTCCGAAAATGTTGTCCTTATCATATCCCTCCCCCTAAACCTAACCCTACTAATAAGTTATCTCTAAAATCAGAAGAAAATGTTGGTGAATAAGAATGGTTAGTAAGCACCTAACCCTGGTTATAATAAGCCTAAACTTGATATAAACTGTATACTTGTCCCTCAGATTTGATTAGTTGATTGGAATATTGTTCCAGGATCAACAAAGATGTTGATCCAAGAACATGTTGATATAGGTGAAATCAGCTTCTGCATCAGTTACCACAGACAGCAATTTAGATTGTCAAACAATAAAATGTTGAACTTGATTAAAAAAAAAAAAAAAAAAAGGTTTAAAGTATTCTAACTTGTCCTTTTGGGTTGGGACTGCTTGACTAGGTGGATGAACTTCTGGATAAGTGTTATCAACACGATCTCACAGGAGAGCATAACTATTTTACAAGGGGGAGATTTTGTATATACGATTTAAAAAAAAAATGAATCATGACTGTCCACCTCCTAAACATAACCTGCATTGGGCCGAATCAGATCATATGAAAACTTACAAAGGAGATTGCATGAATGCATGTGAATTATAGCCACCAAATAGTCAAAATGTAAAATAGTTACACATTGCCATGCGATTGCATTGGTCTTGCTTATGTTATTTGGTGGGTGGAGTTAAAACTGAACAATCCTTCACTGACTTCTTTTCTCTGTGGAACATACAAAAATGCTTTTAATGTTTCATAGTTGAATGTTTCAACTATTTTTGTCCATTCAAAGAAATTCAATTTACATTCAATGTATGGACACACACACACACACACACACACACACACACACACACACACACACACACACGTTTACTTGGCTATCTAAATGGGGACATGTAATGGTTTTTATACTGTACAAACTGTATTTTCTATCCCCTTACACTAACCGTTCACACAAATTGTTCAGATTTTTCACATAAAAAAAAAACTTTAATTACAAATTAGCACGTCCCTAAAGGCAGTTTTTTGTAGATTTTGGTCACTTCTGGGTACACATTTGTCCCAAATTGTGTCTTTCTTTCTTTCTTTCTTTCTTTCTTTCTTTCTTTCTTGAGCAAGAATCAAGAATGATGTGATGAGGATTGGGAAAATCGATCCTCATGAAAATTCAGCAAATTAGTCTAGTGAAACTGTCAGCTGTGATATCTTGAGTTTCCCTCTGGTGAGATTTGATTGAATCATTTATACTGTATGGTACTGGCTAAAAATGGTTGAGAGTCTGGCAAGATTAGTTTTATGTTTCTAACATCATATGAGAAGAAAAACGATTGATGAAACCAAAGCCAATCAGTGGCAAGATGGCTCACAGATTAGAATCCATGCATAATGGCAGCGGGTATGAATATATGAATACGCTATGCACTGTTTTCTTCCTTCAGCCCCCACTAAATATATTCCGTTACAACATTCTCCCTGAATAATAGCCAATCATTATGGCCTCGAGCACTGCTTTTGTGTGTGCTGTGTTTAGAAGAGCTCTATTTTTATCGCAATGGAAAATAAGCTTCATCATATTTGATTTTTATTTTCTGCATGTGTAGACTGCTAAGGACAATCAAAGGCAGAGGAATGCTAAAAAACAAAAGTAGCTGATCAAGTGAAAGCAGGAAGAGAGAGAGATTTAAAATTACAACCTAGCGGATGGAAATGCTTTTCTAAAATAACCGCCCCATTTCTCTCCTTTAGAGCCCATGTAATTAATGAACTCCTCAGCGGCAGGGGCTTAATGATGGCAGACGCAGTGTCGCTCATGTGATTAATTGCTGCCGAGGTGAGGTCACTGGTTTCCAACTTTCGTTTACAACTGTGGCCATTACAAACAACTGTATTCACATTTGTGCATTGTGTGTATGTGTGTGCCAGTGTAACCCAAAAACTGAGCAGGAAAGAGAAAGACATGAAGCAATACCTCATTCACAAACCATCTGTAATGCAGTTTAATCAGGCTCTCAGTGCGCTGCTATAGCACTGTTACAAGGGAATCAAAATAATAATTCACTCAAAAAATCTCAATATTTATTCACTTTCAATTTTGTGAAATGTTTAAATATTCTTTATAAAAGGCATAGTTCCGGTCCTTGATTCTGTAATCCTCATTACATCAATATTACTGCACCACTGCGTCTCTGGGTTGCTTTGGTTCCATGTGTTATGTATTAAAGCAATAACTTTTTATTATTTATGTAATGAAGTATAAGTGACCCCTGCTGGCGTTATGTTGCGTCATTCACCTTTAGTTTTGAGACCACACCCTTCCACGGTAAAGAAAGTCTTTTCATCTGTGGAAGCCCACAGTTTTCTAAAGTGCAGTTTTCTTTTTCAGGTATGGTACTGTATGTTCATCGAGTTACACTGTTTAAATGACGCTTCTTAGCCGAACTTGCATGTTACTCGCATCTACTCTTTCACATCATTGAAATATTAGATGGGTTCACTCCTCCCAAAATTACGTTTAGGAACTTCACTTGCTGAGATGAGGAAATGTCATATATTGTGTTAAAAACACACGGCATGAGAACAGTTCCATTCTCTGTTTTTATTTGAGCTCCATCAGATAAGGCAATACAACTAAGAGCATTATGTTGCCGTCATGGACTATTTTTCTAGAGGAAGGTTAAAAAAGTAAAAATAAAAAATAAAAAAAAATAAAAAATATGTATTGTGTGTACTGTAGTAACAGTTTTATAAAAGCAATAGGCCCTTTGAAGAAGTGGTTTACAGTGAATTTAGAACAGTTGTTTGAACATTAATGACAATGACAGCAGCAGGTTTATTAGGCTGCTGTCACTTTAAGAGATAATGCATGGATCTAATTAAGTGTTACACATGCGTTTTCCTTTCACAACCGTTTACATTCACTTGGGACATATCCGACTGTGTTTACCTGAATACTCACCAAGACAGGCATTTTGACATTATTTTGTGTGTATTTGTGCAATTAAGTGCAATAAGCGGCAATAAATAACTTAACTAGTAGGCTACTTGCAAGCTGTTTCAGAGGCAGCTTTGTGCTTGCATGCTTTGGGTGTGAGCGTGAAACATGCGGAATGAGTTAAATAAGGCGCAACATCTGCAATCCTGCCCTGTAACATTATTCACTCAGATAAAATGAAACGAGTCAACTCTGAGAAAAAAAAAAGAGTGAGAAAGTGTAATCAGTGTATCAGTGTATCGATACTGTTGAAAATTAGTATTGGGACAGAATCCAGATATTTCAGTATCGATGCGTATTAAAAAAAATCCATATTTTTGACAACACTACTTGCATTATTCTGCATAGCCTTAGTAAAGTATCCCAGATTGCGGTAGTCTGTTGCATCTTCCACAACAACCTAGCATTCAGATCTGGCTTGTAACATCGATAATTGTGGAATAAGAATAGCATTTAGCACTTATTTATGTTCATACTTGCAAAATTACCTTATGTACATAAATCTTTTAGTAAATTGAAAGCAAAATTAACAGGTGGCACATGCAAATAGCACTATTAGAGACTTAAATTTATTCCTAGTGAGATCCATCTTTGAGATGAAAGCAAAGACACTGTAAGACACAGAAAAGAGTGTTAAGATTCTCGCTGATTCATGTAGTTTGAAGTCAAACTTCTGCCTAAGCAGTACCAAAATTCATTAGTGCTCCGATTGTGTAGTAAATGACGTCTGATGACTGATAACTCTAAATTCAGTCAAGTCTTATCTGCATCTATTGCTCTAATCGGAGCCCATCCAGGAATTTGCTACATGCAGGTAATCCGGGCCATGTCACTGATAACGCTGAAGCTCAGAGTCAGTGTAATACATGTTCTTATCAACATGCACATTAAAGCTACGGAGAGCAGACTCTTTTCATAGCGTGGCACGGTCTACTGCTTTGGGTTACTGCTCATGTGTGCTAACAAAGAGGGATAAATACTTGTGATTGGCGTATATCAAGATTTGGTTGGTTTATAATTGGGTATCAAGGCTTTTAACTCATAGTTTGAGTTTTCATCTCAAGTTTAGTCTCAGACATGGTGTTGCTGTTTAGCATGACTCAGTTTGCCCCTGGTAGATGTACAGAACATTTTGTCATCTGACAGTAAAAAGCACTTTTTTTTCACTAATGACCATTATAGCAGTGTATTCTGTTTTTTTTTTTTTTTTTTGTTTTTTTTACCAAGCTGCAATCCCAAATATGTCCTTATGCTTTAGTAGATATTGTACCATTACCTAATTCTTTTCTGAAATTATCTTAAAAGATTGACATTGTTGTCATATTCAGAACATCGTTTGTGGTGTCATAGGCCAATCAGTTTTGCCATTACGTCATTTGATAGCACCCACGATAGCATATTTCTGGGATTCTACACCAGTTGAGTAACTGCTATTGAGATTAATAGGAATGTTGATGGTTAACTTTCTCCAGGTATATACAGTAGATTTTCTTGAGCATCCCCACAGACCACCCACACTCCATTTACTGATCATCTGATGCATTTTGCACACAGAGCTGGAAAGCACTTTCAAGTTCCAATTAGAGTGCCAAAGTCAGGGTAGATAAAAAAAAAAAAATAATCAAAAGGTACCCGACTGATGATGGCTGATGGGGAAGAATGACAGGATTCATATGGCTTCAAATTTGGATAAGGATGTTCTGGGTTTTGTTTGGGCAACTTAGTAGCGTGCAAACCGGATCAGAAATAGCTTAGTTTCTGTATGTCATTACTTTTTTTTTTGAACAGTCATATCTACACAATCTTAACCTCATAACTGAATCAACATTAAACATATCCGAGCTGAATAACACTTCTGTAGAGCTCCTTATAGCTGATTTGAACTTGTTTTATAATTATTGAACTTAATTGAACCACCACTGAACTGACTTGAGCCTGAATAATGACGCTATTGTCTTTTTAGAGCTGCTTTATGGCAGAATTTGAATGAGTCTCATATTTAATCAAGTTTGCATAATTTATGTTATTTTCCTGTTTATTTCTATGAACCTGCTTTGAAACAATCTGCATTATGTAAAGCGCTATATAAATAAAGGTGACTTGACTTGACTTAAGTTAATTGTTAACTGAGATTGCCATCCCAAAATCTTCTTTGTATACAATTTGATTATTTCTGATCCACCCAAACCTAAACACCTTTTAAAAAACAAACTATGGTTGGTTGATGACTTTACAATTGTGAGATTTTCAAGTAGGTGTTTCTTGGCCATAATAAACTGCAAAGTGGTCCATACTTAATGCTGTTTGCCAAAATGCCAGCTATGTAAGACTGTGTGACTCATGAACTGGACTTTCCGGCTTGCTACAGAAGGTTGCTGGACTGTCCCTGAAATGACTGTACTGTATAGCGGTTCTGATAAAATTCTAAAAATATCAAAATGTATTAGATATTAGATTATCGCTCACCATAGCTGACTACATCTTTGTGTATTAGAACAGGAAAGAGTGAATTTCCAGATTTGTGCCAAAAAGAAACAGAGAGAGAGAGAGAGAGAGAGAGAGAGAGAGAGAGAGAGAGAGAGAGAGAGAGAGAGAGAGAGAGAGAGAGAGAGAGAGAGAGAGAGAGATTCCCGTGGGAAGCTGTGGTGCTTAGATGGCAGGTGTGATAGACTAAACTTTATCATGCTCACCATATAATAATTTTAAAAAGACTTTACTTTCAACGTCTATTTTCACTAATCACTGTAAAGCTGTTGATGCATTTCAAAACATACTATTTAATTCTCACTAATGTGCGAGTTGATATAATTATAGGGTTTTGTTGTTGGTGTAAGTGGTTTGCTTTGAGCTGTCCAAACAATTAAAATGCCACAATCATCTAGCTCTCAGCCTTGATCATGCGGTGAACGTGTGGATTGTCTGGTGAGTCAAGCAGCTAGATCGGGTTGATGATGCTCTGACAATACAGATTGGGGGATTTCAACAACAATAAATCATGTGATCAGTGAGAGTTGATATACTTGTGGTTTTGTGTTTTGGTTGCTGCTTGAATTTCCTGTCACTGGAGGTCCAGTCAGTGTTGCTACAGGTGATGCGTTTATTGAGATTAATATGGTTTACTCATAGTCTCGGGCTGCTCACAGTCCATTTATTGACTGTCTGATACATGTCAAGAGCTGACTGGAATCATCAATATGATGGCATTAATCCTTGAGAGATATTGAACGTTTTTTTTAGCCTTTTAGTAGCATGTGATATCGACAAGAATAACTGTTCTCTGTTGCCTGAATTATGTCTCTATGAAATAGTTTGAATGTGTTAGATAAACAAAAATCACAATAATTTTTGTATTTTCTGTACAACCAGTATCTGCATTATTATTTAGTTTATAATGTATTGTGGTATAATATAAATGAAACAATCTTATACACTTAGTCAGATGTCTGTCAATATGCTGCATCTTATACATAGGCACACAGATTTTAGCTGCCTTACAAGTACATGAACGTTTGCAACAACAGTGTCTCCAGTGTCTTTTCCTTGTGTTTGGGCACCCTCATTTGGTGCATGTGTACAACTGCATTGCCACCCATTGAGAACTGGATTTAAGCAAGAATGCACACGTGTGAAAATGTCTGCCTCAACCTGTATTTTAACCACAGTCTTTCACAGTAAACCTACTGTCTGTTGTTCATGTGAAATGAGGGGCAATGCATCTATGCATGCATTTGCCTGCGTTTACCCTTGAATAACCCCACTCTGTTTATCGGTACACAAATGTGGCGGGGCATACACATCAGAGTTCTTTGAGATGGGGTTTGCCTTGGTTTGATTGTTTGGTCTAAACCTGTGTTTGATTTCACCTCCCTCTCCTTCCACCGCAGTCTCTTATTTACAATGTACCAAGATGAGAAATTAACTTTTTTTGACCTCAAACCACATAAGTATATTCATATCAAAAGTAAAGCACCAAAGCTTATTGTGATTATTGGAAGAAAGGTGCACTATACATAATGTTATGTGAAGTTTTGTTCATGCATTGACTGTAAACAGCAAAACTCTTATCTACACTCTTAAAATTAAAGGTTCTTTGTTAGCATTGATGGTTGAATCACACAAAAGGTTATTTATAGTTGGAAGGTTTTTCTGTCGTTCTTCTGTGGTATCACTGCGAAAACACCCTTTTGGAATCTTTATTTTTAATAGTGTATATTGGCTGCCTGCTACCATTCAGGTGTGTTTGTTTATTGATTTGAACAGATATTATACAACGTATTTTTAATTTATCAGCAATACATACTTTACGACATTTCGATTTTGCCTGTGTAACGCAAGAGATGCAAAGGCAATTTATTTGGATTCAAGCAGCTTTGAGAAATGCATTATACATTAATAAGTGTGACTAGGAGCGTGAAAAGATTTAAATGATGTGCCATAGCGGTTCTCTTCCATGATTTAGGACGATCCAACTGCAAACCATGTAGACCAGCTTTTGTAAGAGACTCTGGTGTGTGAAAACCTCATTCACACACCAGCCAAACGAACAAATGAACTTCATGACAATCAGTACATTTCCTTTTACTGTGGTGTACAAGAGGAATTTCGATTTGTTTAGCATTCATATGCAAGTCTGTATAACACGTTTTTAACTCACATTGGGATTCAGGCTCAGGTGACATTGCATGCGACATACCGTTCATTTAGTCCTGTCACAGACACTAGCAAGAGACACTGCAGGGCACTCTTCCATTGCATTGACTGGCTGAGAGGAATAATCTATGTCTCTTGCACACTGCTAGACTATTAGAGATCCCTCATAGCTGAAATGAACTTTACATTTTCCAAATGAGTTACCCCGCCTGGACAAATGATCTAGGTGCATGGCATCAACTGTTAAATAAGCGCCGGGCCCAAGCTATTCATTCTACTTTATGGCTTCAATGTAATGTGTGTCCCACCATGAAAATCTTATTTTCCACCCTGGGTAGGTATAAACGACAGACAGGGTTTGTCTGTATGCAAGTTTAATATGGAGATTTTAGACTGTCTGATAGACTTCTTCAAAGGCATCCATGTATGAAAGCACGTTTTTTTTTTTTTTTTCATTTTATTTTGAAGTGAGCAAATTTGGAAGGATAAAATGGAGGCCTTATCTGAAAAGAACGGCAATCCATAATGGCTTCCAGAAACAGGATCAATTTGGAGTAAGTGGTTTCAAACTTTTGCATTTTATCCAAAATGTGTCAAATTATGCTACTGTACATAGTCAAACGTTTAAAGATTGGCTGTTTATCTTTTTTCTGTGAAACACCAAAGATGATATTTTGAAAATCAGTCAATGGGGTCCAGTGTTGTCTTGGATTCCATTTACTTATGAATTGTTCAATTCATGTTTATTGGTAAAGCTATATTTACAATGGTTTCAAAGCAGCTTAACAGAATAAATTAATTACTACAGAATTGGAGTGTTGTGAGGGTTAATTTAGTTTTTTTTTTTTTTTTTGGTGAACTATCCTTTTGTAGAGCAACAGTTGGCAGAAAAAAAATTATGACTGATAACAGAAGAATAATAATATGAAGGCATAATTCAGAATATGTGAAATATTGAAGGTCTCAAATTATCTGTTTGCACAGGAACAATGTGAGTACTGGTGATGACTGTTGAAAAGTACAGTTATCTTTAATCTTCATAATTACAGATAAGATGAGAGCTCTAATCCTAATGCAATTTGCACTTCTAACAAAACTTGGCAAACTGATTTAAAAAATACATGACACATTTCCCAGATGTCATTGTATGTTTGTTTGGGTTAAAATTGACGGCTGTCCTATTATCTCATGAATTGTAATTATCTTAAAAAGTGGAGATACATTATAGGTTTCACAAACTGCTCTGAGACAAGAAGGTTGAGGATCCAAACGCAGTGTTTATTGAACAGGGTAATCCAGAGACATAATCCAAATCCAGGCAAGAGTCATACACAAACAAGCAATCCAAACAAGAACAGAATAGGGCTGAGGAAAGGAGAGAAATCCGAGGGAACAGGCAGAGAATCAAGAGAAACAGGACACAAACACACTCAGAATTGCAGTACAACACTAAACAAGACTTTGCAGGAAATGAGTGTGAAAACCAGGCTTATATGGGGTGAGCTTAGGGTGACCACCCGTCCCGCTTTGCATTGTACCACACAGCATTTTCACCCCTTGTCCCGCACGTCGCATATTGAGAAAATGTCCCGCATTTTCATCAGTCTGTAGGTTTTTGAATATCATATTAAGAAAACGTGCATGTGTTCTTTTGACTTTTTAAGAAAGCATTTTATTATTTTTGCGGCGTAGTTTTTCCCCTATATTTAACAGCGCTTTGTCAGATGTACAAATACAACAGACCTTTTTAAAATCCTATCCAGTGGTTGAAAAGAAATGAGTAAACACGGTCACTAGTGGGTTGTGACGGCTGTCGATCAAAATGTGGAGTGATGATTCGTTCTATGTGTTCCCTGTCAGAAAACAAATAGATAATTCGGTCAATTAAATTAAAAATTTAACAGAATTTATCAACTTGTTGCCTGCTGTGGTTGTTTTAATTCACATCCTTTCTAAAAAATATTAAAGTTTTTGGTTCAATATATAAGACTGTCAATGATCTAAATTCATGTTGGTTTATATTTTATGTTTTCATTATTTATTTTGTTGGATTTTAGTTGGACTTGGTCAGAACTGTTTCAAAAATAGTTCACTGCATGATGTCTGCTGCCTTTGGGCTCAGTGATGTTGAATTTAAATGTCATGTAAAATAAAGACGTTTATGTTACATTGCAATGTAATGGTGTTTTCTGGATCTAAAGAACAAATATTTTTTATCAGCTGAAAGGCAGCATACAAATGTTTTTATTAAGTTAGATAAACATTATATAACAGTTTTAGGTTATGTTTTAATGTTGGTAACATGTCCCACATTGTCCCACACAAACTTATAATCGTCCCACATTTGGTTTGTTTGATGGTGGTCACCCTAGGTGAGCTAAACAAGGTAATGACATACAGGTGAATGTGATCATGGCTGATTAGTCTGGGCAAAAGATTATGGGAAATGTAGTTTATGGATGTGTGGTGATTGTCCGGGTTGGAGTGCACTCTGATGGTTATCCCGGGCACCCTCACAAGTGATTGTTACAATAGGGTTACATCTTGTATTACTTTATTATAAAGTTGTTAAATTGTTATATCATTGTTATACATTACGACTTTCTTATCCAAAAACATTGATTGCTTTATTCTGACTGAGAAAAGCTTTTGTTTTGGCATTTGCATATAATTTTGTATTACGATGACAGAGACAAATATATTTAGTTTTTAGAGGGCATTCAAACCATTTTCATTGGCAGTGATGAAGCTTTTTAAGTAGTCCTGTAATAAATTACATTTTTCTTGGGTTCACTTGCAACACACTGTCCTCAAGTTCAACTGGATGATCTATTGCTGCTCGAGGTCATTTGCATAAATGAATTATTTGAACATATAAATAAGCCTGAATACTAAAGTGTATTATTTCACGTAAAGCAAATATAATCATGACAAATGGGGTTTCACTAGGTATTATTAACAGCCTTTGAATGACCAGTTTCCTTATTTAACCTTGGTTGAAAAGTCAGACAGCCAATCATTTTCCCCTATTAACATGTACAATTACAGCACCAATCATGTCTAACCAAATGTATGGCTCTGTCCAAAATCGATGGCTGGCCTCACAAAAAGCATCATAACACAAACAACCCCTTCTCACTCAGAAGCTGAAGGTCAAGCCTTGCACGCCACAAATAAGACGCTACATTTACACCTAGGCATCACTATAACGCAAAAACAGGAACGCGATTGTTTCTAATGAGAAACCTTTGCATCAATAACTTTATCGTCATGAAACAAAATATTTTTTTCCATTATGACACATGCAATGATATGACATTCACTTTGAACATTCACAGTAATTGTGTTCAAACTTTATGTTGTGTCAAAATTCCCATTAACTTTAGTCCCCAATGCCATTGTTTCTGTTACTGAATGGGTTATTTTGAAAAATTTTCGGGCCCAATCAGACTATTGTGGGTGGAGTTAGTGCTGATAACCTTAGCCAACAAAACAGGCTTTTTGCACTTAGTGTAATAGACGCTCTGAAACTATAAAAGACGCTTCAAGTCCCCCTGTAGTCAATAAAACTCACATTTGATCACCAAAATGACACATTTAAAGGTTTTTAAATGTATTTTAAAAACGCATTTTGAAATTAACTTTCATTCACAGGCAAAAAATCGTTATGCCTTAAAATTTCTTGAATGTAAAGGCCCGTACACACCGGGACGAATTTCGGCACACATTATTCGCCAGCGTTTTTCAACAAGTTTTTTGTGTTCACACAAGCAATTATCGCTGACGTTGAGCCAAGTGAACATGCAAGTTCATTCCCTGACATTAGATGGCGCTTAATGTAAAACAGAAATACCCCGGTACACAAGGTGGCGCTGCGCAACTTTACGCTTCTGACACTCGCTTGTCACTCAGAAGAAGTAAAAGTATTTACGCGCTTGTCAAAATCATACAAAGAAAAAATGGATATTTCAAGCACCAGTAGCTCCAGCTCCAGCGATGAAGAAATTATTGTTCTGTTGAATGAGGAAAGACGCCGGAAAAGACGCCGATATTGGATACATCCCATAGTTACGAGATGAGAACAACACGGGGAGTTTTATCGACTGGTACAAGAGCTGAAAATGCATCATGAGCATTTTCGGGGGTATTTTAGAATGTCCGTCAGTGAGTTCGAAAATTTATTTCAACAACTGGCTCCCTCGCTAACAAAAGAACAGACACACTACCGTTAACCAATCGACCCAGAACAGCGTTTGGCCGTGTGTTTATGGTGAGTTAGTTTACATTGTTATTCACTTCAATTAATGTTGTAAAAAGTGAAGCGTTGTTAAAAACTAGTATTTGTCTATTTCTATTTCAGTTTTCTAAGCACTGGGGACTCGTGCTGCACTATTGCGTCCAGCTTTCGACTTGATGTGTCAACTGTGGCTTCGATAGTGAGTGAAACCTGTGATGCAATGTGGCATTGCCTCAGAGATGAACATTTGCCAGTGCCTACTGAAGAGATGTGGAGGAGTACAGCCAGGAGGTTCCATGAAAGATGGAATTTCCCTAACTACTTGGGACCCATGGATGGGAAACACATATTCATCCAGGCCCCTGCAAACTCTGGTTCTCTCTACTTTAATTATAAAGGTACGTTCTCCGTTGTAATGCTGTTGATGCAGATTACCGCTTCCTTGTGGTTGATGTGGGGAGCTATGTCAGCAACAGTGATGTGTGATCTTTGCCAATTCTGTGCTGGGAAAGGTACTCAGAGATGGAACTCTGAATGTTCCCCCACCAAATGAACTTCCAGGTGCTCCTGAGCTGGGAAAAGTTAACCATGTCATTGTGGCGGATGAAGCTTTTCTGCTGAAACCATATCTCCTCTGGCCATACCCTGGACCCCGCCTCCCCATAGACAAGATCATTTTCAACTATCGTTTGTCTCGGGCACGGCGCATCTCTGAAAATGTATTTGGCATCCTCAGTCAACGCTTCCGGGTTTTCCAAAGAACTTTACAGGTTCAACCAAGTGTTGTTGACAAAGTTGTCAAAGCTGCTTGTGCATTGTGCAATTATTTGCGCCCGAACGTAAATGACCATAATCATGCCACAGAGGATGACCATGATTGTGAGCAAACACTACAATGCTTTGAACATTGTAGGGTGAAGCGGGCATCTGTGGAGGCACAAAATGTCCGAGAACTGTACAAAGAGTACTTCAACTCACCAGCCGGAGAAGTTGCGTGGCAGTATGACCATGTGAACCATGGTCTGGGGAACAGATAAAATCAAACTGTAAATTTGAGCCATGTTCATTACATTTCCAATGGTGAAAACCGCTTGTGTGTGTATGTGTATATATACAATTTCTGTGAACTTGAATACACTATCAAATCTGTTGCATCTGACTCTGTTAATTAATATGCCAGCACTCACCACAGCAAATTATTTTTTTTTGATATAACATGTTCTATCAAAGTTAAAGCATAGTTTTTTGCAAAATGTAAAGTATTTGATTCACTTTATTTACAGCTAAATTTAAGTTGTGATTTTGAAAATGTGTATTTTTAATAAACATTTTTACAAGCATTTTCTTTAAAATGTTCTCATTCCCTGCACAATGCTGTGCCCAAAATGGTTATCTTTCTGTAGATCAGGGGTTTTCAACCTGGTGGTCCGCAGCGGCATTGCATGTGGTCAGTGACATGCATTCCAGCCTACGAAATTTCACTATTAAAATCACTTTTTTTCCATAATTTATTTGCGCATCGGTGTGAATACTAAATTTAATGAAAATATCTAAAATAATATAGAGGAGTTCAGATTCAAACTGACACAAGATAGGCTAGCTTTGCACCTATCAGGTCTATCCTATGCTTTGCTAACGTTGTGTTTTGCGTCCCCAACGTCATATACGTACACATTCATCTTGCGCGCGAAATAGACCAGCATCTCGGAGTTAAGGAAATACATTATTGAGGTTTCATTGAAAAGACGCTTAATATTGGTGAATTAAAATTTGGAGTGGAGTGGAGCTGTTAGCTAATGTTTCTAACTAAGGCGAAGATTGCTAGTCAGCACCAGCATGGATCGCTTTTTAGGGAGGAAAGTGGCATGTCAGGACAGATGAACAGGCTTCTGCTGCATGCTCTTCAGACAAAGCTACAACTTCGGAGGAAACAGGGAATCGTAGTGGGAAACGAAAAAGAAAATACAGTGACGATTATGTTAAATATGGATTTACAGTTACGACTGACAAAACAGGAGAGGAGGTACCACTGTGTTTCGTATGTTCAACGTTGCTTTCAAATGAAACCGTCAAAGCTTTCTCGTCACACACACACACACACACACACACACACACACACACACACACACACACACACACACACACACACACACACACACACACACACACACACACAATAGTGGGCCGCCGATTACTTGTTAGTCAGAATGATGGTCCCTGGCACAGAACCAGTTGAAAAACCCTGCTGTAGATTGATAACTGTTGCCTATAAATGCAGTGACTCCTTAATTAGGCACATAGCTATTCCAATAACAGGTCAAGAATACTTATGTACAAATATATGCCAAATCCCAAAACATGTTACATTATTCTCAAGTAAGTCACTTATGCACAATTTCTTTTGGAAAAGTGATTTTTTTTTTAATGAACTACAAGTTTGGCGACTGCTGGGGAAAAAAGCAGAAGAGGCCTGGCCAAACTCAGCATCATGCAACAGCTGATGTATTTTTAATTTGACCGAAGACTGTACGGCTGGGGACAATCTATTTAGTGCTGGTATCAAGCCAAGAAGAGCAAACAAGTAATTAACATCATTTTGTTGCTCTCTTCGTTGCTCTCTGCGCTCCTCTTTCTCTCTTCTACGTTCCTCTTTCTCACTTTCCCTGGCTTCTTTGGATAATAGGTACCAGTCCAAGAAGTCCGGTGTCTCTGGCCATTTTCTTTTGTTTACAGAAGACCTTGTCACAGTTGGGCTGGAGAAGGATGATCCTGCAGACGTGCTTGCTGGTGCTTCTTCACTGTCGCTCACTTCTTTTTTGACCAACACTTGGTCAACCCTTCATCCATATTTTCAGGAGAAATATTGCTGTGAACACTGTAAAAGACAAATTCAGTTTACATCAGAAACAATAACTCACACTGTGGGCCATGCCATACTTCATACCCATCTTGACAAAATATTACAGAGCTTAATGTCTAATTACTAATTTGGTTTAGATTCATACTAATTTTCATGAACCATATGTCTGGCAACAACATTTCAGCAGAGGTTACCTATACACAGAACACAAACTTATATATTGAACTAGAGTTGTGATCACATGGTGAACAGGGAACGTCCTGGTTGCGTATGCAACCCCTGAAGGAGGGAACGGAGGACGTAGTCGACGGTCGACTGAATGGGGATCCCATCAGAGAGCCAATGTTCTTCGAGTACTATTGAACGAGCCAATGGAATTGGTGTGCGTGATTCGCATCACACACTCCGCCCCCGCGGCGCGGGTATAAATACGGAAGTGGATGCACGCACTAGTTGCTTTACGCTGAGGAGCAGAGTCAGCGGAGTCAGCCCGGAGTCAGCGGTGGTCCAGCAGTAGTTGCAAGGGGACTATGTCCTCCGTTCCCTCCTTCAAGGAACGGTGGGTTGCATACGCAACCAGGACGTTCCCTTTCAGTCAATAACGTCAGACATAGTCGATAACGTCAGTGGTTCAATAGGTGTCGCCCAGCCCCCAACTCTAAATCTGTCAGCAAAGCACTCTGTCATCGCCCAGGCGGAGCAAAACACTCATCATAGAGGAGCTCAACACCTAAGTGGACATGAGCATCTCGGGAATCTTTCACCGAAAAATAAGGCAACCACGTCAGTGGGCCACTTTGCTTGGAAACAGCCTTCCCACTCTGCTGATTTCTAACAGATAAGAGCTGGTCTGAGGTCTAAGGCTGCGTTATGTACACATCTAACCGCTATGAAGCAGACGGACAGAGAAGCCAGGGCTGGGTCTGCCTCCTCCGGGCAGCGCTTGCAGGCTCACCACCTGATCCTATTAAGGGTGAGGTAGGAACCCTTGGCACAATCCAGGCCAGGGTATCAGCTCGTGAGAGTTAGCTGGTCCGAACTCCAGGCACAATACGTTGACCGAAAGCTAGCAAGTCCCTACCCTCTAGTAGAGACCATGCGAGCAGGAGAACTGATTTAACAGATATTTTAACTCACTGCCTGCAGTGGCTCAGGGGCGGTCTCTGCAGAGCAGTTGCACCAGAGATAAGGCCTAAGAAGATAAAGAGGAAAGCAAGGGTCTACATTACCTCGCTCCCTCAGGAATCTAATGATCAGGACGTGCTTCCCACGCTTCTGCATCATGAGGTGCGTCAAGAATACAGAGGCAAGGGTGGAGGAAAACAGCCTACTCCAACCCATCTTGCAGGAAAGAGAGCACTGAAATGATCGAAAGCTTTCAGGATCTCCTCACGGAGAGAAGACTCACTCAACGACTAGGTTCCACTTCTAATGCGTAAGCACACCTCTCTTCAGGGGGTGCTCGCAGAAGTGATGGTAACTATCACATGTCCCTGTGATAGCCACCTGAATCTCCGCGTTCAGATGTAAGACTGCCCGGAATCTCCAGGAGTAGAACACGGGTGCAATCGTGCCCCGTCCCTGTAAAAGTGTTCAGGAAGGCTGTCGATGGGAACCAGGTCTGGTTGGGCCAATAAGGGGCAACTATGAAGACCTGCTCCCTCCTGACTTGGCACCGTAGGTGCAAGCGACTGGCGCAAAGACAGGAGCACTGCTCAACACAACATGTGAAGATCACTGAGCTTCAGGAGCATTGTCTGCTCAGCACTTGAGTGTGATAAGTTCACTGAGCTTCAGGAGCATTTCTGCTCAACACCAGAGTGTGATAAACTCACTGAGCTACAGGAGCATTTCTGCTCAACACTGAGTGTGAAAGGAGTCACTGAGCTTCAGGAGCATTTCTGCTCAACACCTGAGTGTGATGAATTCACTGAGCTACAGGAGCATTGCTGCTCAACACCTGACTGCAATGAACTTCACTGAGTTTCAGGAGCATTTCTGCTCAACATGAAGTGTGATGAATTCACTGACTTGAGCAGGTGCCAGACGACCCCGAGTCACAGTCGCTTTTAGGAGGTTCACTGGGGAAACGCATTTCTGCGGGCCCCTGGGGCAGCTGAGAGCTAGTGTCTATCCAAGGGTAGTCTGCTCGGACAACGACACTGGCAAGGAGACGAAACTGGAGAGGCAACTGGGCGGCTCCGGAGTGGTCATGACCCAGCTGGACACCAGGTGATGGAGTCTCCACTCACCCTGGCTCTAACTGTCGTGAGGCTCGTCGGCAGCACGACTGAGTAGAGCGGAAATAGTGGAACAAAGTATCCTCAGAAGCTTCAGACTCCAAGGAGGAGGTGACGGGTGAGTCGTGACATGCGTGGGAAGCTTAAGCAACGGTCGCAATTTCCAACAACTCAAGGCACGTATGCCCGTGTAGTCGAGGGTTGCCCAGGCCCCCGTTAAAACACGGCTTTTGTGCATGGCCCCTCGGTTGATGAGGGTTTGGCAGCAGACCGGGGCTGCCACGGTCACCTCGGAACTCGATCGTGAAGCTAGTGCTGAAGCGGTCATCATATAGAGGAAGCCAACGGCTGCATCTACCACATGCCCCAGGAGCCTCTGAAAGTTATTTTAGTGAGACCCTTTCTCACTTCAAACACCAGCTGAACACACTCTCATTGGAGAGACGTGTTGGACCGAGTCCATCTCCAAAACTGAAAAAGAGATGCTCAACCCGTGGGCGAGATTACTCTCTCCCAGTTGACCTGAAGACCCAACAGGCTCTGGAGCACTCAAAGGGAAGGACTCTGTACTGATACTTCAACCCTTAAACGCAACACACAGGATGGCCTGCGGCGCGGAAGGTAGAGATCTGAAGCACATGTCGTTCAGTTCGGAGCTGCAGACCAATCTTGGGCCAAGATGGTCACGACCCACCACCTAGTAGCATGAAGAACGAGTTTACAACTAGCCTTCATACCGGCTGGAGCAGTGGCTATATCAAATACTTCACCAGCAGGAAAAGATAAGCACGCACAAGTCAGGAGCCCTTCTCAACACTAGGTGTGATGAATATCACTGAATTTTCAGGAGCACGTCTGCTCAACACCTAATGTGATAATTATCGCTGACTTGAACGGGATAGCCTAGCCTGAGGTGGGGCAGCAAAGTGGAGAGTGTGGTGTTAGTGTGCTGTGCAACACTTACCTGTCTCCACTAGCAGCAAGGGGGCGCGTGAGAATGTGGATGACCGGGTCCTCGAACGCACCAAAGTGCCTGCTGGCGACCGAGGGGGGCTCAGGGGTGTAAGGCTATACAGGGTCACACCCTCTTGGGACCCAGGGACAGATAAAATTGCTCTTTCCTTGAAGTGTGCGTACTGATTGCTCCGCTTTTTTGTTTTTTTTAGGGTGCCAGCGGCGGAACAGACACACACACACACACACACACACACACACACACACACACACACACACACACACACAACACACACACACACACACACACACACACACACACACACACACACACACAACAAAGTCTCCACCTGGCCCTCACCTGGGGGGAGGGAATGATTGTTTTTGCCAACTCCAAAAGCATCCTCATCCATCTCTGGGCGGCCCGCTCCGGAATGCTTTCGCTGTCGCTTGCCACCTGGCATGGCAGCGCCTGGAGCATGCTGGGCGTCTCTCCTACGGCTGGCTCCCTGCTGAGGCCTGGGTGGAGGCTTGCTGCGGAGGCCCAGCTGGAGCGGTGGCTTGGGAACACCCTCGACAATGAGCAGGCGGAGGAACTGCCCCCGGCGGCGGGGTGGAGGCAGCAGCGGGCCGCCGGGCCCGCCCCGAGATACTAATCCTCCAACCGAGACTGAACGGGACACGGTGGAGTTTCAACTCGAGCCCGGCAGCCTCGCGGGCCCGTTTCAGCATAGCTGACATGTCTGGATCTGGATCTATGCATACATATTTATATACATATAAACATACAGCTCAAACACATGGTGCAACAATTGTGACCGTCAGAGAGGAAAAGGGAACAATCGCATCCAGAAACGCACAGGTGGAATGACATCTTGAAAAAGACGCAAACGCATCCGTGCTGCTCAGTTGAAATTCAGTTGATGTTGCGAGGAACTCCATGACCTTCATAAATTTCCTAGGCTTCTTGTTTTTAGCAGCCTGTCCACTTCGGCAATCATCTTCGTGCTTTTTTCTTATATATGTATCTCGCAGGCTTTTCCATTTCTGTTTTACCTCCTCCACTACAGCACACAAACGATGGCGATTGTAAAATGTTTGTTGGAAAAAGTTATGTACGTGTACATTTACATGTACAATTAAGTGAAATGAAACTCACCATCAAGGCTCATTTGCTCTGCAATATCACTCCATTACAGTTCTCTTTTATCAATATTTTTGTAGTCGCTGTTGCGTTTGTCATACAGTTCCTTATGTTCCGACATCAACGAGACCAGCAGCTCTACATTTATCTTGGCTTGCATCTTCCTCATCTTCTTCCTGGCAGTGTGTAGACGCTACTTGGCGTATATCTTCTTAGCTGTTATGTATGTGTGCTTGGCAAGACCGTTTTGTGTTTGAGCGCCCCCAAGTTGTGTTTTACTGTAACTTCAGAAGCTCCAGACACGTGAGCAAAAGCGCAATCTCATTGGTCGGATAGTTTTTGACACAACGCGTCAAACTAAAAAACGAACCCGAGCGAACCCGAGGCGTTTTTTAAAAAATGACGCTTTTATGAGTGGCTTTTTTCACGTCGGTGTGCACACTCACATTGGTGCCTCACATTGTTTAATCACAAGGCGTTAAACGTCGGCGAATATCGCGTGTGAAATTCGTCCCGGTGTGAACAGGCCTTAACTCTACAACATTACCTCATATAGTATTTGCGGTTCTATGAATATGCAAGTTAGCCCCACCTCCACTCACTCGCACCAGCTCAGAGATCCACAAGTTGACGCTCACAGGTTGACGTGATTGGTTACAGGATAGTTTGTCACGTCAGAAATACCAGCAATTTCAAACCGGGTTTTTGAGACTGTCTTTGGTTCACTGCAGTCTTTAGGATAATTATCAGCAATGGTGTTGACATGAATTTGCACATGTTTTTTCTTAAAGCATATTAAAAACAATGCATAGACGTATAAATATCATTAAAAGCTCAATTTTCACCACAGGGGGTCTTTAAGGCAAGTAATTGAAAGCAATGGCATTCCTATTTTTTTTTTTTTGGAACCCTCTCAAAAGTTTATTTTCAAGACACAGCCCATTCGCTTAGGGCAATGATTTGCGTAAGTGTAATTGATTGTTTGAGCTTTTTCTGTCTGTCACTCAACACTAATAGGGTTAAATGCCTATTTGTGTTGATTCAATCTGTAGATCTGTTTCACTAATGTGCATGCAATCACATTTATATAACAACAGGCATTACAATAAGACAGTTATATTTTCATTTAGCATTCATAGTTTGATGTTTTATTGTTTTATCAGGCTTGACAAAATTCATCAAGCATAAAATATCCACCCAGTCCCACAAAGCAGAGTTTATATTTAAGTCAATGGTGTTTCTATAAAAGTCAAATTTGCTGATTCTTGAATTCTAATTGTAGGAGGCAATAACCATGATAGGGTGGAGGAGAGGATTTTAGTGTTAAATGTTCCACCCATCACAAGTTTTGAATTTCCCAACATATTATTGTGTATGGATTATCCTGCTTGTAAATATGATACAGGGCAAAGATAATATGGACTGAATCAAACTCAAGCAATCAACATGATGACCTAGTAGTATTCGTGATTCTTCCTCTATATGGATGAAATGGTGCCAAATGTATTTATTCATGTTCACACTCTGCATTCAACCTTTGGCAGAAATAAGTGAGCAATCATATAACCTCAAAGTGAGAAACATATCATTCACTTCTGATAAAATAATCTCAAGATTCTTTCACAGTGCTTGTGTGTGCTTAAAAAGTTGACCTCAAAATGACCAGCCCTGTGGAGAGATTGAGGTACACGGGTAAGTACAGAGAGAGAGAGAGAGAGAGAGAGAGAGAGAGAGAGAGATTGTATAAAACGATACTCGGTTACTAACACAACCTCGGTTCTCTCTAGAGAGGGAACGAGTATTGCGTAAGTTTAGCTTACGCTACGGAAAGATTCATCTTCTCGAGATGCTGAAGCCAAAAAATTATCCTTAATTTTGTATTCCTTGTCAACGCAGTGCAGCAGCTAGCAGACCTAGAGCAGGCCATCTCGCATGCTCATTGGCTGCCCTGCGGGCAACTGCTGCAGCCTACCAGTGAGCCCGGCGTGACGTCACGCCCAATGAAGGGCGCCCGCGCCTTCATAGCGTCACAGCCCGCCAGAATGGGCGTGGCTTAGCGTATAACACTAGGGGCTGTAGGCTGAATTCCCTGGTTTTCGTCGACTGAAGCGAAGTCGCTCGTGGCGCGAGCACGGCCGGTTACGCAATACTCGTTCCCTCTCTAGAGAGAACCGAGGTTACGTTAGTAACCGAGTATCGTTCTCTTACGAGAGGTTCTCTCGTATTGCGTAAGTTTAGCTTACGCTACGGGAACACTTTGTCAACGCCGTGCGCGCCGAGCATCCACATGAGACCCCAAGCTTTCAGGGGAACCCCATAAGTGGAAAAAATAAGGTGGCCAGCCACGCGGGCCATCACTTGTACATAAGCACACATAGGGAATACAGAGCAGCGCGCCGGTCTGTATAGGCACATGGCACATACCCTACTTAGTGCAGCTCAACCAGGAGAGCTGAGTCATGTGAGAGTGATCTGAGAAGGAGATCTGGGCAGAATACACCTCTCCTTCAGACTGACAACAGTTTAGCCTGCAAGGCAGGAACTTCTAGGTTATAAAACCTGACAAAGGTAGACGGGGAGCTCCAGCCCGCCGCTACACATATGTCATGGATAGAAATTCCACTGGACCATGCCCACGAAGAGGCCACGCCTCTCGTGGAATGAGTCCTGATGCCCAGAGGGCATTGCAGACCTTTTGACGCGTAAGCGGCCGCTATAGCGTCTACTATCCATCTGG
The DNA here is from genome assembly GCF_051911475.1 of Siphateles boraxobius. Taxonomy (NCBI): domain Eukaryota; kingdom Metazoa; phylum Chordata; class Actinopteri; order Cypriniformes; family Leuciscidae; genus Siphateles; species Siphateles boraxobius. The sequence continues at coordinate 15,779,472 of NW_027508920.1, read as the reverse complement.
ACAGGCTCTGTTTCGAGGAGGCGAGACCCTTGGTGCGCCCACCAACGAAACAAAAAGCTGTTCCGAACGCCTGAAGGAGGCGGAGCGCGTAATGTAAAACCTCAGCGCTCTGACAGGGCAGAGGAGATTCACATCACCTTCGCTGTCAGATGCTGGGAGAGCTGACAACGAAATAACTTGCGCTCTGAATGGAGTGCCCATCACTTTAGGGACATAGCCATGTCTAGGTCTGAGGATGACTTTAGAGTCATTCGGTCCGAACTCAAGACACGACGCGCTGACAGACAGCACATGCAGGTCCCCTACACGTTTTACTGACGACAGTGCAGTCAGAAAGACGGTTTTCAGTGATAGATATTTCAACCCCACGGTGTCTAGTGGTTCAAATGGAAAAGCTTTCAGGGCCTCGAGGACCAATGAAAGATCCCACATGGGAACCGACGGGGGGCGCGGTGGATTCATCCTTCTAGCTCCTCTAAGGAAGCGGATGGCCAACTCGTGTCTTACCAATGACTGGCCGTGCGTCGATTCTGCGAACGCTGCCACGGCCGCCACGTATACATTGAGCGTGGATGGGGAACTTCCCTTATCCAACAGCTCTTGTAGGAAGGTGAGCAGATGCGCCACCCCGCATGTCCGCGGTTCCAGATCTCTGTCGGTGCACCATCCAGAGAACACCGACCATTTAGACGCGTAGAGCCTTCTCGTGGAAGGGGCTCTAGACTGCGTGATCGTGTTCATCACTCCTTCTGGCAGGGCAACGAGTACCCGTTGATCAACCATAAATGCAGAGACCAGCGCTCTGGATTGGGATGCCAGATCGTGCCGCGAGCCTGAGAGAGGAGATCTGCCCTCACCGGATTCGGCCACGGAGCTGTATGTGACAGCCCTGCTAGTTCCGGGAACCAAATCTGATTCTCCCAACGCGGGGCTATGAGGAGCACCGAGTGGCGCGTTTCCCGGATTCTCTTGATCACCTGTGGCAACAGATAGACCGGAGGGAAAGCATATAGCGGGAGGCTGAGCCAAACCTGGGCCAGCGCATCCTCATCCTTCGAACAGACCGTCGGGCATTGAGCGTTGTCTTTTGACACAAATAGGTCGACTTCCGCTCTGCCGAATAGGCGCCACAGTTTCTGGACCGTTTGGGGTGCAGGGATCATTCCCCGGGGGGAACGTTGTCCCTGGACAGTTTGTCTGGGCCGTCGTTCAAATGGCCAGGCACATGCGCCGCCCTCAGCGAGCGCAGGTGCATCGGAGACCAAATAAGGAGGCGTTCCGTCAGATTGCAGAGATTTCTGGATCTGACACCGCCCTGACGGTTTACATAGGATACCACAGACATGTTGTCCGAGTGGACAAGAACATGCTGGTCCTGTATGAACAGGAGGAAGCACTTCAGCGCGTTCTCGACCGCTATCATTTCCAGACAGTTTATGTGAAAACCCTTCTCCTGGTCTGACCACTGGCCAAAGGCCGGTCTGCCCTCGAACAGTGCGCCCCAACCCGAGTTGGACGCGTCTGACGAGATGACTTTACGATAAGAGATGGTTCCCATCATTACTCCCTGCTGGTACCAGTCGGCCACTAACCAGGGCTGCAGAGCTGCTATGCAGGCCTGAGTCACTCTGATTTTCTGGCCGCCAGACACCCGGCGGGACACGGGAGCATTCAACCAGCGTTGGAGCGGGCGCATGCGCAGTAGGCCCAGCTGGAGCACCGCTGCAGCTGATGCCATACAGCCCAACATCCTTTGAAATGTTTTCAAAGGGAGAAAGCTGCCCTTCTGGAAAGATGCGGCTAGGTGGCGAACACGGCGCGCGCGCTGTGTCGATAAACGAGCCGTCATGGTCACCGAGTCCAGTGCTATTCCTAAAAGGAAATTGACTGGCTGGGCAGTAATGAGCTCTTGGTCCAGTTGATCGTGAGACCCAAGCTTTCCAGATGACTGAGAAGCACTGTTCTGTGAGATAGCAGTTCTGTCTCTGACTGTGCCAATATCAGCCAATCGTCCAGATAGTTCATTATTCGCAGCCCCTGACTTCTCAGGGGGGCGAGCGCCGCGTCCATGCACTTCGTAAATGTACAGGGTGCCAGGGACAGGCCGAACGGCAGGACGGTGTAATGATATACCTGACCGTCGAAGGCGAATCTCAAAAATTGCCTGTGACGGGGTACTATCTGAATCTGAAAATAGGCATCCTTCAGATCTAGAGAAATAAACCAGTCCCTCGGGCGAACGTGCGTGAGGATTTTCCTGGTCGTAAGCATTTTGAACGGTCTTTTCGCAAGCACTTAGTTCAAATATCTCAGATCTAGGATAGGTCTGAAGGCTCCGTCCTTCTTGGGTACGAGAAAATATCGGCTGTAAAAGCCTGACTCGCTCAGAGAAGGCGGTACCTTTTCTATAGCCCCTTTGCACAGCAGCTTTGCTATTTCTGCGTGAAGTAGGTGTGCTACTTACGCATTCACAATCGTCGCGGTCCGGGCTTGAAAGCGCGGGGGACGGCGAATGAATTGAAGTGTATAGCCCTGCTTTATTGTGCTCAACACCCATTCTGAAATCCCTGGGATAGTTTCCCACGCAGCTATGTGAGCCGCTAGGGGGGAAATCGCCATTTGCGGGCTTGTGAAACTGAACCGGAGCCGAAAGCGCGGTGCGCGCGCTCTCGGTTCTGGGCAATGGCTGCTCGCTGAAAGCCGAGACCGTCTGATTTATATGAGATGTCCCAATCATAAGGGATGGGGAACATTCTTTTTTTTTTTTTTTTTTCACTTTTTGACGCGCGAGCAGCGCTCCGGGCTGAAAAGCTTCCTGTAAGCGTGAGCGCGTGTGCGCGGGCACGAGACTTACAAGTGTATTTGACGCCCCGATCATAATGGATGGGGAGCGTTTTATTAATGCCCTGCGTTTTGTGATAACACTTAAAACGCGCGGGCGGAGCCCGGGGGGAGGTTTGTGTTAGCAAGCGTGAACGCACTCTGGCGAGCACGAGACTTACATCCATAACCTGCTTTCTTTTGTGAAACTGACCCCTTAGCCGAAAGCGCGGCGCGCGCGCTCTCGGTCCTGGGCAATGGCTGCTCGCTGAAAGCCGAGACCGGCTGATTTATGTGAGATGTCCCAATCATAAGGGATGGGGAACATTCTTTTTTCACTCTTTGACGCGCGAGCAGCGCTACGGGAGGTTTGTGTTAGCAAGCGTGAACGCACTCTGGCGGGCACGAGACTTACATTCATAACCTGCTTTCTTGATCGTGTAACAGAGCGGGCAGATAGTGGGCACAGACTTGTGGACACATTTCTTACATTCAACACTCGAGCGGCTTTTCTGCGCTTCATGAGAGTGTGCTCTGCGAGGTTCGGAGTGCTTATGTGTAGTGGTGAACACTGGGGCGTGGGCACTTTCATTACACTTACAACACCGACGGCATGAGCCGGACCAGACATTTTACTCATTTTGAGATTTTTCTGGGTCGCCGTGAAAACGGCGTTTGTGTGCAGGCGAGAGGGTCAACAGACCGGCTCGTTGGCTGCTAATTGAACCACTGCAGTAGCCTGTTTGAAGGGGACTGACAGGGAATAAACTTAAACACGCACGTCTTTTCGGAGGCGATGTGTCTGTTAGTAAGCGTGAGCGCTCGGGCACGTAACTTACATTCTTAATCTGACATTATACTCACTTGAGATTTCTCTGGGTCGCCGCGAGAACGGCGGATGTGTGCAGGCGAGCGGATTGCATTACCGGCTCGTTGGCTGGCAAATACACCACTGCAGTAGCCTTATCTAAGGGGACTGACATGGCGAGACATTTCGACGGCGGCGCGCAAGCCCGTCCGGGTTATGCAGAGAGCTCGAGAGGGCTCTGCATGACGCGCGAACGGGGACGCGAGGGCGGGGTAGCTCTCTTGTAACGTAAAGAGAGCTAGCCGCGTGCTCGGTGGTCGAGCAGAACTGGAACAGTGTTTGTACGAGGGCGCGCACACGAGTAGTGGGCACGGGACCTACATGTAACACAGATGATGACCGTCCGGGTCATGCAGAGAGCTCGAGAGGGCTCTGCATGACACGCGAACGGGGACACGAGGGCGGGGTAGCTCTCTTGTAACGTAAAGAGAGCTAGCCGCGTGCTCGTACGTGTCCCTCGGCCTCATTCTCAGATGCGACGGCAGTGAGGCTCGTGAGCGGCAGCTGCGCGTCGGTGAGGAGAGGCGGGGGGTGTTGAAGGCTTCGAGTCGAGCCCGCAGGGTCGACAGCGGAAGCGCTTCACAGCCGGAAGTGCGAGGCGTCTTAAAAAAGACACTCGCTGCTCTTTTAGAATAGGTTTTAGCAAGGTAAAGGATACGTCGCCGGATAGCGTAGCTCGCACGGATGGCTGAAGGTGGCGAAGACGGCCGGCTTCCTCAGCGCTCTCCTAAGCTGGCTGTCCGCTGTTCGACGGCGGCGGTGGCTTCTCTCAGATCCAGCGATGCGAAGAGCTCGCTGAAGAGACGAAAATCAGGGAATTCAGCCTACAGCCCCTAGTGTTATACGCTAAGCCACGCCCATTCTGGCGGGCTGTGACGCTATGAAGGCGCGGGCGCCCTTCATTGGGCGTGACGTCACGCCGGGCTCACTGGTAGGCTGCAGCAGTTGCCCGCAGGGCAGCCAATGAGCACGCGAGATGGCCTGCTCTAGGTCTGCTAGCTGCTGCACTGCGTTGACAAGGAATACAAAATTAAGGATAATTTTTTGGCTTCAGTATCTCGAGAAGATGAATCTTTCCGTAGCGTAAGCTAAACTTACGCAATACGAGAGAACCTCTCGTAAGAGAACTGAATTGGCCATGAAAGTACACTGACGGATGCATGTTTTTTTTTTCCATCACTTGGACAGCATTGAGACTGTGAATGTCACTTGAACCATATAGCTAGCGAAGAAAAAAAAAATCACACAGCTGGAGCCTAAGGCTTGTATTAAGGGTTCATTTACACTGCAGGTCTTGCTGCCCAATTCTGATTTGTTGCCTTTGTCCGATTTGTTTGACCATCCGTTTGGCGAACTTCGCATATATCGCAGAGCTAGCATTAAGCATATTTCTCATTCGTCCATCTGTGCAAGCACCCCCTTTAAGCATGCACAATGTTTCAGATAGTATGGCAAGTGAAAACACATGAATCGGATATGGGTCACAATTGAAAGAACATGTAAACGGATGGTCAAAAAATATCGGATATAGGCAACAAATCAGAATTGGGCATCAAGACCTGCAGTGTAAACAAGGCCAAAATAACCAGCGACAGGATGATGAGGACGTCTTAATCAGCCTGAAGGGGGTTATTTTGAGAGAGCCACCGTCTGGATGTACATTATCCCGCTTATTACACGGCTACTTGACATCTAAATATTTAGACACTAAATATTGATCTGAGTTTAAATATTTTATTAGGTTTTTAAACGCAAAGCTTCTGCAGAGAGAGCAGTTGCAGCGCGGCAAGTTCAAACTAAACGGACATTTAAGAGATAGGCCTATGGTATACAGTCATTCATATCACTTATTACACAGCATTTCACCACATAAATAATTATGGGGATAATTTATATTGATTTCAGATTAAACCGTTTTAAAATCGTACCTGTTTGTATCTCATAATCCAACAGTGTACAAAAAAATAGTCACAAAATGGCAGCAGCTTCGTTTGTATGAAACAAGAGAGAGCGAGTCCATGATACTGGATGGCATAATTACATAACTGTACACAAAATATTAACTTTTATATTAGCTTATTAATTCAACTGTGTTTTAATATTTTATTAGTTCACCAAATACAAAATTTCCACAAAGACGTTCCTAGCAGGCATATTAGCACTGCTGACTTCAGTAACCCGGATGAGCCTGCGTTATCTGTTTTGAGCGGTTGTTATCTGGGAATAACTTACCGCTGGATAGCGCTATTGACGAATCAGAATCAAGTATTCCACAGAGCAGTGTAATTAAAACGATTTAATCTACAGGAATATATTTTAGTTTATGCAGTTCGCTACAGATGTGGTTAGCTGGCTCTGACTACCAGGAATAAAACAGCTCTGACCATCCAATCAATGGACGTGAAAATGCCGACGTTATTGTACTGATTGGCTGATTAAATCTGACTGATTGTTTAAAGCAAAAGTGTCATTGCCATTTATTTTAAGCTACAGGTGCCAGCACTTGATTCTGAAGGCCTCAAGGTAGATTTATTTGGCCATGGCAATATGATAGGATATGATTATGAAATATGATTGGATGATTGAAATATGACTGGAAATATGATTGGAAATGCTTCTGGACCTTTTGTCTCTCGAAGACGAAGAAGAAAAAAAGAACTTCGCTGAGTCCGTTTTGCCCGATGCCTTTTTGTATCATGCATTTTTGTCTGAGTCCATTTTGTCTGATGCTTTTTTGTCTGATACATTTTAGTCTTGAGTCCGTTTTGTTCAATGCCTTTTTGTCTGATGCTGTTTCATCTGATGCCTAATTATACGAGCTTGACACCTGACGTTGTTCCTGAGACCTGAAGCCTTTCAGTCTGAGGTGCGATGCCGTTTTGTCCAATGACTGAAGCCTTTTCGTCATATGAGTGAGGTCGATATCTTGTCCTTTTAACAGTTGGTATTTGCCCGTGCTTGGCACCCTCGTCATTTGTCAGTTGCGTCTTAATCCTCAGTGTTCACAATTACAACAAGTTGCAGTCCTTTCAATAAAAATCTTCTCTACTGACTGACTCCCTCATAAAGACAGTCTTTGCCACCATCTAATGGCGAAATAATGTAACTTATATTGCTTTTCACGGTCAGAGAGTATTTTTTTTTTACAGCGGAAGGAAGGCTTTTAGTAATTTTACTTCATGAAAATTGCATGTTGTTTGGCTTTAATATTTGTATTATTGTGTGGTAACCGTTTAATAAAAGCAATAAGGTACGAGAGGCTGTGCTGTATCGTGAATAAACGTATTGCTATATCTAATATACTTAATAGCAAACTTAATGTTCAGTGTTTCGAACACTTAATTGCATGTTATTAAAAGATAAATGAAAATTTATTATAGTTTACATTTATAGCCTATTAAATGCAATTAGTTAAACTTAAGACTGCTTAAGTTCAAGAGTGTTTTTGACCGTTTACATCTTTCAATGTAATTTCATAATTTGTTTTGTTGTCTTTGAAATATAGTTGAAGTAGGCCTATACTGTAAGGTATACTAACAAGCATTTATGGTAAACACAAATATAGTCTACTTTAATGCCATTTCTATTGAAACATGACTGTCATGTATTAAAATATATTTGTAATGATTCGTTGCAATTTAGTACTTCTTTATGACAAAAGACTTAAAGTAAAACATTTAATTTGGCATTATTACCAAGTGCACTTTGTAAAAGCTGTCATTAAAGTGTACTCTTTACGTTCACTTAAGTGGCCTTTGTTTCATTAATTTTGTATTACCTAAGTTTGTTAAAAAATATACTTTTAAAATGTGAAATACACTTCAAGTGCACACTTCTTTTTCAGAATGGTATGGAAACATCTGAGTAAAGATTCATCAAAATTCTCATTTATGTTCCACAGAAAAAAAGACGTATGGGTTTGGAACGGTCTGCGTTTGAGTAAATAAAGACAGAATTGTATTATTTGCTCTAATCAAACCAAATTCTCTGGCTCAAGCAGGTTTTATCAGGGCCAGTACCTGTTTTAATTAAATCTGAACCTCAAAATTAGATTATTAATATTCAGTGACTTATCAGTAATAGTTTTGATGCTTCAAGCATTTGACTCAGTGAATTCATTTTCATCTGTGAAACTTTTTGTGGGATAAAAAAGAGACTGAATAAAAACTAATTTGCACTTTTATCTCAAAGGCTTGTTCCATTCAAGCGAGAGAGCAAAAATATGGCGTGTGTTTTTGACTGTTTTCCTCAGATAGTTCCACTTTAATTCTGCCGTTTTAGGTAAATCATAAATTGTTCATACTGTGTAATGACACAATGCTCACCATGCAATCACTTTACTAAAAAAATAATAATAATCTCAGTCGCATTATCTAACAGTGTTTCTGTATGTGTTAAGTGTTGTGGTGTTGCGGTGTTTATTTGCTATCTATCTTCATCCTTTCTTAACTTTAATGCATTGACTTAATTAATGTCACTTTGAATCACTGCAGAAATGTCATCACTCACAAGAGGACTATAGCAAGTGCTTTTAAGACTTCATTCAAACAGAGTCTGGTCTGTGCTGGAATCCATGGCAGCTCAACCTACGCATTGGCTCTGTTCCAGACAGTGAGCTGCCTATAGCTAGACAGCATTCATGATGTTCCAAAAAATAAGCAGCAAATACTGGCTTGTTTCAGTGATCTGAGAGCAGACTGAGTAAAGACTGATTTTTATATGTGACTGCTCAAAATGATCTCAGATCCCTTTAAAGCAATCAGAACTGGGAAAATCTTGTTTGGTGTGTATACTTAAAAATATTTTGGACTGGTAACAGTTTACATGACAGATTAGGGGGATATGTAAATGTATAATATAATATGATATAATATCACTTAAAGGAGTCTTAATTTGGTTCTTTTTAAGACTCGAGTCAAGTGTGAAAACACGGGGGCGGTATTGCATGTGTCTTTTGCAGATGATTCAAATCAAGAATGCATTGCAAAAAGCAGAGTCAATGAAATTTTGATTGGGGTCTGTGAGATTATTAAATGTTTTTGAAAGAAGTCTCCTTACACCAAGGCTGCATTTATTTGATGTACAGTAAAACGGTAGTATCCATCTGATTAAGAGGGTCTGTTTTTTCAACAATTATGTTTGGTTTATGTGTTTTAGTGATTGAGTACTGAATTTTCATGACATATATCAGACTACTTTGGACTTTGTGCACTTAGACTTACTTTAACCCTCTGGTGCTATGCCAATTTTTTTTTTTTTTCATGAAATTAATGTACTATATTTTATTTCGATAATGTTATTTATTTAATATTTTGTATTTTAGGGGATATTTATGGGTCTAAATTATATTCACAATGTATTTATAATAAATGTATTCACTTTTTGAGCATAGACCTGAAAATGTAATTTCCAACTTAAACTGTGGTAAATCTTGAATGCTTTAGAGCACAGACTTAAGTTTGATCTGTTTTCAAAGATGACACGTGGCAGATTATTGCTGAAGTGAAAATCAATCAATCAATCAAAATTTATTTATAGAGCACTTTAACCAACCAAAGTGTACACATAGTGCTGTACAGTAAAACAATAAATGAATACACAAAAAGCCCTAAATACAAAGCTCACACGACCCATAAAATACAAATAAAAACAATAACAAACACATATAGAGACAACAAAATCAAAACAACCAAAACAAGAATTGTCAATTTCAGTTATCATAGGCCAAGGAAAAGAGGTGGGTTTTAAGAAGAGACTTAAAAACAGACAATGAAGATGCCTGTCTAATGTGCAGAGGTAGATCGTTCCATAGTTTAGGAGCTGCTACAGCAAAAGCTCGGTCCCCTTTAAGCTTGCGCTTTGTTTTGGGCACACTTAGGAGCAGTTTATCGGCTGACCTGAGAGAACGGGAAGGTCTATAAGGATGTAGCAGCTCAGAGATGTATGGTGGGGCACGACCATTTAGGCATTTAAAAGCAAATAAAAGAATCTTAAAATGGAACCTTTGCTGTATAGGCAGCCAATGTAGTGAGGATAAAATGGGGGAAATATGCTCGTATTTACGTGTTCCAGTTAAAAGACGTGCAGCAGCGTTTTGTGCCATCTGGAGACTAGCAATAGAGGACCCACTGACCCCCGCGTACAGTGCATTACAGTATTCCAACCGAGTGGTGACAAAGGCGTGGATTACTGTCTCAAAGTGCTGCCTAGAAAGAAATGGCTTTATTTTGGCCAGTTGCCTCAATTGAAAAACACTTGTTTTAAACACTGACCTTATCTGTCACGCGCTAGGACGAATGACAGGAAGCAATTGCAAGTAAACAGTTTATTAGAGAATCACAGAATCGGCAGTGCAAACAGATGGTAACGGTGACGCAGGGACAAGATGGTCAGGATCCGTGAAGTGGTGCGATGAAGAGACGATGGTGAGACAAACGTAGAAACTTGAATCCAGACGAAGAAACAGGAACACAAGGCAGGAACTGGACACCGGAACACCAACACGAACCACATGAAACAACGATCTGACAAGGATGAGAGAACAACGGTGAGTATAAATAGTGTGGTGATGATCAACTGCAGCTGGTGATGTGATGATGAGCAGCTGGAGCGGATCAAGTGATGTCATACAGACACACCCCCCACACACGTGCATTCATACAACAACATAAACACGAGACTAGAAGGAAACAGAGAAACGTCTACCGTGACATTATCTGTCTGTCAAACTTAAGGTCGGAGTCGATTTTAACCCCTAGGTTAGAGATTATAGGCTTGATATATTGGCTCAAGTAACCCAGATCGGCACGGGGGGTCCCAGTGGTGCCACCAAAAAACATCAATTCTGTCTTCCTTTCATTATAACTTAAAATGTTAAGAGCCATCCAGGCCTTTATGTCATCAAGACACTTAAGTAATGGATCAACAGTTTCATTTTTCTTAAGAGGCACATAGATCTGACTATCGTCTGCATAACAGTGAAATGACATACTATGCTTCTTAAGTGTGGAACAAGTGGGAGTAAATAAAGAGAGAAAAAAAGAGGGCCTAAAATTGAGCCCTGTGGGACCCCACAAGACAGAGGAGCAGAGGAGGACAAAAAATCTCCACAGCTGACACAGAAAGTTCTACCTTCCAAGTAGGACCTGAACCATTTCAGTGCACTGCCCTTGGTGCCCACCCACCGCTCCAAACGAGAGATCAGGATTTCATGGTCCACTGTGTCAAAAACAGCAGTCAGATCAAGAAGCACAATAGTAACACAATGGAGTCAGTAACTAAAAAGAGCTGATTCTGTGCTATGTAGGGTTTTAAAAACAGACTGGAAGACTTGACTTAAAATGGAAAAGTAACATGTATCCTACCATGCTAGTGTAAAAGTTGCGACAGCATGCGAGTTATGCTTAACTAAAATAAAAGTATAACTCGATTTCAGCCGCATTCTGAGTCTGACAATGTCATTCCTTTTTATCAAAGGCAAGTGTTATTAGCTTGGGGAAATGCATCTAGTGAAGTACACTTCGCGTATATAGGCAAGAGCCATCTTTGGAAAACAGTCTCGACCAGTCGAACCACGAACACCGTGCTACGTGAGCTGAACTGTGACTATCGACCAGCACGTAGCACGGCGTTCGTGGTTCGACTGGTCGAGACTGTTTTCCAAAGATGGCTCCTGCCTATATACACAAATTGTACCTCTTCATAAAGTATCTTCTTATTAAACTGTCTGTACATTCACAAAGTTCTCAATGCTTCGGTTTGCAGGTAGAGATCCTCATTATGCTACTGTGTTAGTGTGGGGCTATTTTGAGCCTTGTTAGTGGTATTAACTAGTGATTTTTATTTTTACTTATTCTATGCCCTATATACTACCGTTATAAACTAATCTGTGGTAAAACTAAAACTAATGCTAAAACTGGGTACATTTGATTATCATGAAAACGCATCCCAGAGAACGGTCGACTCGGTACCCATGTGCTATTTACCCCAGGCTAATTTTTGGCCGGAATTGTCCTTTAAGTCCATGTCCAACTCTAAATTGTAAGGAATATATATATATATATATATATATATATATATATATATATATATATATATATATATATATATTGATTTCCGTAACACTTTAAAATAAGGTTCATTTGTTTCTTATTCATTTATTAACCAACATGAACTATGAGCAACACATTTGTTACTGTATTTGTTAATCTTAGTTAATAATACACCTGTTAATTGTTTGTTCATGTTATGTCACAGTCAGTGCATTAACTAATGTTAACACATACAACTTTTGATTTTAAAAATGTTTTAGTAAATGCAGAAATTAACATAAACTAAGATTAATAAATGCTGTAGAAGTGCAGTTCATTATTAGTTCATGTTAACAAATTTAACAAACCTTATTGTAAAGTGGTACTGATTTCATGATAGCTAACACAATGTGCATACAATACATAAAATTTACAACATCAACAAAACTAAACATGAATTCCTCATAATTACCTTCTTGATTCTCGCTGTTTTGTTTGGTAAAGTACATGATGATGCAACAATTTGAAGAGACTCTTGTTGAGGAAATTCACTAAAATCAATAGAGTGGTGCAGGGTTGCAACATTTTGTTGACCAAAACCCAGAAACAGAAGAGTTAGCATTTTAGCACTTTTGGTTCTACTGTCTTCAAGTCAATGTTTTTTTTTTTTTTTTTTTTTTATGGGTTTTTGGTTAAATGCTTGAAATTAGGTCTGTGGTGAGCACAAACTCAAGATATTTTCTTCTAAAAATAAATCAGTAATACTCTTGTGACTTTGTCAAAGCTTTCACTTGTCTTGTAAAAGGCGGTTGCCAACAAGTTGCTAAAAAAGGCTACAGAGGTTGTCGTGAACATTAAATGTCATTAGCCGAACAGGTAAACTCATCTACTCACTAATTGGCTTTCACAGCCTTGTTGTGTTTATAAACATGCACTTGAAAACATTTCTAACTTTAACTTTTAGGGAAAATGTTTTTAAACAAAGACTGAGGGGCTGTACATGACACCGTTTTCAACTAAAACGTTTTGGCCGTTTATTTACATGACAATGGCATTTTGGGGCCCTGAAAATGCAAACTTTTGAAAATGGGTTTCAAAATGCAAGATTTTGAAAACGATGATGTTATGCGCATGCGTATTACGCGTTCAGTCTATAGGCGTGTAGTGTTTCGTCACAAAGTGACATCGCCAACTACCGGCCTGCTATGCATATACAGCGTTTTTGGTCCTTTTCGCAAATCCTTGTGAAAGGGGATGTTGTTGTCTGTTTGCAAAAACTTCTGTTTTTAGTATATCGTTGTCATGTAAACGTACCCTGAAAGAGTTGTCGGAAGCTTATAGTGATGGTGACATTGAAGTCATGCAACCGTGGGATTGTTCATACGCTTCAAAATTCATAAAAGTTGTGTTCTAAGTAATATTTAGTAATATTATAATAATTTCCCTTTTTTCGTTCGATGTGTTATGCATTTTAATTGTATCAACATCTTTTCATAGAATGCAAAAAAAAAAAAAAAAAAAAAAAAAAGGAACTTTTTTGCCCTTTTTGGTCCTTCAGCCCCTGCCAGTCTGTGCACGGCACTGGTTCACATAGCAAGTGCCAAAACCTTTACCAAGTTTCATACCATTCCGATGAAGAAAATGGTAAAACTTTATTTTGATGGTCCCTTTTGAACATTCTGTTGACTATAAGTAACTTTGCAACTACATGTCGACTAACAGTCATTAGAGTATTAGAAAACTGTGTGCTTAACTGCTAACTCTTTATTTTGATGCTCCCAAAAGACATTCTGCTGACTGCAAGTAATTTTTCTACTACATGTCAACAATTCTAACCCTACCTGTCACGAACACACACGGGGGACAGAAGATCCAAAAGCAGCAGTATTTTATTTAAAAGGCAATCCAAACTCCTAGTCATCCAGTCCATGCAAGGTTCAATATCCACAAAGGCAGTCCAAAACATAAAACGCAAACAAGACTTAGGCAAAGGAAGGACACAGAAGTGTGAGGACATAAAGTAACAACTCCGTACACATACTAACACAGACAGGGAATATATACACATATCTAACAAGACTAACACAGAACAACTTGGAACAATGATTACGAGGAACAGCTGAGTGCAATGAACTGATGAGTGACAGTGACAGACAGAATGCTGGGAATTGAAGTCAAAAGTGAAGGACACCGTGAGAACGAGGACCTCTAGTGATAAACAAGGGAACACAACCAAACACTGTGACACTACCAGTCTACTAATACTCTACTAACACCCTAATGAGACTTAGTAGACATGTAGGTGCAACTTTACTCATAGTCAACAGAATGTGTTGAGGGACCATCAAAATAAACTGAAACCGAAAATAAATAAATATATATATATATATATATATATATATATATATATATATATATATATATATATATATATATATATATATATATATATATATATATATATTTTTTTTTTTTTAAATGACCGAATAGCACCAACAGTTCTGCTCTTATGGCATCAGCTGAATTTGGTTCTAAGTGTAACCTTTTATTTTTTTTAAGTGAGTAGGGTTTGGAACAGAGCCAGTGTTTTTTTGTTTATCAGCTCAACCCCTGTACATGTGTGCGTTGGTGTGTATATATTTCTCACCGCGTCTTCGTTGAGCGGATTACTCCGCTTTAATCCTGCTCAAAATGCCCCTGCATAGCCAAGTGACGGCCACCCCTCTTCTCCGCACGAGTATCTACAGCTCTGCCGCCCAGGTATACACACTTTCAAACCTCTGTTCAACTCCACAGGGCAGGCATGGATTTGCTAGTCAATGCTTTGATGTCCGATTCTCACACAGAGTCAATACACAGCAAGAGCCCCTCAGGATTAAAATGATAGCCACATCATGTTGTTACTTTAGTAACAGAAAATAACAAAGATCAGATGCTTTGAGAGAACCTGAGGGAATTGGAGAGAAACTTGTTAATGTGTTGAGTGTGATTTTTATTTTTATTTTTATGTGAGATATAATGACAAGCATGATACAAATTCCAGGGTAGTATTTTACTCAAAGCCATTACATTAAAATTAATTCATAAAAACCTATAATACAGTAATCAGAAAATATTAGTTCTTGTAAAGTACAATTTACAATAGGGTATACAAAGTGCAGTTGTAACGCAGTTCGAATTGTTATCATCCATTCAACTTAGCATCATATCTGTGTGTGGAAAATGATCCACATTCCTGTAAAGATATTAAAGGTCTTTATGTTGTTGTCGTTTTTGTTTTGTTTTGTTTTTTTAATTTTTTACTCATCTTTTATTTTTTTGATGATGTTTTTTCTTTTTGTGATGGCAAAGCTGAATTTTCAGCATCACTAATCCAGTCTTTAGAGCCACATGATAATTGAGAAATCATTATAATATGCTTATTTGATGCACTCAAGAATTATTTATACCAATGTTGAAAAGAGTTGTCCTGCTTAATATTTTTGTGGAAACCATGATAAAACAATTAAAACATCCTGATGAATAGAAAGTTCAAAAGAACAGCATTTGTTTGAAATAAATCTAGTTTGTAACAAAAAATACTTTACTGTCACTTTTGATCAATTCAATGAATACAAATCTTACTGACCTCAACATATATAATGCTTCAAATAAAGTTCTACCACAGCAGCTCTCCAAACACAATAGATAGAGACAGCTGTGTTCTCACCCCACTTTCTATATGACAATTTAGACTCTCAGAATGTGTGTATCTATACAAGTTTTAATGAGAAATTTGTGTTTTCTTCACTCCCCAGTTAAAAATAAATGAGACATTTGCAGTTTGACTCCAGATTGAATGAAAACCATAGCTAGCATCTGTCCCTAAGGTCAACTTTCCTTTATTCCTTCTTAATTTCCCTCTTGTCCTTCAGCCATGTTCAATCTCCTCTGGCTTGGTTTTATTATCTGTGAACGCACAGATGTCAGCTGGTATTGACATAATCAGGAAAAGTGCCGCTGATGCAGTGACATTTGCGGTAATAGCATCCTGCTAATGTTCACATTCACACAGTACCACATGGGACAAAGGACAAAACGGTACAAATATGCACACAGGCCGTGTATTTACACATACAAATAAACGTAGGCTCTCTCTTGAATGCTGAGGTTTGAGGCATTGAGCTGGCTGTGGTTTTGTGGCAGGGGTGGATTATTTCAAAAACTAAATAGCATGGCACCATTATAAAATGGTAATACATACATACATAATACTGTAAGGAACTCAGCTTTTTGGAAATATTAATAATCAATAATATCTTGTTATTATTAATTATAAATATTTGGGTCAGTTAATTGGATTAACTTGATGTGACTGAATTAATATTACAATCAATTAATCAGTTCTTCCAACGAACTATTTTGATTATTAATTTATTCTAAGAAAAGGGTATCTTCCATGGCCACAGAAGAATAATTATTTCTTTGCCTGTACAGTACTTTGAGCCAGTAGCAAAAACCGTGATCGTAAAGTGACTTGTATTGCAAACAAAACAGAACCAAATACATATTATGTACAAGTTTTATTAACTAAATATAGGTATTTATATGAATATAAATTAACTAAACAACATACACACATGAATACATAAATAGGTTAGTGATAGGATGAAATTGGAAACCGGAAGAGGGTCTATGAGAAGAACCATCAGAATTTCATTTTCACATATCATTGAATTGAATACTTGCATTTGTAATGGGAACAATTCTTGAAGTTGTTGAAAATTGAAGTCGTTGATGGTTCCGGCAGTGTCAAGTGGAAGTTGGTTGAGCGTTCTCTTTCTCCAGGAACGCATGGCTGGTTTGGGCAAGGCCTGGGACTCTGTTGAGGCCACGCAGAGCACCCAGGAGAAGTGAGGAAGTCGGAAGGATGGGTGATTGGAGTCGTTGTTGGTTGGAGTCTTTGTTCCAAAACTCTTGAGATTGTCCTTGGTTCTTTGTGAGAGAGTCATCTCTCTCCTGCCTGAGCCCATATCTGGTTGGAATCGAGGCCTGCTGGGCCCTGGGGCCCCCGTGGAGGGGGAGGGGGCTCCCCAGTATCACCAGAACAGTGTTGCGGCTGGATGAAAGAACTAAGAGAGGGAGGTCACATGTGGACTGTCTCTAATAAGGCCTGGAGAAGATCCTCCCCTAAGGGTTGAACTCGACCAATCAGAAAGGGGACATGTCTGAGAGGGAAAGTGGCTCTTTGTTGATTTACGGATCTTTGTCCCTAGCATGATTATACCTTCATTAATGCTAAAATAGCTATAACACATCCACACTGCATTCTAGAAGAAGGTGATGTACATCAAAGTGTGAGTCATTAAATGAGGATTAATTAGGTAGGAGGCATGATGCAGGTGAGGTTACATTGATCGTTAGTTGGTTGTACACCAGGATACATACCATAATATATACCTAATAGTACACGAGACAGTAAACCATTTACACTGTTTCTTTCACAGTTTTATGCATGTTCATTTATAGATCAGTTAGTCTATGATTAATGCAGCAAAGTCTGTTTTAAAGAGGGTTTCTGTTTCATAGTCTCTCTCTTGAGTATGTGGCCACATTCCTCGGAGGTCGTATAATCTCCTTATCATGCCCTGTAACATGACACTGTTTCTGCCCTTGTGTTTGTTCATTTGGGCTGTGTGAGGAGTTTCATAAACCTTTGTATATAATGAATAATTAGTATGTGTCTGATTGGTCGATACCCTACAATACATATATATATAACTATTCAGTCGAATGTACAAGCAGCACTCTAGTACATGATTTAAGTGAAACAGCCTCAATATAAAGTTATAAAACTTAATTTTCCCCTTAAGCAAAATCGATTTGCTCTGGAACAAATAATATATTAATAAGACCAAAGATTGCCCGTTTGATATACACCAACTTAATTATATATCATGTTTAACCACTATCTACATAGTGAGCCAGCAGCAAATTCCAGAAGGACTGGTCGAGATGAAGCTGTTCTCTTCTGGTACATGAGTGCTGAATGCCCACTGACGGTCTGAAGCTCACATCTCTGAAAACATCTAAGTATTTGTAAAATTCTGGTGTTTCCTCATCCTCCGTGACACTCGCTAAGAGAGGTGCTGCAAGTGCAGTGATACAAGTGGTGATACTGGTAGAATAGTGCATGGCTGGAAAAGGCTCTCAGCCAATCAGAATCAAGAAACTGAAAAAACTTTTTTTGATTAGTGTATATTTACACACACATATACATATATATATATATATATATATATATATATATATATATATATATATATATATATATTACATATACATTTATATATTTACAATATTAGGTAAGGCCTACACCTTGCTAGTACCAGGTTGGACCCCATTTTGCTTTCAGAACTGCCCTAATTCTTCATGGCATTGATTCAACAAGGAACTGGAAGCATTTATCTGAGATTTTGGTCCATATTGACATTATACTATCACACAGTTACTGCAGATTTGTCAGCTCCACATCTATGATATGAATCTCCCGTTCCACTAAATCCCAAAAGTGCTCTATTGGATTGAGGTCTGGTGACTGTGGAGGCCATTTGAATATAGTGAACTCATTGTCATGTTCAAGAAACCAGTTCGAGATGATCTGAGGTTTGTGACATTTTGTGTTATCCTACTGGAAGTAGCCATCAGAACATGGTCATCTGTAGTCATAAAGGGATGGACATGGTCAGTAACAATACTCAGGTAGGTAGGCTGTGTTTTTAAACAATGCTTAAATGGTACTAAGGGACCCAAAGTGTGCCAAGAAGATATATCCCCCACACCATTACACCACCAGCAGTCTAGACTGTTGATACAAGGCAGGATGGATCCATGCTTTCATGTTGTTTACGCTGAATTCTGACCAAAGTCCTAGGCAAGTCATGCCACTCGGCCGCCATCTTGGCAACGCCTCCAGGCAGCTATTTCGGACTAACAAGACCAGGCTCCTATCTAAATGAATCGGCAGAGTCAGAACTGCACTTTCACTGGTCACCGGGACATAAAAACTGCATGTATAGAAACAGCAGTAAAATATGATAAAAATCGCTGAAAAAGTTTGATGACTTTACCCCAAAATAGGGTTTAAAACGCCTCTTTCCCCACAGGTTATACTTTTACTACGCATGCGCAGGGGTTCTCTCCCTCTCTGACATGCACGTGCTACACGGTTTCAAGCACAGTATGTGCACGCTCTTGCTCTAGATTCCGGGAGATTTGAACTAATTTGCAGGCATCAGGAAGCCGCTATCAATATGCGGTAGACACTTGGGATGTCTGATATTTACATACACTGCATATCAAATCTGCCGCCTTTTCAAACAGTAACGTATTTTCCTTCTAAAGGACACAGTTCGAGTGGGAGAAGTTAGACGACAAGCAGTGGAAGGGTTGAAGAGCATAAACAGCTGTGCTCTACCAGGCAAACGGAAACTCTGGTGCTTTCAGTTTGGTCTACTGCCAAGGTTGCTGTGGCCACTGACTGTGTACGAGGTTTCTTTGACAACAGTGGATAAGCTGGAAGCGTTAATAAGTTCATACATCAGGAAATGGTTGGGAGTTCCACGCTGCCTCAGCAGAGTGGGACTTTATAGTAAAGGAGTTTTGCAGCTGGCAGTCTCTGCTTTAACCGAGGAGTTTAAGTGTGCCAAGGTCAGACTGGAAATGACTTTAGCAGAGTCACGCGACAAATGTGTAAGGCCCCTGTGGTAAAAACTGGTAGAAAGTGGTCAGCAAAGAAATCTGTAGTAGAGGCAAAGGCTGACCTTCAAATTGGGCATATCGTGGGACAGGTACAGCATGGAAGAGGGGGTTTTGGGCTGAGTTTAGCTCCTCCTAAATGGCACAAGGCAGGCCCAGCTCAAAGGAGGAAGCTGGTAGTCAACGAGGTGCGAAAGCAGGAGTAGAGGATGAGATGTATAAAGGCCATTTCCCAGGCCAAGCAGGGAGAGTGGATGAGATGGAAGAGTGTGGAAGAACGCAAAATGGGCTGGCAAGACCTTTGGTCAATGAAAGAGAGTAGGATCAGTTTCCTTATTAGGTCAATATATGATGTTCTCCCATCACCGCAGAACCTAAACCTCTGGGTAGGAGAGGATCCCTCTTGCCCTTTGTGTTCATCACCTGCCACATTAAGGCACATTTTGACAGGATGTAAGGTGGCTCTTAGCCAGGGTCGGTTTACTTGGCGCCATGACCAAGTATTGCGATGTTTGGCTTTAGCATTGGAAGGCAAGCGTAGTATGACCAATAAGTTGCCGCCTGTTCTAGCAAAACATTAAACGCAGAAGACAATATTCCTCCGCCCAGGCGAGCAACCACCAAGAAAAGGTGCTAACACCAATTCTCGCCCAGGACAACTGGAAGCTGCTAGGGACTGGAAGATGCTGGCTGATCTTTATCAACGGCTTATTTTTCCACCTGAGATTGCCACCACTAACCTACGACCAGATATTGTTTTGTGGTCTGGATCAGCACGCATTGTTCAACTGATAGAGTTAACAGTGCCATGGGAGGATGCGGTTGATGAGGCATATGAGAGGAAGAAACTACGGTATGCTCATCTGGCCACTGAGGCAGAATAGCGAGGATGGAGAGTCCAGGTTTATCCAGTGGAAGTGGGTTGTCGAGGTTTTGTGGCACACTCTACAACCCCGGTTCCTCAGAGACGTCGGATTCAGTGGCCAAGAGTTGCGTCGCACAGTAAAGAACTTATCTGAAGCAGCAGAAAGGAGCAGCAACTGGCTGTGGTTGAGATGGAAAGATTCTAGCTGGCTGTGTACAGGCCGCCATGCTACGGTTTCGTAGATTTCTTGAAAACTTGAAGAGTCTGTTGGTTTATTTGTATAGGTTGTATAGTATTTACAGTCATTACGTTCCTGTGTATATTGCGTGAATGACAGGTGGTTGGGCAGATATTGTGTTTTGCGGTAGGTGGTATGCCAAACGGAACCGTTGCCACTGAAACTGCATATTAATGCACCAGTGGGGCACGACAGCCTTAGTCAAACGGGTTGGCGCGTATGGTTGTGTTGCGGAGAGATTGTGGTTAGGTCTCGGCAGCAAGAGGGAAGTAGAGGTCAGTTAGCTGGGCTGAGTTGAGTGGGGGACAGAGTGGGGTGACTCTGGGACGCCAGAGTCACTGTCGAGCCCTCTTGAGGTGTCATGGGCTAGTCGACGAAACACTGAGGACGGAAGGTGCCCACTTGAAGACCCTAGAGATTTTCCCTATTTCGCTCAATCCAGATGGTTGTTATGGGGGACCGCACTGTGGTTGCAGCCGTTGTGTGTGCTAACGCGCAATACACTGCAGCTATTAACACCAGACAGACGGAGATTCACGTCACCAGATGGAAAGAAGCGTAAATGGATGGAGAAGCATAGGTTACTGTAAAGCTGCGTCTTAGCTGGTGATTATCTTGGCGAAAGCCGAGTACAAATCAGCATGAAGTTTTAACACCTACTCTCGTGTAATGGAAATCATTCCCCTGTCGCAAACCTCAACTATGCACATGCGTCAGTGGAACCAGACGATAGGCTTAAATGTTTCCCTGCTTGACTGTTAAAAGCAGACGATTGGCTTTCCAGCGGGAGGGGTGGGACATGTGCATACAACCGCCATCTTTGGTGTTACGGGTTTTCCCTATATAGTTGTATTGAGGATTGAGTAAGTGGCATGTCTCTATATAAATTGTCTCTGATTCTGACCCTACCATCTGAATGTTGCAGCAGAAATTGAGACTCATCAGACCAGTCAACGTTTTTCCAATCTTTAGTTGTTCAATTTTGTTGATCCGTGTAAATTGTAGCCTCAGTTTGCTGTTCTTAGCTGACAGTTCACTAGTGTTGGGTACCGAAACGCGGTGCCAATAGGGAACCGGTTCCGACGTAAACGGTAGTAACCAGACCCAATAAGAAAGAAAATTTCGGTGCTTGATTTCGGTGCCTGACTCTCTGTGACATAAGGGGTACACACGCAAGGTCTCTCGCTCCCTCCCTCTCCCTCTCCGCCATGCGCGCACTAACATATACGGTTTGGAGCACAGTCTGTTCTGTCTCGTATGCGCGCTCTTGCTCGCTCTAGATTCCGGGAGATTTTAACCAATTTGCGGGCATCAGGGAGCCGTTATCAATATGCGGGAGACTCCCAGAACGTCTGCTGATAGCGAGGGGAAAACGCTCCAAGGTTTGGCTGCATTTCACATGTACAATTACGCGTCAGAACGCCCTCTGGGTGTGCCGATTGTCTGAGGCACATATAGAATCACGCCAATCCATTGTCTGATGGCGCGGGCGCCGCCTCGACGCTCTTAGGCAAACAAACTTTGCTGAAAGTTGCCTTTGGGCCTGTTCACATATCGCGTCTTTTGTGCGCTAAAGTTCGTTATTTCAAATGTGGGCGCGTGGTATGCGTGCTCATAATGGAAGGGACGCGGTCGCGGTGCGACGCGCTCGTTTTCTCCAAGCGCGTCCGCGCCGCATCAAGATAAAAACATCTCAACTTTCGAGAATGCCGCAAACGTTTTCCTTGCTGTAATGGAGAGCGCAGCTGGTGGTTGCTAAGCAACAACAGATGCCTCCGGAGCTCAGTGCTTTGGAAAAAGGAGAACGCGGCGCCTAGCGTTTTCTACGCGTTTTTAGGCGCTATATGTGAGCTTATGTCGTCATATTATATTAGCGCGCGCATCATCTGCTCCTCAGATTTCTCTGCGAAAAAGGAAGCTTGTCTGCAGCGCGAGGAGATTGGCAGTAATCCCTGGTAGTAATCTCTATTAATCTCCAGTATTATTACATTGTTTGATACTATATTGTTTTATTTGATATTATGTAAATGTGAATTTTTATTTTATATTGGTCTATTTATTATTACCATATGTTACTTGTATTTATATTGTTTAAAGATTTAAGTTAATATTGTGTCCAGTTTGGCCCTGTAAATAAAAGGGTATTTTTTTTTATAATTTAATTACAAAAATGTGTGCGGTTTCGTTTTCTTAAGTACCGTTTCAAGAACCGTTTAAGCAACGGAACCGTTTAAAAAATACAGAGTAGGTACTGGTATCGGATAAAACCCAACCGATACCCAAACCTACAGTTCACAGAGATGCTCTTCTGCATACCGTGGATGTATGAGTGGTTATTTGAGTTACTGTTGGCTTTCTATCAGCTCGAACCACTCTAGCCATTCTCCTCTTACCTCTGGCATCAACAAGGCATTTTCACCCACAGAACTGACGCACTGGATATTATATTTTTTTTAAGACCATTCTCTGTTTTCCGACCTCCCTGAAAACTGCTGTTGTCAAGCCCCTCCTGAAAAAGAGCAATCTGGATAAGACCATATTAAACAACTATAGACCGATCTCAAATCTTCCTTTCATAGGCAAGATCATTGAAAAAGTTGTCTTCAATCAGCTGAACAAATTCTTAAGCTCGAATGGATACTTTGACCATTTTCAATCTGGTTTCCGACCGCACCACAGTACAGAGACCGCGCTCATAAAGATAATAAATGATATTCGCTTAAATACTGATACAGGCAAATTATCAGTGCTGGTACTACTCGACCTCAGTGCTGCATTTGACACTGTCGATCACAAAATACTTCTTGACAGGCTGGAAAACTGGGTCGGGCTTTCTGGGATAGTCCTAAAATGGTTCAGGTCATACTTAGGAGGCAGAGGTTATTATGTGAGTATAGGAGACCATAAGTCTGAGTGGACATCCATGACATGCGGAGTCCCGCAAGGCTCAATTCTTGCGCCACTCCTATTCAACCTGTACATGCTCCCAATGAGCCAAATAATGAGAAGGAACCAAATCTCTTACCATAGCTATGCAGACGACACACAGCTCTACTTATCCCTATCGCCTAATGATTACAGCCCCATTGACTCCCTTTGCCAATGCATTGATGAAGTAAACAATTGGATGTGCCAAAACTTTCTTCAGTTAAACAAAGACAAAACTGAAGTCATTGCGTTTGGAAACAAAGATGAAGTTCTCAAGGTGAACGCATACCTTCAGTCTAGGGGTCAAACAACTAAAAATCAAGTCAGGAATCTGGGTGTGTCTCTGGAGTCAGACCTTAGTTTCAGTAGTCATGTCAAAGCAATAACTAAATCAGCATATTATCACCTGAAAAATATTGCAAGAATTAGATGCTTTGTTTCCAGTCAAGACTTAGAAAAACTTGTGCATGCTTTCATCACCAGTAGGGTGGATTATTGTAATGGACTTCTCACTGGCCTTCCCAAAAAGACCATAAGACAGTTGCAGCTCATACAGAACGCTGCTGCTAGGATTCTGAGCAGAACCAGAAAATATGAACACATCACACCAGTCCTCAGGTCTTTACACTGGCTGCCAGTTACATTTAGGATTGATTTTAAAGTATTATTACTGGTATATAAATCATTCAATGGCCTAGGACCTCAATACATTGCAGATATGCTCACTGAATATAAACCCAACAGATCACTCAGATCATTAGGATCACATCGGCTAGAAATACCAAGGGTTCACTCTAAGCATGGCGAGTCTGCTTTTAGCTACTATGCCAGCCGCAGCTGGAACCAGCTTCCAGAAGAGATCAGATGTGCTCCTACAGTAGTCACATTCAAATCCAGACTCAAAACACATCTGTTTAGCTGTGCATTTACTGAATGAGCACTGTGCCACTGTTCGTCCGACTGTTTGCACTTTATTTTATTTTATGTTTTAATTATTCTGATTTCTGTATTTTATCTTTTATTCTAAACTGTTTTAATTATTCTGATTTCTTTTGATTATTTTAATTTCTTCTATGTAAAGCACTTTGAATTACCATTGTGTATGAAATGTGCTATATAAATAAACTTGCCTTGCCTTGCCTTGCCTTGTAAACCCAGATGGCTGTAAGGTAAAATCCCAGTAGATTATCACTTTCTGAATTAGATCCGCCTGTCTGGCACATAGACTGTAAAAAATATGGACAAAGCGTCTGTAACGTCACCCATAGCCTTTCTGAAGAACGGTTTTGAGGCCGTTTATGAGGGGTATGGGCGGTGCCATCTTGGAAAATCTTTTCAGAAAGGATACAGAGGTGCTATGATGTGTTGTGTCAGATCATGGCCGAGAGGTCAATTTTCAGGAATTCCACTCGGCGCAGCCCGTTATCAGCTGTCAATCACGCTGTCAATCAAAGTTGTCCACGCCCTTATTTGTCATACATTTTATATCTAAATACGATCTAAACTAACGAGTTAGAAAAAAATCACCCCCCTCACAGTTGTCAGGCACTCGGAACCTATCGAAAAATACAATAAAAGTCCATGGGACGAACCTGTAAAGACATGAATTTATGCTGTGAAAACGGACATTTTAACATTGGGGTCTATGGGCATTTGCTCCCTTTTGGGACCTGCCCCTAGCGGATTTTCGATGTATTGCAGTTTTTCGCACTTCCGGGTAGGCTTCATTATTCAGATTAGAATGTTGCCGCTTGGTCTGGCATCAGAAACCATGCGATGTTCAGTCACTTTCATCATCTTTCTTCCCAATTCTAATGCTCAGTTTAAACTTCAACAGATCGTCTTGACTCTGCCATGTGATTGGCTGATAAGTCAACAGGTGTACCTGTTATATGTATATTTATATATAGACCTGTTATATGTTATATTTATATATAGTAAGGTAATCATATAAAAACATAATTCTTCCTTGTTAATACACGGGTTTTGAGATTTAAGAACTCATTATTTATTTGATTTCAATACCATCTATTTGAGTCACGGATGTTTCCAGTTTTACCGTGAATTTCACTTTCTTTCATGTAATTACTTTCAGCTATGATAAGATTGTGTCCTGCCACCAGCTGTGTTGCATGTTTGGTGCTACTAATATTATGCAAATGTATAAATGAATTGCCATTGTCCTTAGCAGGAGCTATTTTGTCATGCTGGGCTGAGAAATGCAGGAGATTAAAGACTGACAGCTTATGTGTATATAGTTCAGGGGGAGACCAAAGTTATCACAATTATTATTCCAGTGGGCATTTCATAAGCATATACTGTATCTTTAAAGTCTTGACTTCAAAAAGCAATTGCATGTCCATACTTATTTGGGTTAATATATATGGAACAAGTTGTCGTATTTTGAGCCTGCCATTAGGCTTTTTAGTTAAATTTCGACAGCAAACCAATTATAGGATTCAAAAATGTAAAAGGTAACATAAAAATACAAAATTAAAATATCCAACAACTTGTCCCAACAAGATATTCAAATTCTCTTGTTTTGAGAAAATAAAGTTAAAAAGAAGTTGATTGTAGCATACACTTAAAACAAATATTTAATTATATTTATGGTGTGAACTATATGTTTTCATATATTTAATCGGATATATATTAAAAATGTATTATAGTTTAAATTTATATTAATTACGCTGTACATTAGAGTGTAGAACTCAATTTCAACTTTATATACAATTGCATAATTCTATTGAGTTTAAATAGGTTATATATATATATATATATATATATATATATATATATATATATATATATATATATATATATCATATTTTATTGAGCCTATAAGTGTCCCACTGTTGAAAACTGAGGCATGTCATGTCGTGGACAGTCTCTGCTTCTAATAGACAGAAGCTGTTCTACTTTGAATAAGAGATTGAATCTGCCAGGCTTTGCTATGTAAATGCATGGTAATTTATGCGTGAGTGATGTGCAGATGTTGGGCAGATCAGATGTAGAGGGGCAAAGGGACGTGATTTCTGTTCCATGTTCATTTGTCATCATCAGTGTTTTTTACAAGGTGGCCAGGGAGTGATCTGATCCAACGATCCCTCTGAAAGAGAATAGAATAACAGCTAACATACACGCTGAGCTCAAAAATTTCCATTGAACTACACTTGAGGAATCGCATTTTGTGTCCTCCAGTGTAAGTCCTAATTTGGTTGTTGTTAATTGAAGATTTATGACTATGTACCTGTATGGAGAGTAAAAAAGTCATGATGATTTAATGTCCATAATACAAATGCGTTCAGATTAGCATGGCTTTTTAGCTGATAGTTGCATTTTATGCTTGACTTCAGCTTGATTTTCAGCTATTTCATATGAGTTATTTGTAGGATGCAGCAAATGGTTCGGAAACTCAGGCCTTTTGCAAAGATACATTTACATAAACAGGATCATTTTTTTTTTTTTTTACTGATGACTAAACTTGAGTGTCCCTTGTGTAATCCTACAATACGTGTTCATGTTTTTTTAAACACATGGCAATAGGGTTTGTTCAGAAAAACACTGACAAATGCCCTTATCAGCAATTTAGTTTATATCCGTAAGCAATGGGCAATTAGAGTCCTATAAAGACAGAAGGTAAGGCACTATTATACAACAGCATTTTTTACAAAAATGTCACCTTTTTCTTGAAGTTTACTATTTGTCTTATTAGTCTATATTAATCAGTGAATCAGTAAAAATCTTTGTATCTAATAAAAAATATATCGATTTAAATGAGAACTAATGGTGATCAGGCAATCCTACCAGACTCCTCTGGGAATGTACAGTCCCGTCCAAATATGAAAAGGTGTCTGCCGCCCTCATGTGGCTTTGAGAGAAAATGCAACCACTTCCCACCATCCACTTCAGGTGAAGACAAAAACTTGTACATACAAATGGCCTGTGGGCAATGCTTGTGGAAGCAGTCACAAGGGCTATATCTATATTACATTAACTACAAGGTTTTGCAGTTACACAAAGTTAATTTTATTGTATTTATTTGTTTATTTTTTAATATCAGTCTATGCTATATGTTTGTTTTATACCTAATGTAATCTTAAATTGGGATTTTTGTTTTAAATGCTGCCCTCCAAACTATAGGGGCAATGCTAGATGTTTTCATTATTATTTATTTTTTTACCTGGGAACAATATACAGTACCGCTGTGCCACAGTAAAATATTACTGATAAATTAATTTCCTGATGATGGAGATTGCCGTATACTGACTCCATATTAATTCCCCCTCATAATATTTTAAAGTGGTCAAAATATCTATATCTCCCTCAGAAACACCTTCCAGAGGCTCACAGCTGTACAAAATAAAAGCATTACAGAATAAAAGCACTAAATGACATAATATTTTTCTATACAGGAATCACCACAGTGCAAAATCCTGAAAAAAATTGTGGCCAGAAATGGAGTCAAGCAAGTAGGTGCAGTTACCTCTGCAGAATGGGGGACACTAATTACACTTGCCTGTCCAGTGAATGCCTTGGGGAATTCCATCCCACCAATGTTCATCTTCCCCCGGAAAATAATCCATCCTTCCTTTACCAGCAATGGCCCTCCTGGCTGTATCGATACAGCAGATGGGTCTGGGTGGATGCAAGGGGAGGACATTTTGGTCTTCCTCCAGCACTTCCAGACTCACACCAAGTCACTGGAGTCAAAAGTGCAGCTAATTATGGACAACCATACCTCCCACCTTTCTGTGGAGGGGATTGATTTTTGCAGGAGCCATGGCATCATCCTCCTCCTTGGATCGTGTATATGGGCCACTGAGGAGGCTGGTATACAACTGCTGTGAAAGCTGGATGAAAGCTCATCCAGGAGCCACAATGACCAATTATGACCTGCCAGGCATTGTGAAGAGTGCCCTTCCCCTTTGCATCATCCCTAGTTACAGACCGCCCAGTGCCAGTAGTGACATCAGAGGTTCCATCTTCCTCTACAACTCCATCACCCAATGTAGCAACAGTGGCATCCTCTATGCCACTTAGAGCATCACCCCCTGTCACACCATGTGTGGTGTCCAAGCCTGAGCCTGAGCCATCATCCTCTGCTATGGACACAACTTTTTCACCCGTGTCAATCTGTCCACACCCAAAAGCTGCCCCAAGAAAGCAGATGACAAAGGGCAGGAAAAGAAGGGAAGCCTTTGTCCTTACAGATACTCCTGTGAAAAAACAACTGGAGGCTGAGAAAAGGAGGTCTGCAGCTAAAAGAAAAATGAATTTCGGCAACAACAAAAAATCCAAACCGAAGAAGCAGAAAATTCAGGACTCATCTGATGATGATAATGAATTCTTGCTTTGTGTGCTTGGAAAGCTTCTCCAG
Organism: Siphateles boraxobius; assembly: GCF_051911475.1. NCBI lineage: Eukaryota > Metazoa > Chordata > Actinopteri > Cypriniformes > Leuciscidae > Siphateles > Siphateles boraxobius. The sequence goes on along the minus strand of NW_027508920.1, from coordinate 15,750,606 downwards.
GCCAGGAGAGGTCTGGCTCCAGTGCTGGTCCTGTAAAGCCTGGGCACACAAGGACTGCACAGACAGAAGGGATTTTTACACTTGCCACAACTGTGACTCGGACTGGGCCTACAGAGCCCCTCACCCCCTCTCTCTGTTGTTGAGAATGTTTGAGTTCATGTTTAAACTTATTTGAGGTGTTCTACCCATTAAATAACTGTCTTACATTATAATTTGACGGTTTCACCTCTTTTATGTCATGTAGTATGAAAAAAAGGTAATCATCACTTAAAATGAAATGAATAGTCACAATAACATGACTGATATTTATTTTTATTTTTTATTTTGAGTAGTCTATAAGATTGATTCTTTATGTAGTCTATATTTTAGACATGTTACAACCGTCCCTGACATGTGTTACAACCGTCCCTGTACACTGGGACGGTTGTAACAGTGGACAGACTGTATTAAAATGAATTTTGCAACCTGTACATATTGTATAAAACCACTTTAATACATTGTTTCAGCAGTTGACAGACTGAAGTTTATAAAATAACAAATTGGTTATTCCAGTATAAATAGTTTTTGATGTATTGCTAAAATTTCAAATAGTGTTACAACTGTCCGTGCTCTCCCCTAAGTGTCTTAAAACATGGACACAGTTCAATTGAATGGTAAAACTTGCCCTCTTCCTCCAAACAGGAAGCAAACTTTGTACAAAGCTGAAAAAACCTCAACAACAGTGAAATAAGATCACATGATTTATCTGTCAATCAGACGCATGTAAAAGTGTTGTTCGTTATTAATAGCAATAGTGGGCTCCCTACCAGCACATTTTTGGTTGAACGAAAAAAAAGATCATTTAATTTAACATGTTAACCTCTTACAATTTTTTTTTTACTTGCACTTTTTTAATACTGTTGTAGGCTACATCCCTCTTTTTTTATCAGACCTCTCACTTTACCTTCTTTGCTTTCATTTATGAAATCATTTAAATGAATACATTCAAATTGGTAATGGTAATGGTAATTCATATTATCTTACATGGACTTACTTTTCAAAATTAGTAATAAAACAATTGCCCTTGACAACAGGGAAATAAGCTATGTTTGCTTAGCATACCGTCAAACACTACAAGTTATGAGTTTAATACATGTTTTGCTCAAATCACAATCATGTTTGAAATTTCTTCTGTGGTTTGAGAATTTACTTCTGTGGAGTGTGGTTTGAGAATTTACTTCTGTGGAGTGAGAATATATTATTTTATTAAATTATATGATACAGGCTATGTTGATTAGCATTGCATTAAAGGGTTGGTTCACCCAAAAATGAAAATTAGCCCATGATTTACTCACCCTCAAGTCCTCCAGGTATACATGACATTCTTCTTTCAGACGCATACCATCAGAGTTATATTAAAAACATTTCCTGGCTTTTCCAAGCTTTATAATGGGAGTGAATGGCTGGAAAAACAAAAAAGTGCATCCATTCATGATAAGTAAATACTCCACATGGCTCCAGTGGGTTAATAAAGGCCTTCGGAAACTAAGCCATTGTTTTTTGTAAGAAAAATACCCATATTTATATCTTTATATCTAGCTTCCGCCAGACGTCCGTATGCATACTACACAAATTGACTTGCGCCACAAGAGTAACCCTTTACACATGTATGACGTAGGTTGTTGGAGTTTCGTAAGCTTAGACGCCTCTCGCGGTTTAAACAAATAGGGCTGTGCAACTAACTTGTCATGATTCGTGTCTTGTGTGGACTTATATTATTTCCTGTTCTATGTCATGTTTTGTAGTCCTTTGTAGTTTTTCTTGTTGATTAGTTCGTGAATGTTCCCAGGTGTGTTTTGTTCGCATATCTCCCCTTGAGTGCATATATACCCAAGTGTTTCTCATGTTCTTTGTCTGGTGTTGTCCTTCTATGGATGTTATGTGTGTGTGCATGCTTGTTGTCAGTTTTGTTTGCCTTCCTTGCCCATGTCTGCATTTATCAGTTTTGCCTGGATTTAATTTTATTATGTTTGTTTGAATAAATGTTTGCTGCATCTGGATCCCACTCTCGTTCCTCTGAAACAGCCTCGTCACAGAGTCTCGCCCCGTCATGGCCGTCACCCTTCTAGAGTCTCGTCCCGTCATGGCCGCCACCCTTCCAGAGTCTCGTCCCGTCATGGCTGGCGCCCTTCCAGAGTCTCGTCCCATCTTGGCCGCTCTTCCAGAGTCTCGTTCCCTCATTGCTGCCCTTCCAGAGTCTCGTCCCGTCCCGTCATGACCGCCCTTCCAGAGTCTCGTCCCTTCATGGCCACCCTTCCTGAGTCCTCGGACAAGATGGCCACCTCTATGCCTGTGTCTTCGGACAAGATGGCAGCCTCCATGCCTGTGTCTTTGGACAAGATGATAGCCTCTACGCCTGTGTCTTTGGACAAGATGGCAGCCTCCACGCCTGTGTCTTCGGACAAGATGGGCGCCTCCACGCCTGTGTCTTCGGACAAGATGGCCACAGCAACGCCTGAGCTTTCAGACAAAATGGCCGCCGCCACGTCTGAGCCATCAACCAAGATGGCTGCTGCCACGCCTGAGTTCTCGGAAGTTGCAGTGTTGACCGTATGGGCCACGACTGTCTTGTGTGTTTAGGCTGCACACACATTGGTTCCAGCCCCTGACCAGCTTCCATAGATGGCTCCAGCCCCAGAGCTTCGCCCAATGCCGGATCCAGCCCCAGAGCTCCACCCAATGCCTGCTGAGCTCACTCCAGCCCATGAGCTCGTTCCAGAGTCTGCGCCTCCCTGGCCCCCTGGACTGTCAGCGCCACCCTGCTCCACCCTGGTTCCTGGCACAACCTGCTCCTCCCTGGCCACCTGCACAGCCTGATCCACCTTGGTCTCCCGTCCTGCTGCAGTCTCCATGCCCTCTTCCTCTTCATGGACCTGGCCCTCCTTCCCTCCACTGTTCCACCTCCGCTCCACCACCCTCCTAGACTTTTATTTTTTTATGTGCAGTGTCTGGAATCCACTCCTTAAAGGGGGGGCTCTGTCATGATTCGTGTCTTGTGTTCCCCTTGTCTTGTGTGGACTTATGTTATTTCCTGTTTTATGCCATGTTTTGTAATTCTTTGTAGTTTTTCTTGTTGATTAGTTCATGATTGTTCACATGTGTGCCTTGTTCACCTATCTCCCCTTGAGTGCATATATACCCAAGTGTTTCTGATGTTCTTTGTCTGGTGTTGTCCTTCTATGGATGTTATGTGTGTGCGTGCGCTTGTTGCCAGTTTTGTTTGCCTCCTTGCCTGTGAATGCATTTGTCAGTTTTTCCTGGATTTACTTTTTTCATATTTGTTTGAATAAATTTTTGCTGCATCTGGATCCCACTCTTGTTCCTCTGAAACAACCACCGTTAACGAACTGAAGCTCCTCTTCTATTATATAGTAATTGCTAAAATTGCTAATTCGCGACCAGGGTTTGTTTTGCACTTACCTCTGAGCTTCCACGTTCGTCATTACGCTGTGCGTCGGGTCATGCATTAGTCTTCCACTGTAAATCGATGCGTACGGCAGTCTGGCTGAAGCTAGTGATTTTTTTAAATAATGTTTTAAATATGGGTATTTTCCTTACACAAACGCATGGCTTCACACCAGAAGGCCTTTATTAACCCCCTGGAGTAAAAGTGGAGCACTTTTATAATGGATGGATGTACTATTTTGGGCTTAAAATTTTCTCCAACCATTCACTGTTATTATAAAGTTTGGAAGAGCCAGGACATTTTTTTAATAGAACTCCGATTGTATTTGTCTGAAAGAAGAATGTCATATACACCTAGGATGACTTGAGGGTGAGTAAACCATGGGCTATTTTTCCTTTGTGGGTGAACTATCCCTTTAAAGATATACATCATTCTTATGAAAATACCTGACACAGCTTGATGAACAGATATATTATCGTTATCATGTGTTTGTCTTCATGTTTCATCAGTCAAAACCTCTCTATGCGCATGTTATTATATTCATATACATTGGCCCGGATTAACACAGTGTAGTGCCCTAGGTGACCACATTTTAAGTGGCCCACCCCCACCCTATACAACTCACATGCTAGTGCAACATGAACATGTCATACTAAATATCTTTATTTCCATCTATGCATGAGGACTACATGCAAAACCATATGTCTAAAAAAACATATAGCCATATGTGCTCATTGTGCTCAAAAACATATGTGCTCATTGTCCCCAGATTATGACCAGAAATGGATAAATATTAAGCCTGTTGTTTAAAACAAATAAAGAACCAATAGGAGATGGGTATTATGCACAAACAGCTGGAAACTCTGTATGTATTAAGCAGTATAGCCTACTACCTATTCCGATTTTAAGCTTGCGTATAAACGCACACATAAACCCGATCACATGTTTAGCGTTCATGTAAACACCACATTCAGATTCCTCAAACAGAATGAATTCAGTCCGATTGAAACAAAGGTTATGCATGTAATAAGCATCTCTAACCAAGCAACCAACTATAAGAGAAAACCATTCCACAAATTTCAAATCGATAACAGCGTCACATACAGTATTTGCCCAGAAATAATTGTAAATAAGCCTTACCTTTAACAAAACAATTTTTTCTAGACTTTGTTTATTAAGGCTACCGCCTTTGTTCACAACATTAGCTGCTGCTTGAGTATCAGTTGAGGAATTTTTCACTGCTTGTGCCTTCTGCTGCTTGTGTAGGGGTGGCAGTGGCTCAGTGGTTTGTGTAGGTTGTCTACAAACCGAAAGGTTGGTGGTTCGATCCCTGGTTCCACCTGACCAAGAGTCGAGGTGTCCATGAGCAAGACACCTAACCCCAGCTGCTCCCGACGAGCTGGCCGGCGCTTTGCATGGCTGACACCGCCGTCGGTGTATGAGTGAGTGAGTAAATGGGTGAATGTGAGGCAATATGTAAAGCGCTTTGGTGACCATTGGGTCTGTGAAAGCGCTATATAAATGCAGTCCATTTACCTTCTGCTGGTGATGCTGATCAATGTCTCTGTCTTTTCTTCATTTCGAAGAAATAGGCTTCACTGTGACCTGACCCAATCGCAATTCTTTATATGCATATTTTATATTCTCTCTGTATATATTTTATCATTAACTGTTCATTTTATATCTGCATCTCTTCCAGCAAAATAATATATATATATATATATATATATATATATATATATATATATATATACACAAAACATGAAAATTATTTTAAAGATTTAGTCATTCTCTTTATCATTTGTCATAGATTCCCTATTATACAGTGCCTCAGGGCTGTATGAATCAGTACTGGACTTCCAGTATGCATGAAACAGATATGACAGAGTGTTTAGCGCTCCATATGTCATGTGGTTGAAGGAGAGAACCCAAACGATAAGTTTATCTTAACGATAAGACTAAGACAAGAAAATAAACTAGGACTAGAAACTGACTGATAATGACAAGATGAAGAAAACAAACAGCTACACAAACTCACAATTCTTAATACGGGATTCAGACAAAGTACTCACAGGACTCTCACAAAGAGTAACACGCATTGGTTGACAATGTACCGACACTGGACAGCAAACACAAGGGTGATTAAATAGGGAGAAACTAATGAGGGGAACAGGTGACACAGACTAGGTAATGACAAGACGAGGATAACAAGGGGGCGGGGTATCTAACGAGACAACACAAGCACATGGCCCAAACAACAGGCCATGAGCTTGTACACAAAACCTGGTTCTGCCATGATCCTGCCACAAGACTAGGAAAATCAAGAACATGATGGCAGAATCATGACACCATATGTGACCCGTCACAGAAACCAGGGACACAAGTCGGCAGCACAACTTTCGAGCAAAATGAGAAAGAAGAGTTTTTTTTCAAAATTGGTGATTTTCAATTTTTTGGAGAATCTGTTAATTGAAATCACGAAGAAGCCTCTCCATGTTTGAGATAGCAGTATTGGTATATTTAAAAGCTTACATTTTGAGGTTGAAATCGGCTTGTTTTCGGAGATTCTAGCATGCAGTAGGGGCGTGGCGTGTCATTGTCTGTGTGTATTTCCATACTGAATAACCCGGCGCTTTTGCCCCCGCCCTCCAAGTCAACCACATGGCTACTTATTATGCTGTGCTCTGGCCAGCTCTCTCTGATATCAAAATTCAATGAAGATGGATGCCGCAAAGATTGTCGCAGACGAGATGAACCGTCTGGCAGTTACACCGAAAATGTTTTCGCCGCACTTCGTGGGCTCGGGAAACTGAACCGGAGGTATGGGCGCAGCGCGCTCGCCCTCAGTGCTTCAATACGGCGGCTCGGCTCGCTGACAGCGGTGGCTGGCTGTTTCATATGTGACGGAGAATCGAAATAGAGGATGCAGTTAAGACCTTTGCTGCTGCGATGAAGGCCTGCCGTGCGTGTTTCTGAAATGTAAGTTAAGCTTCATTTGCTCTTTAGTCGTTATTTAAGATGCTGAACCTGCTGATGATATAATGTGCTTGCGGACATTTCATTTGTGTGTGTATACGCACATAAGAAAGTGGTGTAAAGAGATTTGCAACAGTAATTTGAGGAGGTGAAATGTGATTATTTGGAAAATTGCAGAAATGACTGCTTAAAGAAAAATGCCAGCAGGCATTTGCCTCCTACATAAACTTTAATATTGTTGACATTTTGGGCACACGAGCGTTGCGTACTATTTGCGCTATATGTAGGCCTATGGCTTATTGGTCTTTGTTTGTTGTTGTTGGTTTTGCGTTATATGTATATGGCATATTGGTCTTTGTGTGTTGTTGCTGGTTTTGCGTTATACTGTATGTATATGGCATATTGGCCTTTGTGTGTTGTTGCTGGTTTTGCGTTATATGCAGGCTATATGGCATATTGGTCTTTGTGTGTTGTTGCTGGTTTTGCGTTATATGTATATGGCATATTGGTCTTTATGTGTTGTTGCTGGTTTCGCGTTATATGCAGGCTATATGGCATTATTGGTCTTTGTGTGTTGTTGCTGGTACGTTGCAAATAGAGGGGCAGCACAATTGTTTTTCGCCTAGTGCGGCAGAAGTGCACTCATTCGAAGTGTAAAAAAAGCTGTAAAGCACATGGAGGAGCTTTACAGGGGGTATGGCTTATCTAAATGAGATGTAAATGAGCCCTATTGTCACCCCCAGCAGCAGAGACAGGTGAGAACTGCACAATCTTTAGCTCGTTTTCTCCTCTTTGAGCTTTTTTAAGTGCCTACTTTAAAATGGCCACAACTTCTCCAAATATTATCAGATTTCCACATGTTACACATCGTTGGAAAGCTTGGATATTACACTCTCAGAATCTATGAATAACTCAAAATGCCCCAGAACCGACTTGTGTCCCTAGTTTCCGTGACTGGTCACATATTATTGAATATTAAATGTCCCCAACTAAGCAAGCCAAAAGCCAAGGCAACAGTGGCAAGGAACCAAAACTCCATCAGGTGACAGAATGGAGAAAAAAACCTTGGGAGAAACCAGACTCAGTCGGAGGGCCAGTTCTCCTCTGGCCAACGAAGGAACAGTGCATGATTTATGATTCGGGCAGCATTACAAGTCAGATTGGATCGGAACATTTAGAATATTTATCCATTTCCATCTTTTGGAAGTCCAAGTAATCACGCCGGTGTTGAGACGAGTTGTTGAGGATCAGTGCCGTCCACCATAGAGGGTCCATATCGCCGGTGTTGAGTCGTCTCTTCACAGGCTTTGTGATTGGGGTATCTGAAGTCTCCGTGAAAGGCTGGATACAAACTGGAGCTGACGAACGCCGTTTTTCTCGGGACCCGCGTCCCAAGATAACAGCAGAAAAGTAAAAAGGGAAAATAATTAGCGTAGCTGCTGTTCATAATGATTTCCATAACACGGGCGTAAATGATAAAAAACATGAAGACAGTGATTTTTGCGTCCCAGAGTCATCCCCCTCCGTCCCCCACTCAACTCAGCCCTGCTTACTGACCTCTACATCCCTCCTGCTGCTGAGACCCAACCACAATCTCACAATCTCTCCGCAGCCCAACCATACGCGCCGACCCGTTTGACTAAGGCTGTCGAGCCCCACTGTCGTCGTTAAAGCAGGTTCAGTGGCAACGGTTCCGTATGGCATACCACCTACCGCAAAACACAATATCTACCCAACCACCCGTCATTCACGCAATATACACAGGAACGTAATGACTGTAAATACTATGCAACCTATACAAATAACCTACAGACTCTTCAAGTTTTATAATATTAAATGCATTTGATCTGATTCAGCAGTGGTATAAAAAGTAAGCATTATGTAAATGCTTGGCTAAAGAGATGCGTCTTTAATCTAGTTTTAAACTGGGACAGCGAGTCAGAGCCTCGAACAATATCAGGAAGGCTATTCCAGAGTTTTGGAGCTAAATGTGAGAACGCCCTTCCTCCTTTAGTGGACTTAGATATCCTAGGAATGACCAGAAGCCTCGAATTTAGTGATCTTAAAGAACGCGATGGATTGTAGGGCGATAGAATGTCCATTAAATACACAGGAGCTAAACCATTTAGGGCTTTATAGGTCAGTAATAGTACTTTGTAATTGATACGGAACTTGATTGGTAACCAGTGTAGAGATGATAAAATTGGTGTTATATGATCATATTTTCTTGACCTAGTAAGAACTCTAGCAGCTGCATTTTGCACTAACTGTAGCTTGTTTATTGAGGATGCAGGACAGCCAGCTAATATAGCATTACAATAATCTAGTCTCGAGGTCATGAATGCATGAACTAACTTTTCTGCATCAGAAACAGATAGCATGTTACGTAGCTTTGTAATGTTTCTAAGGTGGAAAAGGGCTGTTCTTGTAACATATGAAATAGGATTTTCGAAAGACAAGTTGCGGTCTAGTATAACACCCAGGTCTTTTACTGTAGTGGATAAAGTAACAGGACATCCTTCTATATTAAAGTTGTATTGTAAGTGAGTTTGTGGGTAGTTTTTTGGACCAATAAGTAATACCTCCGTTTTATCTGAATTTAGTAGCAGGAAATTACGCGTCATCCAGCATTTTATATCTTTGAGACACTCTGTCAAATTTGATAAGTTAGTGTTTTCATCTGGCCGTGATGAAATATATAATTGAGTGTCATCAGCATAACAGTGGAAATTAATTCCATGTTTTCTTATAATATTACCAAGTGGGAGCAAATATATTGAGAATAGCAGAGGGCCTAACACCGATCCTTGCGCACTCCATAGTCTACTGACGTTATCTTTGATTTTTCCCCATTTAAACAGACAAAATGATAACGGTCTGATAAGTACGATCTAAACCAGCTTAATGCCTGTCCCTGAACACCAGTGTAGTTTTGTAGTCGATCCAGGAGTGTTTTATGATCGATAGTGTCGAACGCAGCGCTAAGATCGAGTAGAACTAGTATTGAGATACAGCCTTGGTCAGAAACTAAAAGTAAATCATTTGTAATTTTAACTAGCGCAGTTTCTGTGTTATGATGCGGTCTGAATCCTGACTGGAATTTTTCATATATCTCATTTTCTTGCAAGAAAGAGCACAATTGAGCGGACACAATTTTTTCTGGTATTTTAGACATAAATGGAAGATTTGAAATGGGTCTGTAATTTGCTAAGTTATTTGGGTCTAATTGCGGTTTCTTAATGAGAGGTTGTATTACTGCCAGCTTGAATATTCTTGGAACATGACCTAAAAATAAAGACGAGTTAATAATATTGAGAAGAGGCTCTTCCACTACAGGTAACACTTCTTTCAGTAGTTTAGTGGGTATTGGATCTAATAAACATGTTGTTGGTTTCGATGCAATGATAAGTTTATTTAGCTCTTCCTGTCCTATAGTTGTAAAGCGGTGTAGTTGTTCCAGAGGGGCGATAATTGAGGCTGAATCATAAGACACCATAAAAGAGTGTACATTTACAATTGTGTTACGGATGCTTTCTATTTTCTCATTAAAGTAGTTCATAAAATCATTACTACTATACTGTAACGGAATATTTTGCTCTGGTGATGTCTGTATATTTGTTAGTCTAGCCACGGTGTTAAATAAAAACCTTGTATTATTTTGGTTATTTTCTATTAGTTTGTGGAGATGCTCAGCCCTGGCTGCTTTTAGAGCCTTTTTATAACGTGACATACTGTCTTTCCACGTGATTCTAAAGACTTCTAAATTAGTTTGTTTCCATTTACGCTCTAAGTTACGAGTTTCTCTCTTGATAACATGCGTAGCACTGTTGTGCCAAGGTGCTTTAGTTTTCTCTCTAACCTTTTTTGATCTAATTGGTGCAACAATATCTAATGTACTAGAGAAAATGGTGCTCAAACTGCTAGTCATTTCCTCTAGTTCATCTGTTTGTTTGGGTTCAGTGAGCAGCTGAGATAGATCAGGTAAGCTATTTGAGAATCTATCTATAGTGGTTGGAACGATTGTTCTGCCTGGTCTATAACGTGGCGCAACATGACAAATTTCAGCAGTACGTATTATATAAGTTACCATGTGATGATCAGTGAGATCGTCACTTTGCGGTATAATATCTATATCAGTTGGATTGGTTCCATATGATATAATTAAGTCTAGTGTATGATTTAGACGATGAGTGGGACCACTGACGTTTTGCTTGACCCCAAAAGAGTTTAATAAATCTGTAAACGCAGTCCCTAACGCATCATTTGTGTTATCTACGTGTATGTTAAAATCTCCAACAATTATTGCTTTATCGGTATTGACCAATAGATCTGAGAGAAACTCTGCAAACTCTTTTAGGAAATCAGCATATGGCCCTGGAGGTCTATATACAGTAGCCAAGGCTAGAGATAATAGGGATTTCTTTCTTACATCTAAGAGCGTAATATTTAGTACAAGTACTTCAAACGAATTAAACCTGTGATCTGTTTCCTGAGTAACATTAAGAATATCTCTATAGATTGTTGCAACACCGCCGCCACAACCGATCAGACGGGGCTCATGCTTATAACAGTATCCTGGTGGACTAGACTCATTTAGACCGAAATACTCATTTGGTTTAAGCCAGGTTTCAGTAAGGCAAAGTACATCGAAGCTATTATCTGTGACCATTTCATTTACAATAACCGCCTTAGGTGTGAGCGATCTAATGTTTAGAAGACCTAGTTTTAGAAATTGTTTTTGTTCACTGATATTTAGATTTTCAGGTTTAATTACAATAAGATTTTTCCTAGATCCTACAGTAGATTTATTATATGGCCTCACTAAACGAGGAATAGACACAGTTTCTATATAATGTTCTACACTACTTATATCAATTAATTTGGCACAGCAAAGACTGTGATTTGGACTTTGATTTTCTAGTCATATGGTGTGTAACGTCTTGGAGATGTTTTCCGACAGAACAGCCGCTCCGATTCTGCTGGGGTGCAGGCCATCAGCACGGTAGAGCCTAGGTCGCTCCCAGAACAGATTCCAATTATTTACAAAGAGCAGTTTCTGTTCATTACACCATGACATTAACCATTCATTTAATGCAAATAATCTACTGAACCTTTCCTGTCCTTGTCGGTACGTGGGAAGCGGTCCAGACACGATGATCGTTGCCTCAGGCGCTGTGCTGCGTACCGTCTCGATCAGGCTCTTGTAGTCCTTCTTCAGAACCTCCGTCTGCCGCAGCCTGATGTCATTCACTCCCGTGAATGGTCAGGATCTAGGGAACCTGTGCGGCGACATCAAGAACACGAGCACCAGGAAAGCAGTGAGTGCGCACCGTACCCTTACCTGAGGTAGCGCGGACATGACGGACCATGGAACTGCCGATGATCACGGCGTCGTCGCGTTCCGACTCGCGAAGGGGGGAGAAGCGGTTCCGGGTGGAGATCTCGAAGACCGGGAGGGGCGGTGAGGTTCTTGCTCTGGTCCTGGCTCATGTCTTTCCCTGTGGGATCACCCAGGGTCCATGGTGTTGTGTCGGTGCCGGAGTGAATGATGCCAGAGATGATCGCATCCTCCTGGGCAGAGAAACGCACGGAGTAGACGAAGTCGGAGTCAAAAAGTTACTAACCACTGACTTATGAGCATCGGCGCGTGACGTTTCAAGCGCTGATCGCCGATTCCGCAGCTCGGCTTGTTTCTCCAGCAGACCACGGATCTGTTTCTCCACCGATTCCAGCTCCAATCGTACCGAAATCAGCTCGAATGTGTCCTCACCTGCACTCAGAGGTAACGTTAGACACACATCCGATATGTTCGCCATTATAACAGATGAACAGTAAATTAGTAGTGATACTACCAATATCACTACTAATTTAGGACTGAAATGCTGGATATAACCTGTATCCTTTCAGTGAAACGGGTGTAAAATAAGACGGTCGGTAGGCGCGAGGCCACGCGTGAAATGCTAGCGGACTAAAGGCTAGTAGCCGAGATTCGCAAAGTTGGATCTAAGTAGCGATATCAAAGTAATCCGATTGTTTTTTATAAGGAATAGTAGCGAGGATAAGTTCCCATGATATAAAAATAGAAAGTGCTTGTTTATAAATGAGTTGAAAAGAAGAAAATCAAGGATTAATGAATCGATTCGACGGAGCTCGAAAAACTCCCGCGCCAGAGGGGGGATAAACCACCGGAGGCCTTGTGTTACACTGATTTTACTATGGTTTTACTATGGTATCAAAGCGAATGGGCTGTTGAGATGCAACACGCTACAAAGGTTGTTAAATATCATACAGCATCATCCTGCACCCGTTCAGAGAGACAAATGTTCATAAAGACAAATGCAACACAGCTAATCGTATTCCTCATATGTTGGAACTGAAATATGTCTTCAGAAGAAACAGTAAGAGCTGCGTTTGTTATGTTTGAGTTGAGGGAGGTGTGACAAGCGAAAGGAGCGTTTGGTTGTTTGAAAATATGCTATATTTTTGTAATTCTGCTCAGTGCCACAAAAAATACATACTTCACCTCAAAAGAAAGATAAAGAACACTTTACCTTATTTTAATCATGTTTCAGATGCTGTTTTCATAGATGCCACCATTCGTGTCACATGGCCATGACTAACCAGCTCTCTCCTTACTAAAATGTGTACAGAATGCAGTGATCTGTTTAGCCAGTGCCTAACCCTGGATCCAACTAAACGCCCGACGTTAGAGCAGATGTTACAACATGAATGGATTAGAAATTATCTGGAGAAGTTCAGGAGATTCACTCGATCAGTGAGTCCAGGTGTGAGGAAGTCTAACAGACAGAGTAGGATTATTATCATTTATCTTCAGTTCTGTTGTAAATCAGCTCTAAAAAAACATCCATGAGTTCACATGTTCATATAATCTTTGTATTGTATAGGAAATAACACACTTGCTGTCGTTGGTGTAGGGATTGAGCTTGAGACATGTCCCGAAGCCTGAAGTCCAACGCCAACCTGACAGGAACTAAACCCGCCACAGCAGTCCACGTCTGAGAAAAATCATGAGAGACTGCAAGACTGGAAAGGAGTCATCAAGTCATCACTGTTCCTCAGTTTTTCAGCATTTGAATGCTTGATTTTGAGTTTTTCTGTTACTTATTTACTTCTACAATCATTGCTACTGCAGCACAGATTATGCGTCTCCATAAGGGAGACAGACCCATTGAGGACTACATTTTGGACTTTATTGAGCTGGCACATTTAACATTTTTTGTTGAAGTGTGCCTAATGATATTTTTCTGTGGATGGCTACCTGAGCTGCTCAGCTCCCTTATGCCACTTCATCACCCTAGCTGGAGTCTTGGAAAATATATTGTCCATGCTCTTTTGCTGGCCAGTTCACCTCTTACTGTAGGTTTTGCAGAGGAGGAGCCCCGCAAGCCCACAGTATCTCTTCAGCATGAGCATCACGTCATTCCCGCGAGCCTGAGCTTCTGCACGTCATGCCTGCCAAGCCTGAGTCTCTTCACATCATGCCTGATTCGCCTGATCTTCACGTCATGCCTGATTCGCCTGATTTTCACGTCATGCCTGATTCGCCGGATCTTCACGCCATGCATGATTCGCCTGATCTTCACATCACGCCTAACCAGCCTTATCTTCACGTCACACCTGACCAGCCTGATCTTCACGTCACACCTGACCAGCCTGATCCTCCCGTCACGTCTGATCTTCACGTCACGCTTGACCAGTCTGATCTTCACGTCACGCCTGACCAGCCTGATCTTCTTGTCACGCCTGACCAGCCTGTCCTTCATGTCATGCCTGACTAGCCAGTGCTTCTCCACGTCAGCCCTGCCGAGCCTGCACTCCACGTCAGCCCTGCCGAGCCTGCGCTCCTCGTCAGCCCTGCCGAGCCTTTGCTCCATATCAGCCCTGCCGAGCCTGTGCTTCACGTCACTTCTGCCGAGCCAGAGCCTTTTCATGTCACGTCTGCCGAGCCAGAGCCTGTTCACGTCACGTCTGCCAAGCCAGAGACTGTTCACGTCACGTCTGCCAAGCCAGAGACTGTTCACGTCACGTCTGCAGAACCAGAGACTGTCCACGTCACATCTGCCGAGCCAGTGTCTCCGGACAACTCTGCATCTGCTTCAGCCGAATCGTCAAAGCTACAGACTACAAACCAACTTAGACTAAGTCACATGCCGTATTTATGTCAAAATTTGCTGACTTTCTTTCAATGTTGACCCTGAAGTTCCACAGAATTCATATTGTCAAGGATTTCAACATTTATGTGGACCAAAGTGACTCCACTATGGCTAAGGAATTTTTATCGCTACTTGACTGTGGTATAATGACGGTGTAATGATGGTATGATGACAATCTGCGCACTAAGAAGTAGGGCTGCACAATTAATCGTATCGCCTCTCTCGATTCATTTTAAATAATCGTCATGCCATTGCCCGCTGGTTACTTTTCCTGAAAATGCTTTTTTTATTTGACATTTTTGTTATCTTGCTTTGGTAACAAGTCCCCACTAGCATTGATGTTTGTGGTTGCCAGATGTAAATAGCTTAAATTCCTCAAACAAATCTTTTCTCTTACATTTTCTGCCCAGTGTTTTACAGGATATGCGATCATATTACTCCAGTTTTTAAATCCTTGAATTGGCTCCCAGTCAAGTTCCAAGTTGATTTTAAGATTATGATGCTCACATATAAAGCATTGCATGACCTGGCACTACATTGTTTAACAGAACTGTTACATCCCTATAATCCTAATCGCACTTAACACGCTTAAGAACTTTGGGTGACACTTTCTGAAGCTTCCTCTTCCAATGCTCCAGATCTTTGGAATTCTTTGCCTCTTGAACTCCAGACATATGCCATTTTCAAAAGTCAACTCAAGACATTGTTTTAAACTAGCATTTGCCTGTTGATGTTACAGTATTTTGTTGATGTTTATTTTGTTATTTATTTATTCAATTGTATTAGCTTATATTGTGTACAGTGCTTTGATAAGCTGCTTTTAAAGGTTTAAAGGTTTATTATTATTATTATTATTATTATTACCACAGCCACATTTGCGTTGTTTTAAAGGTGATTTTTGCTTTGTTTTTAAGTCAAGACAAGTCATCTTTATTTATATAGTGCTTTATATATGACCAATTTGTATATATGACCTGTACGGTATTCAGGCAAGGGCTATTTTGTGCTTCCTAAAATAATACTGTTCAATCTACATGGTTGCAAACTTAAGTGCATTGATTGTAGAGCCTGTCTAAAACATAACACTACAATAAATGAGACTAGAAAAATTTGAAAATAATAATATAATTTGGTGCATGACACCCCCATTGGTTATTTAGGTTAAAAAAAGTTATTATTGTATTATTAATCTGAAAGTATACTTTGTTCTTTTACACGCACAGCTTTGCAAAGTATACTTCTTTTGACTCGTCCCTGACCCTCATGGCAAAAAGTTGACAAAAGAATTTCGATCCGTGAATCACGCTTGCGATGCGATGCTAAAACGTTAGAAGTAGGCAGGGCTACTCACTAAAACGGCTATAACTCTTGAACGCATTGAGATATTTTCACCAAACTTGTTATACTCATGTACGAGCTCAAACTGCGGTGATTCATCACTTGGTGGCGCTATAATACGGAAAAAGCATAAAATAGCTATAACTACGCAACCGTTAGTCCGACTGACTTGAAAATGGTCATGTTGTGTCTTTGTCCAAGTTGCCTGATGACTTATAATGACATTTGTGTATCTCGAAAAACATGGCAGCCATAGGCCTTTGAAATTTGAGCACTTCTTAGACTAGGTTAACGGAGGCTAATCGTAACGAAACTCGGTGGGCCTGTTTGACTCCACCCTATATATCGTGCAACGCATCACACATACACACAATATGCATAGCATACACACTGCTGTCAATCAAATAATTTGCTAAATATTTTAGTTTATTTGAAAAATCTACCTTTTAAGTTCCGATTTGCTCAAAACTTCACATGTATCATCTAGGGACCCTCATGGCAAAACTTTATCAAAATAATTTAGATTGATTAAACCGTTTAGCATAATATACAATTTGTATATATATATATCTGGTATGGCCCATTTGAGTAACATGTCTATATATTGTGAGAACAATATATATTGTGAACAAGTCATTCTTGAAGAAACATGCCAGGTTTCATGAACTTCTGATGCTTGGAGGGCTCACAGTAAATTCTAAATTATCAATCATTTCAACTGAGGATGAAGGCTGTAATACTACTATCGCAGGATAATAAATATTTTTAATCTAATCTTTATCATTATCCTGCATTGGCTGATAAACAAATGCTTAAAACCATTATTATTATTTTTTAAAACAATTATGGTGCTGTCACGGGTGTGTGTGGGTTGAAGAAGACGATGGTCGACAGGTTCCAATTCAAACATAGATTTATTCCATTTCCAGGATCAGGTTAACACAAAGCATACACACAAAGGTGACATATAAACAAAGACCGACAAGGAATGACCTGACAGAGGGAACTAAATACACAAACCAATGAACACTAATGATGTGCAAACAGGTGAGACAGATGATGACGAGGAAATGAGGGAGTGAGATCAGGTGTGGAGACAAGAGGGATTCTGGGAGGTGTAGTGAAGACACAGACGAAGTAGGCGATGAATGTGACAGGTGCACTGGTAATAAAGATTTGTATCATTAATTTACAAAGAAATAAATTAAATGCTTATGGACCATTAAAAGATATTTCACAATCACATACTCAATTACATTGAAAAAATATTTGTGTGTGTGTGTGTGCGTGTGTGTGTGTGTGTGTGTGTGTGTGTGTGTGTGTGTGTGTGTGTGTGTGTGTGTGTGCCTGAGCGATATCTGAAAGGAATACTCCAGCAGATTGGATTTGATAGACCAGTGTCCCCTACCGACCAGCATGAAACTCCAGGCAGTTTGAGATATAGCTCTATCTAAGATCCAACATCTGTTTGCCAATGTCCACATTGCTAAAAAGCATCTGAAGGAGCTGAACAATAAGACATAAGAAAATGGTTAAGTCTCAATACACACACATCAAGTAGTATTCTCTTTATGAACAAATCAGAGGGGGGACTGGGGATTCTCAACATTGAATGGATATATACAGGTACCAGAATAAAGCATCTACTTCACGTTAAATAACAACAATCTTCCAGTTCGAGAAGTAGCCAGGCGCTCACTGCTGCTGGATCTAAGTAAACGCAAAGTCCCCTATGCTGCCAATGGAGAACCAGGTTTCCTCGGCTTCCGAATGAAACCTAGCGGAAAGCTGGATACCAGGGCTACAGGATTTGGAGTATGTTTGGATTGGCCCGATCTGAATGACTTGTGCAGCAACAATAACATACACTGGAACTGGGCATGTACAGGTGGGGAGCAGGTAAATATCAGTGAGGGGCAGATTATGGATCTAAACGTGCATGCTGAGGCGACTATCACACTGGAACCAGTAAGAAGCTGAACAATCGGACATGCAGGTACGAAATCCTCCAATATTTTCAAACGCATCTGCGAGATTATTGGGTTAGCCTGCGCCTTCAAGGTAAACTTGCATGCCTGCAGTGTGCGGATCATACAGTCTCACACTCTGCATTACAAAATTCAGCCGTTAACAGAGGTATCCTAAAAAATTTTGTCAAAGCTTGACTGCAAACCCTCCCGACCAAATACAACCTCTCCCCGTGGTTTCCAAAACATCACGAACCATTATGCTTTTTACAAAGCAAAAAAACAATGGAATCTATACTGTAGCACACATAATGAATGGGTGCCCTGCGTTTAAAGGCAATTACATCGCACGCCACGATCACATCGTAAACATAACAGCTCATGAACTGCTTAACGTTTCTGGACAAAGTGCAATACACACAAATAAGACTGTTCAAACTAGCTGGTTTTTCAAATCTGAATGATAACATAAACTCTTTAAGAAGTGTCCTTGGAGAATATCCAAATACTCACGACATTGAAGTTGTCAATGAACTTTCCAAAAACATTCTGATTTTGGAAGTGGGTTGTTGTTTTGATGCTTACATGTACTTGTGTTTTTCTGAGAAATTGTTAAAATACCAGTCATTAATAAATGCTTTAGCAGTATGTGGTTACAGCGCAAATCTGCTGTGCAAAGGCAAAAGACTGTAACTTTGTTTTTGGACGAAAAAGAGTTATTGATTATTTTTGGCAAATTCAAGACCCCCTTTATCATGTGGATAAGTATCTTGAGTCAGTTACGTTATGTTTTCGAGAAAATAATGGGTTGTCTTAATAGTAACTTCCAAAAGCTAAGGAGAAACCAAGTCAGAAGACCGTAACGTCTACGGTTACGTATGTAACCCTCGTTCCCTGAGTAGGGAACGGAGACGTTACGTCGGATGACGACGAATGGGGTTTCGCTTAGAAAGCCTATCAACTTCGAGTATTACAAAACGAGCCGATGGCAAGGAAATGCCATGGGTCTGCGGAATTTGCATGGCGTAACTCCGCCCCACCTCGTGGGTATAAAAGGAGGAAGCCGGCAGCAAGCAGATATGTTTCTTCGCTGAGGAGCCAAGACTGAGCTCAGGCGATCCCCGCGGTACAGCGGAAAGTGGCAGGCAGACGTAACGTCTCCGTTCCCTACTCAGGGAACGAGGGTTACATACGTAACCGTAGACGTTCCCTTTCGTTGTCACTCCGAGTTACGTCGGATGAAGACGAATGGGGTTACCAGTCTAATCACGCCACCTTCTCAGCTGTCTTCAAGTGCCCTGCGTAAATCGAGATCCCTGTCACCCTGGACAAAGGACTCCATTTGTCACAGGAATACCAAGGTACACTGGGAAGCATATCCCAAGCTTAGGGGAAGTATGCAATTAGTGCCAGCCCGGAGGGGGGGGACTTAGAGAATACACATATGACCCGAAGGAAGCATATGGAAAACACTGGGGTGTCCAGCCGCAGGTGGAATATTTCAACCCCAGGGGTGGCAAGGTGGCTTGCCAAGGGAAAGACACACGCTCAGAGAGGCTTACAGTGGAAATACACATGTGGGGGTCGCTCAGAGGAGGGACCATGCACACGGGAGGCACCTAGCCGACGCGCAGGCAAAGACACTGGCGCCGACGTCAGGAGTGCTGGAGGAGCTCAGGGCTTTCGGAGAAGCTCACCTGAGGAAAATATCGCACGTATCCAGTCCGTGGAGTGGAATGGCGATCAAGCGAAGACACCTGAGCGGGTCCGGTACTAGCTGGTTGAAGCGAGTACACGAGAGGACACAGGCTCCACTCGGAGATTATAGAATCTGGCGAATGTGTTAGGTGTCGCCCAGCCTGCAGCTCTGCAGATGTCTGTTAGCGAGGCGCCATGCGCTAGAGCCCAAGAGGACGCCACACTCCGGGTGGAGTGGGCAGTCACACCAAGGGGGCACGGTCGACCTTGCTGCTGGTAAGCCAAAGCAATGGTGTCCACTATCCAGTGAGACAACCTTTGCTTGGAGAGAGCCTTTCCCTTCAGCTTCCCACCATAACAGACAAAGAGCTGGACTGAGGTCCTGAAACACTGCGTTCTGTCTACATAGGCACGGAGAGCGCGTACTGGACAGAGCAGTGCCAAGGCTGGGTCTGCCTCCTCCGAGGGCAGCGCTTGCAGGTTCACCACCTGGTCCCGAAAGGGAGTGGTAGGAACCTTGGGCACGTATCCAGGCCGGGGTCTCAGGATCACGTGAGAGGAAGCCGGCCCAAATTCCAGGCACGCTTCGTCAACGGAGAATGCGTGCAGGTCCCCAACCCTCTTGATGGAGGCCAGTGCAACCAGGAGCGCTGTCTTCATAGACAGGAACTTAAGCTCGACTGATTGCAGGGGCTCAAAGGGAGCACTCTTCAGGGCAGTTAGAACCACTGAGAGGTCCCAAGAGGGAACGAGAGGAGGACGAGGAGGATTTAGTCTCCTCGCTCCTCTCAGGAACCTGATGACCAGGTCGTGCTTCCCCACCGACTTACCTTCGATGAGGTCATGATGTGCGGCAATGGCGGCAACATAGACCTTCAGGGTGGAGGGAGACAGCCTTCGCTTCAGCCCCTGTTGAAGGAAGGAAAGCACAACACTGATCGAGCATCTCCGGGGGTCTTCTCAGTGAGAAGAGCACCATTTGACGAAGAGGTTCCACTTCAACGCATAGACGTGTCTCGTGGACGACGCTCTAGCGGAAGTGATGGTAGCCACCACCGCTGGTGGTAGGGTACTCAAACCTGCCTCGTCCCATCCAGGAGCCACACGTGGAGGTTCCAAAGATCGGGACGAGGGTGCCATAGGGTGCCCCGTCCCTGAGAAAGAAGGTTCTTCCTCAGAGGGATCGGCCAGGGAGGTGCTGTCGCGAGGAGTACTAGTTCGGGGAACCAGGTCCGGTTGGGCCAGTAAGGGGCAACCAGAATGACCAGCTCCTCGTCCTCCCTGACCTTGCACAAAGTGTGCGCAAGAAGGCTGACTGGGGGAAACGCATACTTGCGGCCCTGCGGCCAGCTGTGCGCCAGAGCATCCGTGCCGAGCGTGCCCTCGGTCAGGGAATAGAACTGGGCGCAATGGGTCGAGTCGTGAGAGGCAAACAGATCTATCTGCGCGTCCCCGAACTGGTCCCAAATCAGCTGAACCGACTGGGGATGGAGTCGCCATTCTCCAGGGAGGGGCTGAAGCCGTGAGAGCTCGTCGGCTGCACAGTTCAGCGCTCCGGGAATGAAGATGGCTCGAAGCGACCTCAGATGCTTCTGACTCCATAGGAGGAGGTGGCGAGCGAGTTGTGACATACGGGGGGAGCGTAGACCACCTTGATGGTTGATGTACGCTACAGTGGCGGTATTGTCTGAACGGACTAGTACGTGTTGACCCCTGAGCAACGCCCGGAAGCGGTGCAGGGCAAGGCGTACTGCCAACAACTCGAGGCAATTGACATGCCACAGCCGCTGGGGTCCTGTCCAGGAGCCCGCAGCAGCATGTCCATTGCACATGGCGCCCCAGCCCGTGGTGGAGGCATCTGTTGAGACAACAACATGCCGGGAAGCTCGTGCCAGGGGGACACCGGCCCTGAGAAAACCGAGGTTCGCCCACGGGGTGAAGAACTGACGGCAGGTCGGAGTAACTGGTACTCGGAACGTGCCGTGTTGCCATGCCCACCTCGGGACTCGGTCGCGAAGCCAAAGCTGAAGCGGTCTCATATGAAGCAATCCGAGCGGCGTGACCGCGGCTGCAGATGCCATATGCCCCAGGAGCCTCTGAAAAAGTTTCAGTGGAACCGCACTCTTGCCCTCGAATTGTCTTAGGCAAGTCAGCAGTGACTGCGCGCGCTCGCTCGTAAGCTGCGCGGACATGGCGACCGAGTCGATGTCCATACCGAGAAAAGAGATCCTCTGCACGGGGCAAAGTTTGCTCTTCTCCCAGTTGACCCGAAGGCCCAGACGGGCTAGGTGCCGAAGCACTAGGTCCCTGTGTTCACAAACCTGATCTCGAGAGTGAGCTAGGGTCAGCCAGACGTCGATATAACTCAGGATGCGAACCCCTTGTTCTCGAAGGGGAACAAGGGCCGCCTCGACGACCTTCGTGAAGAGTGAAGATGCGAGGAGACAGGGCTAGCCCGAAAGGGAGAACCGCGTACTGGTATGCCTGCCCCTCGAAAGCAAACCGGAGGAACGGTCTGTGTCGAGGAAGAATGGAGACATGAAAGTAGGCGTCCTTCAGGTCGATCGCTGCAAACCAATCCTGGGGCCGTATGCATTCGAAAACGCGTTTGGCGGTGAGCATCTTGAACGGCATCCTGTGAAGGGAGCGGTTCAGCACGCGCAAGTCCAGGATTGGCCGTAACCCACCGGTTTTCTTGGGGACAATGAAGTAGGGGCTGTAGAAGCCGGACCTCATCTCGGCTGGAGGGACAGTCTCGATTGCACCCTTCGCCAGCAGGGTGGCAATCTCTGCTCTCATGATAGGGGCATTGCCACCGACCAAAGTGGAGCGGACTCACCTGAAGCGGGGAGGAGACCGTGCGAACTGAATCGCATAGCCGAGCCTGACGGTACGCGCGATCCAGTGGGACAGACGGGGAAGCTCTAGCCAGGCTCCCAGGAACTGAACCAACGGGATCATGCGAGCCACAGGCGTCCACCCGGAGGGGCAGCAAAGCGGAGTAACTGGCCCAGATGTGGACGGCATAGCGGCCCGGAGAGGGGGCACAGTTAGCAACCGCGCCCTGGCAGAGGGGGCCAGGGGAGGATCAGGCTGGTCGTCCCGCGGGGGCCTGCTCTGCCAGGGGTCTGGCGACAGAGGGGGACAGGGGCGAAGCGGTCCGTGGACGGCACGCCGTGTCAACTGCCTCTGGGACAGAGGGGGGCGAGGAGAGCACGGCTTGTGGGCGGCGCTCTGTGTCGCCCGAGAACTCTGTGAGCTCAGGGAAGAGGGGATTGTTTCTGACTTTAACCACATTAGGGTGCTGCCCACCCGTGGGTGAGCAGCGGGGAGTGGAGAACAAAAGATTCTCCCCCGGCCCTCCACCGGGGGAAGGAGTGGTCCTGCTACCACCTCCTGAGAAACAACCATCATCCCTGAGCAGCCTGCGTGGTCCGGGCGGGAGGGGCGGGAGCCGCAGGAGGGCGCCCTCGGCGGGAAACAGGTCGAGGCGTCTGCCCGGCCGGCAAGGTGGAGGCAGCAGCGGGCCGGCGGGGCAGAATGTGTCTGATGGCCTCGGTCTGTTTATGGGCAGTTGAAAACTGTTGGGCAAAGTCTTCAACTGCACCGCCGAAGAGGCCGGCCTGGGACAAGGGGGCGTTAAGCAGACGGGTCCGCTCAGCGTCCCGCATGTCAGCCAGGTTCAGCCACAGATGTCGCTCCTGGACCACAGCTGTGGACATCACCAAACCCAGGGAGCGCGCGGTAACCTTCGTCGCCCGGAGAGCAAGGTCGGTCGCGGCGCGCAGCTCATCAAAGAGCCCTGGGTTTGTCCTACCCTCGTGCATGTCTCTGAGCATCTGGGCCTGGTAGACTGCAGAGTGGCCATAGCATGCAGTGAAGCAGCCGCCTGTCCCGCCGCTCTGTAAGACTTCGCCACCAGGGTCGACGAAAATCTACAGGCTTTGGATGGGTGCTTAGGCTCGCCCCGAGAAGAAGCACTCTGAGGACATAGTTGCATGGCAACAGAGCGTTCAACCGGGGGAAGCCCAGTGTACCCACGGGCAGCTGCCTCATCGAGGGGAGGAAAGGCGGATGAGACCAGCGAGCGGTCCCGAGAAGACAGGGGGGTCTTCCAGGACTTCGAGATCTCATCATGCACATCCGGGAAGAAAGGTATTGGGGTTTGCCGAGGACGAGGGTCGGCGGCCTTACCCAAAAACCAATCGTCCAGCCGCGAGCACTCAGGACAGGGTGGAGGCCTCCACTCAAGTCCAATGCTGCGCGGCTGCCCGGGAAAGCATGGCCGTCATCTCCGGATCAGACTCGAGCACAGCCGTATGCACACCGGAAGGTGGCAGCTGTGACGAGCCCTCACTTCCAGAAGAGTCAAACCCGCCTAGTGATGCTGCAACAGACATGGCATCTTCCTCTGTAGCTTCAACTGAAACACGCGGGCCACCAGAGGGTAGACCCGCGGGAATCAGCAGTTCACTAGCGGGCACCGTCATTGAAGAGGGGGGCTGGGGTCGGGGACACATAGTCGGCGCCTTGTTCCAGACCGTAACCCTCAGGTCACCCTGGCCACCAGCCGCTGGACGGGGGGTGGATGAGGGGTCTTTCACTCTTGCAAGTTCACGGAGTCTCGACCGTAATGACGCGATGGTCATGTTCCCACAGAGAGAACATGAGTCATCCACGAGCGCTGCTCTAGCATGATCAATGCCCAAACATACTATGCAACGCTCGTGCCCATCAGAGTCCGATACCAATCTGCCGCAACCAGAAGTACACGGGCGAGACATCTTTAAAAAGACGTGCCACGTGTAAGCTCTTTTAGTGAGAGAAAACTCAAGTGTTGAAGCACCCGGGGAGAAACGCACCGACTGGCAGACCACTGCAACAGATCAGCAGGAAGCACGCTCTCGCCGTAGATCGCCGTCACACCAACACTCGAGGTACTCGTTTGTAAAGCTGACAATTCAGAGATGGCTTGTGGAGAGAAGAATACACTTGGCTCCGAAGCGAAAACATATCTGCTTGCTGCCGGCTTCCTCCTTTTATACCCACGAGGTGGGGCGGAGTTACGCCATGCAAATTCCGCAGACCCATGGCATTTCCTTGCCATTGGCTCGTTTTGTAATACTCGAAGTTGATAGGCTTTCTAAGCGAAACCCCATTCGTCGTCATCCGACGTAACTCGGAGTGACAACGAAAGGGAACCCCAGTTACCGCTCTTTGGGGGGGACTGTTGATTGTCGAGTGCCAAATAAAAACAGAGATGGACAGGAAATAGTCAAAGCCATCAGATGCCCTATTTCAAAAAAAAAAAAAAAAAAAAAAAAGAAGACGAGAAACGAGCAAAAGATAAAGGTATGCAAATAATTTCTCTCTGTATGATTATGGTATCCATGCCATGAATGAAGGGCTAATGTTAATTGGTGGGTATAACTCTTACTTTTGTTAGCCTTTTTGCTATGATGCTTGCTATGCTTATACAACAATAATTCGGTTTTAACTCAACAAACACGAGATCTAATTTCACCACAATATTGTGCTTTGCAACAAAACTGTTACAAGTTAAGTTATTATCTATTTCCATCAGTTCGGTTAACGTTAGGCCCTGTAATTAGCCAACGGAATTTTCAAATCTGTAGGTAGTTTCAAAGACGAACATTTGCTATTTATTTGCTACAACTCTATTTCGTGACAAATTAGCATAGAATTTGAGGCCAAGGAGCTAATGGTTTGTGTGATGAAGGATTTGTGCTATTTAGAATATTTATTTTATATCTATATAGTTTATTTGTATATTATTCTTAATATTTTATATTATTATTGCTCTCCACTCTTGTTAAATGTTTTATATATCTGATTGTATATATTTTTGGCACATGTATTATATAGTGTATATTTATATAGTTCTAGTAACTTATATTCTGTCATATTTTGTGCATAATTGTGTTCCTTGTTTTTTTTGCAATGTTGGAGGTGGAGATTGTGCACCTTAAAAAGTGTGTTTTCTGTTGTAATTGCAATAGTTAAATAACTGGATTTTCTTAAGTGTGTTTTTCAAATGTTGTAATGAAGGATTTGTGCAACTGAGATGTTATAATCTGAGTAACAACTTATCTTGTTATAATAGAAGGGGGTCTCGCCCCGGGTGTAATTCAAAGTAGAACTGCCACTGTGTTTAACTGATGCATACAAAGCTTTTGATCGAGTTGTTTCTTAAAATGAGACAAGGAGGGGTGTCTGAAAACATTGTGAGAATTCTGGCGTGCGGGGTTATCAAATATAACGGTCAGTACTACACGTTATCAGTTCAAGTTGTGGAGACACTTGTATTGTATTTTTGTAAAGATTTTTCCTTAATGTTTTTGTTTTATCTGTTGTTTGTTTGTTTTTTTACATTTGGACCTAGAGTCTCCAATAAAGTATGATGATGATGATGAATGGGTCCCATCAACTGTTTGGTTACCGAAATTCTTCTAAATATTTTCTTTTGTCTTCAGCAGAGGAAATAAATTCATAGGTTTGGAAAAACTTGAGGGTGAGTACATTATGGCAGAATTTTCATGTTTGGATGAACTATACCTTTAAGTAGTAGGCTATGCAGTTTTACCAATAATTTTCTTAGCTTTTCAGTTTTTAGAAAAGTCTTAAGGTGCTACACAAAATGACTTAGAGCAGTATGTATGTCAGGCTTTTATATCCTTAACATCCCACAGACTTAATCAAACACAGACCATTTCAAAGTCCTGCTTCCACCCCCTCTTCTGATTGGCTAGTGTGGAGTGCTGGAAAGTGTTTTGCAGGGAACTCCTCTTTTCCCATAAAAATGCAATCCATTTAAAAATCTTCTCTTTTTTGGATCTTGGTCCACTCTCCAGAAGGAAATGGCTTCAGCTCATGACAGGGCCGTTTTACAGGCCATCTTTAACCCTACCAGCCCTTTTGGAGATATTCCTGGATTAAATCAAGAAGATGATCTGATAGATGATGGTAAGATGAAGATCCATAATCAGATAACATATGCATGGTTTGTGTAACTAATGTTGATAAACAGCAGTCTCTCACTTAATGTTACATTTTTAAAGAAGATAGATAGATAGATAGATAGATAGATAGATAGATAGATAGATAGATAGATAGATAGATAGATAGATAGATAGATAGATAGATAGATAGATAGATAGATAGATAGATAGACATAAATTTGGACAAATACCTTCTTTCGTACTTGAAAGTTTCAAATGCTACAAAGATGTATTTGAATGCGAACACTTCGATGCAGTTCTTTCATTTCTGTCTATCTCTAGACAGTGCCTTTGAGCCAGAGCTAGTGAAGCAGGTGAAAGATCTGGAACTGCAGGGAGTTTCAGCTGCAGAGTCTGGAGACCTGCCCGCGTCTCTTCAGCATTTTAACCAGGCCATCAGAATTCTTCCTCAAAGGGCTTCAGCCTACAACAACCGAGCCCAGACCAAACGCCTGCAGGGAGACACGAAAGGTGATATGCCTCTTCCTCTCTCACCCAGAATCGGCTGGAAAGTTATCCAACTTTAATTTCTGCATTTTCTTTAAAGTTTAGAGACCATCATGGAAATATATTTGAACACATTAGTAAATACAAGTAAACCAACAACTTTTATTCCTGTTCACACAAATCATGATTAGCCTACAGGGGCAGATTTTCAATGAATTAAGACTTATTTTCATGCAGTTCCATGTACAATACTTGACAATGTTATGACCTCAAAACACATTTCATAGTATAGTGCATGATTTGGAACCTTTATTTTTGACCTTTTAGTACCACTAACCAGACATTTTGTTTCAGAACTGCGGTCATACATACAACTTCCAACCTAATAATACATTGCCAGATTCCCATTGTTTCACATCCGCAAATGCTAACTTTAGCCTGATAGCAGTAGAAGCATACATCCCACCCTCGTATGGGATGAATATAGTATCAAAATGATTAACACGTGCAAGCACACTTATCAATGAACTTGATGTTGCAGAAATGTTTTATCCATGCCTTTAAAATTGCGTGTGCAAAATTCAAAATTGAATGAATGTGTAGCAATTTGTACAAATATAGACATTTTGTGAATACAAATGTTTTCTTTTGTATTAGTTTATCATAATTTGTGCATGCAACAAAGAAGATGTGCATGTGTGGATCAGGTGATGCGCGTGTATTCATTGAGTTCTTTTCTGAGTCGATCTCATTTGATTCATTTGGCTTTTGAGACTTTCTTTTCGCTGTTTTTAAGCATTTCACAACCCACACACAAACAACTACAAATGAATAGACCTGGTGCTAATTATTAATGTGTGCACAACTACCCATTTATTTGACAAATTCACAAAGTGCGTGGCTACATTTAAACTAATACAATACAACATGTGTGTGCAAAATCCAGAATCACATGAATGTGCTGCATTTTGTACAAATAGAGACATAGCTGTTAATACAAAACCTCAATTTTGTATTAATATAGGCCAGAATTTGTGCATGCAACAAGTAAGATGTGCATTTGTGGATGAGGTGACACGCGTGCATTCATTGACTCGTTTCTGAGTCGATCCTATTTGATTCATTTGGATTTTGAGACTTTCATTTCGCCGGTTTCGCCTTGCACGATCCACACACACACTGTCTGAGTAAACCTGCTACCACTAGATAGCAGTATTCTGCTAAAACAGACAACGGCAGCATAATCAAGCGTGATCCCCATTTAAAATGCATACTGTGAGTGATATTAAATTGAAGCACCAAATTTAGTACACAATATAGGCCTACTACCTTATTAATAAAGCATACTTTATAGAGGCAATCAGATTATGAACTGCACACATAGAAAACCATTATAAAATGCTTCACGCGAAATAGACATTGCATGTTCAATAAGTGGGATCGGCTACTGAGTTTTAAAATCACCGTCTTCATTGACGTCAAGCTTTTTCGTAATAATAGGCTCTATAGGAGGAAAACTATATAGCCTACAGACAAGAGCCTATATGAACTCGACGCGCAACGTTTCACGTTAATGGCATTTTCCTTCCTGAGCCTGTTAAAAAGATAAAAACTTAACATGAAATTTCGCAGTTGCGTTCATATTATAGGCTTATTTTTTTATGACTACACATTGTAGCAGACATTTTCAAAACAGAACAAAACAGATATTTTTAAATTCCAAAGCTTGCAAGCTTTGGAATTTGAAAATGTCTGTTTTAAAATGTTAAAAGACGATTTTCGAAGGGCATTTGTTTTCCCTTTACCCTTGGCCTGCCACTGTTATATAGTCTTACTGTATAGCACGATGAGTTTTAACAATATGCAACCATTGTATATCGACATTAAATATTAATTGAAAATCACGTAGGCTTCGTGTGTATAGCTGCATAGCCTACATGAGAATGCTTTGACGCACTACCACAGCTCAAGATGCACAAGGGAGCGTCTACCAATTCCACTATCTGTGTTAAAACGTATACTTTTTTTTATTAAAATAACTTTTAATCAGAGGTCTCTCCTCTCCTCTTCTTTGTTGCATTCACAAATTATGATACACTAATACAAAAAAAAAAACATTTGTATTCACAAAAATGTCTGGTAACACTTTATATTACGACCCGCAAACAACTATGTAAGTAAACCGAAGTAATCCGTTAATATATTCCAGGCAAAAATTGTACGTCTGTCGTATATAAAAGTTTTTATCTCATTTCTGGCAAAATATGTTCTTGTGCAATGTAGTTACAGGGTAATTCATCTGTGGGTTGTAAATTAAACATATATATATATATATATATATATATATATATATATATATATATATATATATATTATATATATATGGCTGTATGTAAGCACAGTATGATAAAAATTTAATTTATTGGCCTTTCTTACTAAATTACTTAACGTTAAGCCAAAAAAATGTGTTTCTGCTATGATTTTAATTTAGAACGTACCATGTAGTACTTACCTTATCACATTGTATTGCAATGACACTTAAATGTCAGAGCAAATATACTGTGTAATTAAAACGTTTTTTGTTTTGTTTTTCTTAATAAGAGTACATTTCTCTGTTATTACTGTGCAAATAGTGTTGTTTCGTATTGTTACATAGTAAGTAGTGTTTGTTACCCGTTTCAACCGTGTATTTACAGGGTAAGTGTAACTCCTGCGGGCTGTAAATTAAAGTGGCACTTGTTACCCCCTTGTTCTGTCTAATTACTGGGTGAATACAACATTAAACCAGTATGCTGAAACAGACAAACAGCTTCAACATTAGCATTATCAACAAATTTCTAAATTAGTACTTGTAAAAAAAACAGTAGCACAATTAAACCAAAAACATTTATTAAAACAATTTTAACAATAAACAATCACAATGTTGAAATGAGATTAACACTGTACAAACTGTAAACAGAACAGAAATAATCTTGAAATCACACTGTACAAAGTGTATAAATAACAATAAACCTTTATTACCCAAAACTTAACATATTGTTCCCTTATACCTACACGGAGGTAGACTATAATTACAGAAACATACACCGTAATTTCGATTTACTTACGAAGTTCTTTGCAGGTTGTATATCTGCTTGTTACCCCTTTATTACCCAAAACTTAACATGTTGTTCCCTTATACCTACACGGAAGTACACTATAATTACAGAAACGTACACCGTAATTTCGGTTTACTTACGCAGTTGTTTGCGGGTCTTAATATAAAGTGTTACCAAATGTCTCTATTTGTACAAATTGCTACACATTCATTCAATTTTGAATTTTGCACACGCAAGTTGAAAGGCATGGATAAAAAGTATCAAGTTCATTGATAAGTGTGTTTGCACGTGTTAATCATGTTGATACTATATTCATCCCATACCCTCCCTGCTCCTGAAAGCATGAACATGCACAGCCAAGACCGGAGACAATGTTCCTGCAATACATCATGTGTCATTCACCGGTGATAAACCTTTACAGTACATTGAGTAACAGTACTACAATACCAAACGTAAACAAATTCTTAAAAACAGATTTAGATGCAGCACGTTTTTGGTTTGTTTAGCTAGCAAAACTTGTCAGTGTGTAATAATATTTCTTGCATGACAGGGTTTCCACAATGAGTGTCTGCTTGGCTCCGATGAAGATATATAGATTGTAGATCCTTTGCCAGTGCTACTTGATGTCGGTTCAGAAGGAATGTTAGGTTGTTGCTGCTTGCCTGCCATTCTCGCTCTGTCTGCACAGCACACGCGAACGCGCTGATGACTGAACAGCCTGCGCAGTGGTATGCAAACACAAGCTGACTGACAGGGAACACATGCTATTGGACCGTTCGGACCGAACGCAACGATTGAACGAACATTTTATGGTCCTAAACCTTCCACAGACGACATATACTGGTCCTTCTCAAAAAATTAGCATATTGTGATAAAGTTCATTATTTTCCATAATGTAATGATACAAATTAAACTTTCATATATTTTAGATTCATTGCACACCAACTGAAATATTTCAGGTCTTTTATTGTTTTAATACTGATGATTTTGGCATACAGCTGAACCCAAAATTCCTATCTCAAAAAATTAGGATATTTCATCCGACCAATAAAAGAAGTGTTTTTAATACAAAAAAAAGTCAACCTTCAAATAATTATGTTCAGTTATGCACTCAATACTTGGTTGGGAATCCTTTTACAGAAATGACTGCTTCAATGCGGCGTGGCATGGAGGCAATCAGCCTGTGGCACTGCTGAGGTGTTATGGAGGCCCAGGATGCTTCGATAGCGGCCTTAAGCTCATCCAGGGTGTTGGGTCTTGCGTCTCTCAACTTTCTTTTCACAATATCCCACAGATTCTCTATGGGGTTCAGGTCAGGAGAGTTGGCAGGCCAATTGAGCACAGTAATACCATGGTCAGTAAACCATTTACCAGTGGTTTTGGCACTTTGAGCAGGTGCCAGGTCGTGCTGAAAAATGAAATCTTCATCTCCATAAAGCTTTTCAGCAGATGGAAGCATGAAGTGCTCCAAAATCTCCTGATAGCTAGCTGCATTGACCCTGCCCTTGATAAAACACAGTACCTGTATTCATAAAAATACATTTAGACCACTTAACAGAGTGATTGCTATCAGGATATGAGGACCAACAAAACAACAACAAAAAAAATCTGCAGAGAATCACCTACAGCAACTTTAATTGAGGATTAGGCCTTAGTTCAATTGGGACATTTAAGTAACTTTAATAAACGTGCCTTAGAAAAAAAAAACATTACTGCTGTGCATCTTGAGACAAAACTATGGCACTGACATACTCTAAGATATGTCAGTGCAAGATGCGTTCAGTTAAAACAGCTCAAACATTTTAGTCTGGGACTAGGCTTAAGCCTTGTCTGTGAAACCAGGGGATAATTTTGGGTTTCATGCAAGAAAGGAAATTATACAGTTCCAAGGTTATATCACTTAACTGATGATCTATAGTCTATCTCAGGTGCAGTTGAAGATCTGGAGCGTGCCATAACTCTCAGCAGCGGCGTTGGGCGATCGGCCTGTCAGGCTCTGGTCCAGCATGGCCTTCTTCTCAGGTTGTCGGGTCGTGATGAAGAGGCTCGGGTGGACTTTGAGAGAGCAGCGGCTCTAGGCAGTGAGTTTGCCAGGCAGCAGGCTGTGATCTTGAACCCCTACGCTGCCCTATGTAACCGCATGCTGTCAGAGGTCATCAATAAACTACGCAACCCAGAAGTGTCAGAGATGCAATAGAGTATGAGCAACATACTCATAAATACTGTATAATCATTGTATTGAAACAAAGGCATTTGTTTATTAAATTTGTATTTTAACTGTTTTTCATAAGTGAATAAAATCAAAGCTTTTTCAGGTGACTGTCACTTTGGGGGATGTGGGGAATGCAAAAAATAAAAATATATCTGTTTAAAATACAGCATATATATATGATTAATAAGAAATATCTTTTAGGACTTTGCAACACCTACAATTATGAGAGGACTGCATGGAGGAAGTGAAATAAACTTTATGATGGGAATTTATGTGTTTATAATGAAAATAAACTTATCTAAAAAATAAAAACTTCAATAACACATGAAGAAATATTCAAAATCACTAATCAAAAAGTAAATGTGTTACATCGATCATGCTGAAGAAGATGATCAGATTGGTAACAATTTACAATAACACATTTGTTAACCTTAGTCAACTAAGACATCTGATTTCACACACACACACATTCACCATCCCACTGTAAATACATTTATAGTATTACAGTTATTTTTAAGGCTTTATGACTGTGTATTTTTTAGCCAGTAGAGGTCAGCAAAGATCTGTCTGGATAGTCCACAAAAAAAAAAAAAAGTCTGCAACATTTAGTCACCCTCATGTTGTTCCAGACTTCTATGGCTTTGTTTCTTCTGTGGAACACAAAATAAGTTGTTTTGAAGAATTTTGGTTACCAAACAGCTGACTTTCATTGTATAGACAAATAATAATAATAATAATTTCTCAAAATATCGTCTCTGACATAAGTGTGAGAGTAAATGATGGCAGAATGATGATCAGGAAATGATTATTATTATTTTTTTTGGGTGAACTGTCCCTTTGACTAACAATTTTATCTAGAAATATTTGATAAGGTCAGTCCATGCAGCATGCTTTTATATAATACGTCCACTGCTTGCGCCAAACAGCCATCTCTTATTCTCTGTGTGCCTTGACAGTAGTGAGGACACTATTGACTAGAGTCTTGAACTCTCCTCTTCTCTCCTGGAGATCTGTCATGCAGGGTAATGCCACAGGTTCACTTCGAATCTCCTTCTGATAGAAAGGACAGACTTTCAGGTGCTCTGCCATAGGGGGCATGTCTTCAAAGACCCATTTATCCACTGGAGAGTACAGAGTGCTAAACTCCCATACCTACATGGAGATGAGAAGGGTCCCATATAAATCAGTGCAATTTCAGTAAGGCTTTGCAATGACTAAAAACTATGGTCCTAAAATATTAGGACACTTAAAGGGATACTCCACTTTTTTGGGAAATAGGCTGATTTTACAACTCCCTCAGAGTTAAACTGTTGAGTTTTACCGTTTTTGAATCTATTCAGCGATCTCCGGTTCTGGCGGTACCACTTTTAGCATAGCTGAGCATACATCATTGAAGTGGACAAGACCATTAGCATTTCTCAAAAAAAAAAAAAAATGACCAAAGTGTTTAGATATTTTTCCTATTTAAAACTTGACTCTTCTGTAGTTACATCCTGCACTAAGACCGAAGGAAAATGTAAAGTTATGATATGATATGACGCAGCGCAGTTGACGGAAGGTAGACTATTTTCAGGCGCTGCGTCATATCATTGCGCCTGCTGCACTCATGGTACGGCAGTGAAGTTTCTTGATTATTACGCAGGGATGAGAGTATAGTTCCTAGCCATATCAGCCTAGAAAATCGCAACTTTACATTTTCCGTCGGTCTTAGTGCACGCGATGTAACTACAGAAGAGTCAAGTAAATAGGAAAAATATTGAAACACTTTGGTCTTTTTTTTTTGTTGAGAAATCAGAATCAGAAAGAGCTTTATTGCCAAGTGTGCTTGCACACCCAAGGAATTCTCAGATTTACAGATTATGAACATATTTATAGTGTTTTGAATATTATAAATAATTCAAAACACTATAAATATGTTCATAATCTGTAAATCTGAAAATGTCTATTCTGACTAAACCCAACTGTGATACTTTTATTCTCATATATTTATATTTTTATTTTTTATTCTTATAATTTGTAGTAATGCTAATGGTCTTGTCCACTTCAATGATGTATGCTTATCTATGCTAAAAGTGGTACCGCCAGAACCGGAGATCGGCAGAATGGTTTCAAAAACGGTAAAACTCAACAGTTTATCTCTGGGGGAGTTGTAAAATGAGCCTATTTCCAAAAAAAAAGTGGAGTATCCCTTTAAAGCATTACTTATGTCATTGCATAAGAAAAATCTAACCAAATGGCATTTTTTAAAAATAATTTTTAAGCAAAAAATTCCACACACACAAAAGATTACTCACAAAAAGAATTAAAATGATAAAAATGTGCCTGTCCAGTGCCTTTTATGAATATATCAATATGGTGATCAGTATTCCAGAGTGCTATTCTCATTGTCTTTCCACAGTGCAGGTTACACCCCCTACTGGTTAAACGCTAAGATCAGTTGCTTCCAAAACAATGAGCTAAGAGAGAGAGAGAGACCACCTGTCATCCAAAAGCAAATCTTTACCAGTGTATAGCTGACTGACATGGAGCCAGAGAAAGTAAAATGACCGCTGTACGCCCTCTCTGACCCACATACTTCAGAGAATAGATAAGAGAGCACCAACGTACTTAGAATGTTTATCGTGCCCTGCAACACTGCTAATGTTCCTGGAATAAAATTAGACTTTTTTTTCTTTTTTTCAAATTGGATTTTGACTGTGCACATGATTTTGAGACTTATGGGAATCTTTTTTTATGAATAATTAAATGAATAATACAAAATTAAACAATATTGATAATATATATGACTTCCTCACATAAGCTATAACTCACATGAACTGGAATACAGTGCATGAAACATAAATAAAACCTTAAAGGGGCATTCGGCAACCCTAGCTTTTTCTTCGCTGATTTTCACTTTTGTTGTCGCATGTTTTGTCAATGAGCTCCCCCTACAGCTGTGAGGCGTATATTTCACAACAATGTTGTAAAAAAAAACTCTCTTGCGGCACCCTTCTCCCCCTTTCTACCGCTGCTCATGTGCATTTGTTATTAATGGAGCCAGCCAACTTTATCGTGTGGAGCTATGTCTACCAAGGTGGGTAACACATCATACACATTGAGGGCGGCGTGTGTTTTTATGTCGAATTGCCATAAAGCAGTTTGTGTTTCTCGCTCATTCTCGCTTTCTCACGAGACGTCATATTTCCAACTTACCGAGGCGTTAGTGCTCATGTTGCAAGGTTTGTTTTCCGCCTAGGAACATTGGGGGGAGCGGGGAAAGTCACCATTCTCACCAGAACAGGTTATTAAACCATCCAAATGATTTCTAAACGGTTTTATTACGTTGAAATAGTTGCCGAATGCCCCTTTAATATATCCATTAGAGCAGCGTTTCCCAAATGGGGTGCCGCGGCACCCTGGGGTGCCTTCCGGCGAGAGCAGGGGTGCCGTGTAAAAACTCCATTAAACATTTAAAAATTCAAAAATGTGTAAAAAAATAATAAATGTATCATCAATCTCGCATCGTCGGAAGCGTCTAATAACAACAAATAATGCACACAAATTTATAATAAAAAATGCAAATCATAAGTTTTCTGCGTTCGTTGAATTGCGGGGGTTCCGCATGATTTCATTCTCGTGCTTCATTCCCAGCGTCCACACATAAAGCTGCCTCTTTTTCATGGCTTGTTGCGCTTACGGTCAAATACACACGAAACATTGTCACAACGTCCGTCTTGCCGCATATTCACAAACACATCGGTTATGTTCGTGCTGCTGTCAACGGTAACGCGTGCGATTAATGTTTTTCAGTTTAACGCGTTAAAAAATATTTAAACACAATTAACGCAGTATCTGTTTTTTTATGTCATCCTTTGGCTAGCCTTAAATTATATAATCACGTTCTTATTCATGCAAATGCTTTTAAATCATGCAACCGCGAAAAGACAAAAGAGAACCGCTGTCTGTGAATGTCCTGCTGACACAGGACGACGCGCATCGCGTGCCAGAATCGACTTCTCTTTCGTGCTTGAACGAATAATAACACACAGTTATGCCAAAATGTCCGTTTTGTTGAGTATCCTCATGAGAGCAGTCTTAAATTAGTTAAAATCTTAAATTAGAGTTGTGAGAAGATGGGACGCGTGTGAGATAAACAAGTGCAGCAGTGACAACAGAATCAAAGAACAGGTAACAGAGAAAATTACTCACTGCTCTTGACTAAAGAACGCTTGTAGCTTTAATAAGGATTCATCTATATTTAATTTATTATTTATGCAGTGAAGACTGTAAAGTGTTTGATAACTTTATTCAATTTCTGTGTATTTCCTGACATCAGTAGCAGTATTGGTTCAGTGATACTGGGCTTCATTCATAAAAAAGATGCCATAAAACAATTATTTAAAATATACTGTCTTTGTTGTTTATACATTAATTTGGAGATTAACTGTGAAATTATTACATTATAAAATATATTAAAAACAAGCTATCTTGTGCAATTATAACAAAATTATCCCAATATAAAAACACAAATAGGCCTACACTGAGTGAGCAAACATTTAGGTGAGATTTGCAATGGTAATTGAGCAATGTTTTGCTGAATTATGAATAAAAGCTTTAATTAAATATGTCATCATGTAAAGTGATCTCTGCAGAAGAAAATAATGATTTCCTAGACTTTAAATGGATGGACAAAAAAAATGATAATATTAAAAAATATCTATATGACAGTAGGCCTATATACGGCAGTTATTCCCTGTGGTATTGAAAATCAATACATTTCAAGTTTATAGTATCAAAGTAGTATCGTGACAACACTAGTGTAGGGTGCCACAAATTTTTCTAAATTTCCAAAGGGTGCCTCGACTGAAAAAAGTTTGGGAAACACTGCATTAGAGAATGTCGCGTATATGTTCTTATTATGTTATTGCACACACACACACACACACACACACACACACACACACACACACACACACACAAACACAAAAAAACCAGAAAGAAATAAGCATGAAGGCTTTAGTTTGAGGTTATAAAATAAAATCTAAAATGAACGTTCCTAGAAAGTTTGGAACTTATTCCCCAAGAAATAACCAAAACGGAACCATGCACTAATGTTTAGGGAATGTTCTATGTTTGCTGGGTTTGTGGTGTAAAGCAACTTAAAGATTTTGTGTTCCACAAAATAACATACAGGTTTGGAAAATAATTCAGAGAATAATTACAGACCTATATTTTTTTTTATGCTTTTGAACTCTGCAAGGAATTAGTTGAAGAGTATTAACTGATGCTAAGAGCAAAGCATTTACCTTTTTTCGGGCCCTCCAGGTGAATCCACCATGAGAGTATGTCTTTTTCTCCCATTTAAGGTACACCATACCCTTTTGCTGAAGAACAGTGCTGCACACCTCCCTCATTAACTGGGAAACTTGAGATAGACGACCCAAAGACACACTATCCAGGTAACTCACAATGTGTTGTAAAACCTCAAAAGGAAGTCTGCTCAGAGAATCCAAATTCCTGGATCGTTTGCGTTCACTGTCAGCGATTCTTACTCCTTTGTAAAGCGACGGTGCCACCTCTGGTTGTAAGATGAAAGTGCTAAGATCTGTGTCATATCTCACTGTAACCTGATATTTAGATGGTCGAAATCTCTTCTGGCCGAAGGTGCAACCAAGGTAAGCCAGTGGGCACCGCTGTAAAAACCAGCCTGTAAGACATGACTGAATGTCTCCATGCACGTTCCTAAAATGCCAGGGGTATTCATCACGCCTGAAGGCATGACAGCACAGGTAAGTAAAGGCTGAGCAGAATTTGTTGTGTCTCCTAGTCACACATTCGGTCTGAATCTGCACATGTAGGTTTTGCGGCTGGTCCTCAACAAGGTCGGCCAAAGATGCATCACTTTTGAATGGAGCAGAATGAAAGTCATAGGTCTGGGTGCCACAGTCAACATATAGCCCGTCGGTTCCAACAGACTCGCATATCTGATGACCTTTCAGTTCTCTTTCTAGTGCACACAGGAGTGTCGCCTCTATCTCATTCGCCTTTGGGAGCTCTTCAATACCAATGCCTAAATCAGATGTGTCCACATTCTGGTGTGTCTTCTTAACCATTTGTGATGGATCCCTGAGGTGGGTACGCTTGGCTCTGTAGCTGGTTGGAAAGTTGAAAGAGTGTATGGTTTGAACTTCAATGGGCTCTAAATTACCATAAACAAAATCTTTCTCTTTAGGTGTGCAAGCAGCCAGCTGACCAAAGTTGATAAGCATGCATCCGTTGTGCACCAAATACATATTATACTCGGCCACGTTGAGTTTACTGAGTCTGTCAAGAACACCATCTTGCCAAGGAGCTAAACCTGTTCTGGAAATGTCATCGTGGGAATTCTGAGGGGTCACTCTTGATTCTTCTTTATCCTTAATCGGACAACTTTTATCATCTAAATTCTTCACAGTTTGAATGCATCCTTCCTTCTCCTTCGCAAACATTCTCTCCCACATCCCGTAGTTCTCCAAGCAGGCCACATCTTTACTCTTAGCAAGGGCCAGCCTTACCTCTTGGGTTAGTTCTTGTTCTTCTTCCCCATTAAGACTATTCTCCAACATTTCTTCCGTGTGTAAGTTCGGAGACTCCCAGCGCTCTGGATCAACACCTCCAACAGCACCATCCAGTGGAACTTCAGGCTCCTGCATCTTCTCTATCAACTCAGGGAAGAGTGTCTTCATCTGAATTGAGCTAAACAGAAGCTTTTGATCTCTAAGAGCCATAGCAAGGTCTACCTGACTTATGCAGTTTGGATCCTGCATGGCATTTCTGTAGAAGGTGGTATCGGTCTCGTTCACAGGCCATCGGTTCCATTCCAGAGTACAAGTGATCACACTGGCAGGACACACTTCTAGGTGCGGGGCAATTTGTTGACGAGTCATGGTAATGGGACAGCCATAGCCAGAGTTGAGGCAGGGTACAGTTTCCTTAGGGCAGAGAAGACGATGCTCATCCTCTTTACAAAGATGGAAGGCTGCACCGCAGTTCAGCCGGCAGGAAATGAAGACACAGGACGTTGAGATGTCTATGGGAAGCTTGCAGTGCTGGTTATGACATTTTTCACAGTGTGCATGAAGACCTGAGCTGGTGGTCCTATTCTTGCCCTGAAGGTGACAATCCAAAACATGTATTTGTGGCCAACAAGATAACCAAATTATTGTACTTGCATTGTTTAATACATAACATTAGCTTGTTTGCAGAAGTGCATGACAACTTTAAAACTTGAAGCTTACCATTCTTGTGTTTGAAAATCAGATTCTGAAATGAGACAAGGGAATAGACGCTGAAAGTAAACAAGTCTCTGAAATGTTCCACTGTTGCTACTGTCTAGACTATTATTGACTTGTCTTTCAAGACTAGACACAACATAAGACCACATGAAAAAACAATTCTTAGACTACACCAAATAAATATTTACATATCAGACAATGCTTTTCAGAAGAGTGAGCAAAACCTAAACATTTTAGCTTTTTGACCATAAAAAATATCAACTGTTTATAATAACCATGCACCTTCAAACACTGCATCAGACAACCTTTGAATTTAAAACAGTAAACAGGTTAACCCATTGTTATGGGAATGCATGTGCACAATCATTCTTCACTGAGAGAGAGAGCAGTAACACACTCCCAGACGTCTTTGTCATTGTTAAGGGTCTCAAGCATAAATAAAGGTCAGCCTCACTTACCCCTGGCTCGCCTGATGAAGCTAGCACAATGTGTGTTTGGTTAAAGTCGTGGCCTAATGGTTAGAGAGTCAGTCTGATAACCCAAGGTTGCTGGTTCGATTCTCAATACCGGCAGGAAATGACTGAGGTGCCCTTGAGCAAGGCACCTAACCCCCAGTCACTCTCCAGGTGCCACACTGGCTGCCCACTGCTTTGTGTGTCTGTGTGTGTGTTCACTTGCAAATATCTCTCCTGTGTTCAGCTGTTATAAATAGACATTTGAGAAACATGGGTACATTACATCACACACAAACAATGGCATTTGTATACTGTGCTAACTGATTGAAAAGAATGATCAATAGCTCTGAATTACCACTTAACAATGAGGCCAATAGCTGTTTATTTAACAATTGAGTTTTGGATTGGTGATGAAATATGAGTGAATTGATTACAGGAGGCAATATGTTGTTCCATAAATAGCAAATCTATTCTAAGAAAAAGAAAATCAATGCATTTTGCAATAATTTTATGCACTAATCTGAGCAATATGTTGCTGAATTGTAAAACACAAAATAATGATTGTATTAAACAAACTCTCCAGTAGGTGTCAGTACAGACCTTTGATGAAGATTGTGGAATATTACAGGGTACATTTAGCCTGAAGATATCGCTTGTGTTGTGTTAATACTTATGAACTGATATAGAAATGAGCAGGAAGCATTAGAATGCAAGGAACGTATATCTGACCATATTATTATGTATTTAATTCACATTATTTAACTCACACTAATTTGTCCAGTTGTATTTATTTATTTAAATAATTTCCCCCCCTCACAATTTGGTTTTATTTGATTTATAAATTCAATGTCTTTTACATATTATGTTCAAAATCATGTTGTATCTACAAAACAACAATGACCTTATTAGCATCCTTGGAGTATAAAAACAAATTTATCAGATGTCGGATCTGAAGTGAAGTCAGTCAATAAAATGAAAACTGCTGATGGCTCAATGAAAATTTTGGTTGAGTGAGTTTCTCACTTTCATTCAACCCGAAGAAGAAAACAAGGCCCATGTAAGCAGGTGTTTACGATCATATAAATGTAGCCCATCAACAAATCTGCATCCAGTCTCATGTTATTAATGTCAAAAAGTAATTAAAGCCACCTTGCACTGATGTCTTTACTGCTAATACTTCTTAATTAGGAAAGGGATTTTATAGGTTCCCCCGGGACATAAAACTTTGTCTAATTTTGCTACATTAATGAAGAAAGTTTTAATCAGGACAAAATGAGTGAAATTGAAAATGTAAAGCATTATAGTAAAGCTGTTTTTACAACCAGACAGACTAATAACAGATTAGAGCACCAGTTACAGTCGCAAGAGGAAGACGTGACCGCAGGTCAGTGCATCAAATAGAAAAACATCAACTCATTAAGGTCGCGATGCACTGAATGTCAGAGCTCTCTTTCACATGCAGCTCAATTTAAGATGAGTTTAACAGAAATTGCAGATTTGAGATACCCCTTGTTTAATGTAACATTTTGACAATGATGCACTCATGGAGTCAGTGTTTGACTGGTTTCTTTTAACCCAATGTCATTAAATTGGCAAAAAGTATCTTTCTGCTTTGATGGTCATTGATAGCTTTGGAATAAAGAATTATGGATACAACATGTGTCCCAAGAAATCCATTATATTACAGTAATTGCTTCAAAGCATTCAGAACACATCCTGCTCTCGTGCTTTCAGGAATGATAGCCTTTCAACTGCCATTTGAGATTAATGGAAATCCTACTGCTTTCTCCAGGTTTATTAGAGCTCCTTGGGTGCAGCCATTTTTTGACCTTTAAAAATCTTCTTTTTTCATGTGGATAATCAGGCTCGTATGGAAAAGTAAAATTTAAACATTGGAACATTTGCAACTCACACTTTTACTAATAAAACTTGCCTTTGCTTTCATACTGCCAATGAGATTAACGATTGACAAAAAAGCAACCAAATGTCACCTAGCTACAAACTGATGAAGATAATTCAGCATCGGGTTTGGTGTTAGAACAGTGAGTGTGTGCGTGTGTGTGTGTGTGTGTGTGTGTGTGTGTGTGTGTGTGAGTGTGTGTGTGTGTGTGTGTGTGTGTGTGTGTGTGTGTGTGTGTGTGTGTGTGTGTGTGTGTGTGTGTGTGTGTGTGTGTGTGCTTTTTGGAGTGTGTGTACACTTGTTCTTGTGTGGATGTTGCTGTTATGGAGCTATGAGATAAGAGGCCTGTTCCTGATAAGGGAACTGAACAGAATTCTGGGAGATGGCACACGCGGTTCATTTTGGCCGACTGATGGAAACATGGTCTATTTAACACACCCCATTTATCCTTGCTCCATATTTCACCTTCGGGTTTATGCCAGTCGCAGCAGTGCACCTTGGTAATCTTTTCTTGTTTGGAATGAATTATAGTGTTTGTATGTTTTGAAAGGTGTGGAAGGATGGCTTCATCTGTTTATTCTCTTTGCAAAATACCTTGGTTTGTGGACCCGAACGCATTGAATTTGAAAAGTATGATGACACTTCACAAGGACACACAACATTGCAAGGAACTCAGAGCCAAATTCACCTTTGCATCTAGTCAGCTTTTACAGGCCATGAAGCCTTTTGATACAGTAATAGCAAAACATGTGGATGCCTCAAATTGAATTTATTTCTTCTGTGAAACACAAAAATAGATTTAGGCATATTTTATTTTATTTTTATTTATTTTATTGGTTGATGTAAACAATGAAATATAAAATTAAGGAAATTATGTGAAATTAGTGAACTATTTCTTTAACAACAGACTAAAATATCACCTTTAAATCTAATCTGCGTCATTTCGCAGCGAGTGAGTGACTGTATTGCTTCTGATGACAAACTGCGAGCACTAACCATGTGTCTTATTATAGCACTTCCAATACTCACAATTTAAAAAGAGCCCTGACATTCCTTGCATTAGATGTCAAAGCCTGAATAATTGATATTTGCCTGAAGTCTCTTACAATATACAATTACAGAATTTAAAGACTAACTTTCTGAGAGGAATGGTCCATGCTACCACACAGCAAGAACCTAAATGAGGCACAGTGAGAAAAAAGAAAAGAAAAAAAAAACTTGCCTGTGCATGGCGACATTTCTGCAACATAATATGCTTCTTAGATGATTCGCGCCACATTCAAACTGAAATATCCAGGGAGTGGCGATAAAAGCACGTTCAGTTTTGTCCGAAACAGTCAGATGAACGTCAATTTTTTGTGCGTATATCGGCAGTTTGGAAACATAATATGCCTTGAGTGCCGCAAAAATGCTCTATTTTTTTTTTTAAATAACCACGTAGCCTATACTAAACCATACCCAAAACCTAAACCTAGCCGATAAGTGTCCACAAAAGCAAGCTGAAGCAGCAATGCCATTTTACTTGAGTCTTTGAACTCTTTTATCATGACTTATGTTTCACAAGTCTCGGTTTCTTCACTACGTCAGAAAATACATAAATGTGGAGTTGGCTATGTGATGCAAAGGTCAAAATGTATTAGTTTATACATCCTGCACTATTGTAAAAGTGTTTTGAGGTCATATTGTGCAGGAAACAAAATGATAATAAGGCTTTATTATTCGATAAACTGCCCCTGTTTGATTGTAGAATAATAAAAGTTGTTGGTGTTTTACTGCCACTTCTGTTAATTTCATCTACTTCTGGCTGTGTTCTGTTGTATCAAACAGCATTTGGCTGAGTTCTGGCATGAGTCTGGCCAACCAAAAGTAACAAAAAGCG
Source organism: Siphateles boraxobius (assembly GCF_051911475.1). NCBI lineage: Eukaryota > Metazoa > Chordata > Actinopteri > Cypriniformes > Leuciscidae > Siphateles > Siphateles boraxobius. The sequence goes on along the minus strand of NW_027508920.1, from coordinate 15,706,742 downwards.
TACCTTTTTGGCTTATTCTGGCTTGAGTTTGTTCAGAAAAAAATCTCTGGCATGAATCTAGTTAACAGTAAAACAGCCTTGTGTAAGATGTGCTTGTAGAAGTGTTGAGTTCATTTTAATTGGATACATCATTTATAAAGTTAATTCTGTCTAAATAAATTAAAAAAATAAAAATCCCTCAAATAGTAGACACTTATTAAAAGCGATTGCAACCATGCAGAATAATAGGCTAACGTCATCATACTCAGATTCCAGTCAGAATATGAGTCTGATACTGCTCCAATGGGCTGTAATTATGGGGTGTGTTTCAACTGAACCAGGAAAGAAAATGCCTCTGCACTCAATTGGACAGACCTACAACCAATCAGAGCAACGGAGTAAGTGACGTATGTTGAGCGGCGCATAGTTGTCAACAGAACTCAACTGCACGTACGCTGGAAGAAGAAGATGAGTGTAAACGATCTTTGCCGTTGTTGTAAAAATAATTTAATGATACACGGAGTACATACCAACATGATCATAATTTTTGAGAGAAATAGTAAAGGTAAATGCATATACGAACCAGTTCTCCGTTTAGTATTAGAACTCAACAATACAGCAAACAAATCTTCGAATTCAACCCAAGCGCTCTACGGTGACGTGGATGATTACGTCACTGTTGATCATCTGTCCATCATCGTATAAAGCCCGCCTTGACAATTTGATTGGTCTATTCAGCTCTGGTCCGAGCATAGTTGCTCCACAACGGATCAAGTCCAGACCGAACTTCCCGACCTCAAGTGTTGTGGGTGGGGCTAAGTTCGGCTGGCATCCAGGCCAGCAGAATAATGTTCTCACTTTCTGTGGAAAGTATTCTCATTTACCCATAACATCACAGGCTATAGATCTTATGATATGACACCAAACCTAATTAAGAATGAAAAAAGCAAATATGTGGGCGACTGTATCTTTATATTATGTCTCCAGATAAAGAAAGCAACTCCTACAGACTATGCTTCATCTGCTTTTTGATCTGACAATTTCTATTCAGTATTTTGCTGTTTTCAAGTTTGTTTTACACACAATTTTACAGCATTTTAAAACACATATTTTGAGTTGCTAAATTATTTTAAAGGGTTAGTTAACCCAAAAATGAAAATCATTTCAAGTCATCATTTACTCACCCTAATGTCGTTCCAGATTTCTGCCCCTTCATTGACAGTCAACGTAACTACCACAAACTAATATAATATAATGAGCAGTTTTAATCCACATTTTCTGAAGAGATCGCTTTATATAACCTAATAAACAGATTGAATTTAGGCTTTCACTTATAAACATTCATCAAAGCATACATCATATATGGTAAATGTAAGCAGGTTCATTCTCATGTCAGCACATCTGAGCTTCAAGAACCAATGATGGTTGTTTTTGCGCTTTTTATATGTACTACTATACACCCAAAGCACTTTACAGTCATATCAAGGGATCTCTCCTCAACCACCATCATATAAAACGATCAAGTCTCTTCAGAAATGTTGGACTAAACTTTTCGATTCATATGGATTAGTTTTACGATCTCTTTATGAACTTTTTGAAGTGTCAAACTGGTAGTTTGGACTGTCAATGGAGGAACAGAAATCTCTCAGATTGTATTAAAAATATCTTCATTTGTGTTCTGAAGATGAGCGAAAGTCTTACGGGTTTGGAATGGCATCAGAGCAAATGATGACAGAATTTTCTTCCAGCAGTTAATGAAGTCTTTCTATCATTTTAAGTGCTTATTTTGATTATAGCTTAAGATGACAACAATTTAGCTTACTAAACAAAACAAAACTCATGCTATACACTACTTATCGTGTGGACAGTTATATGAAAGAACAATCTTGCAATGCACAGGTGCGGAGCTGCTGGGTGGCCAGGTTTTTTTAAAAAAAAAAATTTATTTTTATCTTGACCAGAATCGAGTTTTAGACGTATTGTCGTCTCTTTATGACCACAACACACGGGAGACTTTTCAGGTGCGCATTTAACTTTGCGTCAGTACCAGGTGCAAATCAAACAAAATCTTCAAAATAAATGCATGTATCATGAACATCTCCCTCCAATGCACTGCTATGTGAGCTCACAGATATAAGGCACAAATTGCATTACATTTGTATCTAACATTTAGTTTTATGAATGCACGTCCTGTTCATTTGCACTCGAAAACTGGCGCCATTTTGCATAAATTGGTAGAGTACAAATGGAAATGGATCACATTTAATTGTGTATATAAAATTACAGGTTTTACATTCTGGCATTTGTTTTATGTGCTGGCGCATTTATCATATTCACATTGTTGCACATGGGGATCAAACAAAACTTGTTTTTTAAGTTTAATTATTAATTATTAATTATATCATAGTTTAATTTTAATACAATTGTTGCAGTTAATTTATTTTGGCAACTAATGAAATGTTAAACATTTAGTTGTAAGTTTTTGAAACAGATCTTACAATCTAGGATTAATAATAAAAAAAAATGGCAAATTCAATTACAATTAATTGTACTAATTTGTGTTCTAGGCAGTAAAACAGTCCAGTACTTTATAATCAAACTCATTTTCTAGGTTTGAATTATGAATATTTCTGTGCCACCCCCAGACTGGTTGCAGGCCCCTGCCTGGCCATACCCTATGAAAATATTCTGACTCCGCCACTGGCAATGCATCTCTCGTTTTGAGTTCAGGTATGCGGTAGAGTGTTAACCTTTATGTTTCTAAAGACTTTTCATGTGTCAAATCCTTCTGACAAGAGCAGAGAGCTGTCATTTCATGTGTGCTGTGATTGTGTCTGGTCTTGAATCTGCAGGGTGTTTTGTGGGTGTATGGTGTCTGGTGTCTGCTCCGGGTTCTTGAGGGGAGTTTGTCAGCAGTTAGCACAGAAGGGCACACCAGCATCCAGATGGCTACAGTGAGTAAACTCTTCTGCTCTCACACTTAAACTAGATAAAAGTTGAGTTTGACAGGATTTGAGTATTTTTTCTTTCAGAAGCATGTTTGTTGAGAAGTCAGATTCACGTTGAACATGATGGTTTTATACAATTTTGAGAAAAAAGCTTTGATTTACTTTCTAAATTATTTAATTTAAAAAGACATTAAGTTGTGTAACCAAAATGTAAAAAAATAAACAAAGTCCCTTACATTTTAAGGCATCCTTGTTACAGTGTAATTATACATTTTAAGCACTGAGTGATATTAATTAACTACATGTATTTACTATAGTGTTAGGATTAGGTTTGGTTTAGGGTAAGTTGCATGTAATTATGCATAATTTATAGTAATTACTATAGAAACTACATGTAACAAGGACACTGTAAAATAAAGTATATATAAGATTATGCCATATATGACAACCTTAAGATTTTTTTTTTTCAGCCTTTTAATGACACTTTTTTATTTTTTTATTGATCTCAGGACAGTAACACTACCTTGACATTTTTTTTAAACAAATTTTAATTCAGGACATTTATTATAGAAGATGTTTATTTCAGGTCACTTTGCATTAATGCATTTTGAAATAAATGAATAAATCCAGAAAATAATGTGAATTCACACATAGAATCCAGTGCGTAAACACAAAAACAGCTCTGTTTTAAGAGCCGACAGACCCTCAAATACATGTCCAAGCTCTCTGTTCGCACAATCACACCAGCTATGAAGTGAACAGAGAGTGATTCTCTTTCCACATAAGAACCTCAAAGAGCCGACTATACGGCTTCCAGTCCCTTTTAGCCTTTGTGATATGAGATCATCAAAGGTGTTTGTTTCCCATGTGTTTTTTGAGGAATTTTATCAGTCTTGTGTGATGTTTTGTTTAAGCCAGAATAATGAAAACCTTTTTTTAGATTTGAAAGAAGAAATTCATTTCATTCGGTACATTTGAATTTTATTTGCATTGACAACAAATAATGCATGGATTTATGTGCTGACAGATATGCAGTATTGTCTGCATTATTGTAAATTGAGGAAGCATCTGCATTTATTCTACTGTTAAGCATCTGTACCGTGGCTTCATGACATACACTTTAATTTGTTTTTGTATACAGTATAACAAACTCGTACCTCTATGGGTAAAGTTTACTATAAATCTGAATGTCTTTTGGGAAGGGATCTTCATACCAACTTATCACAATCATAAAACTGGTTGATGTCAAAAAAGAACAATAAGACAGGAAAATGGTTTACTTCGTAGAGATATATTATGAGAAAAGAACAATAGTGAAATGCACACTAAACCCAAAACCCATTAGCCTACCATAATACAATAATACAAAGTCCTCAACAAACAGAGTGTAAGGTTGGATGTAACGAATGAGGATATACTTGTATATCACAGTCCATAGGTGAAAGAAAAACCCTTCTAGCTGATGTAGATGCACATAGTTATTGAATCCTTGGTAATAGTCCAGACCAGATTCAATACTCCACACAGCAAATCCAGACTCAAGTAGAAAACAGTTCTTATCCTCTTCATTAAATATCCCGTTTCGATGACCCAAGGCCAATGAGATATTATGCAGGTAGTTTACTCCGTTTTATCCCCAACATGTACCATGTAGCAGGAAAAAGCATCATTGGTACAAAAAAAAGGTAGGTAAAAGGAGTCCTTCTACAAACAAAATATTAAACATTATTATAAACCTCACCAACAATTGAATACAATTTGTACAGCACAGCCACCATTGAATATATAAAAAAAACCTTACTTTGATTGAGCATAAAACGGTAAGTTTCCCAATCAGGACATCAGTAAAGGTAAGGTTACCAGAGGGAAGCCATGCTTTCCTCTTACCAAACAGTTATCCCTTCTTCTACTCCCTACCGGTATTTAACTAAGCATAAACGAACCATGGTGTCCCCTAATGGTGGGTAGTAGAATAACACCATAAGTAACATTTAACTGTTACAACAGAACAGGAATGAATGACAATAAACTGACATCTGTAATATTTTCTAAGTCAAAAAATGCATATATATACTAAATTACCAGTCATGAGCAAATCATTTTTGAGCTTTAGTTGTACTGCCCAACACAACTCTGTCTTGTATGCAGCATCGTGTTATGTTGTGATTAGGCTATCCCAGAATGCCTTACAACACGTTTGAGGTAAAGGTCAATTAGAATAATATTTTATTCAGGACTGAAGTATCCTTAAAACCGTTTATTTAATTGAAAATGCACCATTTCACCCAATAATTACGCGTTGAACCTTTTTGGGAGATATGGTATAAAGTCAAAGAAGAAGAAGAAGAAGAAGAAGAAGAAGAAGAAGAAGAAGAAGAAGAAGCTTTATTTATATAGCACCTTTCCGTAGCTCATGTTATTTATAGATGTCATTAATAGATGTTAAATAGATATGTTAAGTACAGTACAAAGATACATATGTTGAGTGTATAATGCTGTAGGTTAAAGGTTAGTTCTGCGAAAGGGGAAAATTATGTCATCAATTACTCACCCTCAAGTAATTTCAAACAAAGATATATTTAATGAAACCTGAAAGATTCCTGTTCCTCCCTTGAAAGTCCATTCAACCAAAATGTTAATGTTTCATAAAAAGTTAATTAAAAAAATCATAAAATCATATGAATGAAGTGGTTTAATCCAACATAACTTCTGAAAAATGCATGCTTCATTTGATGTACATCAAGTAAGTATTGAGTAGGCTGTTCAAGCTACATCTCTACATCTAGTGATATGCTAAATCATGCTAGTACCACGTTGAAACAGACTAAAACATGCTATCATCAAGCTAAATCATGCTAGCAATGTGCTAAAACATGGTAGCAATAAGCTAAATCATAGGCCACTAGTAATGTACTAAAATGTGATAAAAGCATGTTAAAAATATGCTAGAAAAATGTTAAACATGCTATAAACTTTACCAATGTCCTAAATCATGCTAGCAACAACATGTTAACTTCATGTTAAATCATGATAGCATCAAGCTAAATCACCGTAGTGCTAAAACATGCTAGAAAATGCTGGCAACATGCTAACAACATGTAAAAACATAATAACAACATGTTAATCATGTTAACAATGTGTTAAATTGTGTTGGCAACATGCTAAACATTCTAAATCTATCTAGCTATGTGTTAAAATGTTAACAACATTGTATTGACTTTCTATGACTTTTATTAGTAAAACTTTCAAACTACAATAAGACTTTGCCAAGCTCATCAAACTACTCAGTTTAGATTTGAGATTTGTTCTTGCATGTTAAGCAAGTACAGTTGAACTTATATTTACCATATTTGATGTGCTCTATGTAAATGTATATTAATCTATGTTTATATGTGAATAAAAGCCTAAATCTATAAAGCGTTTGAATCTTCTAAAAATTAATCTGCTCAATTTATAATGATTAGCTACATTTAAATTCATTTATGATCTTTGAAGTGCAATAGTTTTGATTGAATGGACTTTCAAAGCAGGGACAGAAAACTCTTAGGTTTCATAACAAAATATCTTCATTTAGAAGATTAATCAAAGTCTTCTTTATGAAAGTTCTAATTTATGACAACATTTTCATTTTTGGGTGAACTATCCCTCTGATACGCAAAGCTTTATTGGTTAACCAGCTTCACCAGAAAGACAATGCTGAGTAGGGTATTAGACTTACTCAGCTATCAACTAATACCAGCATAAAACAGTCTGGGAATTCTAAGATGGATGTTTCAGCATTTGTATTAAGATGCTGTCTAAAAAGATAGATGTGGATGAAGACACTAGCAAGGTGGCTTACTAAGGTCATTATTTTTCTTTAGTAACAGAAGACCCACGTTTCCACTTCTAAGTTGAAGACCCCCCTCCATTGTGACTCCACCATGCCCCATTACTCTCAGAGTCTCCCGCAATGAAGAGAAACGTATTCACTGAGCAGCCTCAGCATGGATGGCGCTCCAATTGCCCGTCGCACCTTCAGCTACGTGGAGCAGGATATACCGATCAGGAGTCTGCAGGTTTGGGTTCACCTCAGATGGCAGAAGAGATATGCAGGTCTCTGCAAGATAGATTTTACCTTGGGTTCTATGGGATGCCATGCTTAATTTCAACAACCTGTGGTCCAAGGGCATCCGCCACAATAATGAGCGCATGCACAGCCTACATCAGCCACCCTCAGCATAAGTGCTTGTGACACTTTATCAGACTGACACAAATGGTTTCCTGGTTTGCTGATCTTCCCACAAAATACAGCTAAACCAGACCTGGAGAGGCATATTGAAAGTGACGCATCCACAATTCAAATGAGCCGTGTTTCACCTTGCATCGGTTTCCTTGAATTTAGATGTGTTTTAAAATAGGAACTCTTGAGTTGCTATAGATAAAGGGGATTGCACTCCAGTGCTGTGAGGCATTGAGCCCTTTTGGGCTCAGCTGTAGGTTATTTTATTCTAAAATCAACCATTTCAAAGTCATCTCAAGCTAGAAACTAGCAAAAAAGTGAATGTGCAGCCCACAAACACAGTTCCACAGCACACACTGAAACAGAAAATAGGAAATTGTAAATGCCACGGGCCAAGAGCGTTGCTTCTATCTGAACAGAGCGAACCACATCCGTAACATAACTGTGGCGGCTGTTCATTATCCAGCATGTCTGGGTATCCACCAATATGGTTTATAATATCTGAAGAGAGCTACAGTATCTGTTAGCATTCCCATTCAATAACAACTGCTCAGATGGCCCCTGGAAGTACCTAATCCACATGCAGGGCCGTCGCTAGTGGGGTGAAACGTGGTGACAATTATAGCAAAAATCCAAAATCCAGCAGTTATACTCTATAGGCCCCTGTTGTATGAATAATTCTAATATTTATATTAGTTGTATCCCTGAGATTTAAATGAAAAAAAAAAACATGCAATTTGGTTAAATATTTTTTCCAAATATCTGCTTCTGTTACCTCCCTAAAAACGGTTTTGTCCAATCTAAAGTATTTATTAAATATTCAGTCAATGACAAAAATAAGATGGACCCAATAAAATTGTAAGTCCCACCTCAGCTCATGAACGGAGGCGGCAGCTGCCTGAAGTTAATGATGAACTGGTGGAAGAGCAGGAGACTAACTGACTGAAAAATGTCAGGGAAAAGAAAATATAAATCAGGGTACAAGAAACGCCATGAAAAGAAGGAGAGGTCAAGAGAGTTGTTGTATCACAGTCGATCAAGACGTTCTTAAAGACAGGTTGTATTGTTATTTGGCTGGGAATAAGAAAACTACAGTCTACAGCCTGCCGGGTACTGTCACTTTTCATTATCGGTGCGCACCACAATCAACCGAATGATTATGTAGTCAAAATTCCTGTCTTTTTACACTAGTGTAAATAGACTTATAAAATTGACACGAGTCACGCCTCATTGCATCATGCACCTGACCTGACGGCTGATGATGTATTTGTTACATCAAGAAAACACAAATACAACACCCTGAACTTGAATTAATAAATGTATTAGCTTTATTTAATAATATTACCAGTTTCATATTATCTGTCACGGTGTTGTGCGGGTAGAAGAAGATGGCTGAGTCAAAAGCTCCAAATCAAACAGTTTTACTGATCAAACTCACAGGTACAGACAGGCAGGCAGAATGACGGGCAGAAACACACACTAAACACATCAATATAACTTTAGTGTGTGTTTCTGCCCGTCATTCTGCCTGCCTGTCTGTACCTGTGAGTTTGATCAGTAAAACTGTTTGATTTGGAGCTTTTGACTCAGCCATCTTCTTCTACCCGCACAACACCGTGACAGAACAACCGACCATGAGGAAAAGGAGGGTTGGCAAGAAGGCAGATCACTGGATTTCCCAGGATGGGCGATCACTGGAGGAGTATGTGGAGGTCTATATCAACCTGTATCAGGACGTGAGTAGAGATGAGGAATCTCTCAAGCAGCAATTCTGGAGTGGGATAGACGATCTACTCGCCCAGATGCTGCTGTTGGGAGATCTTCATCTCCCTTTTGTCGAGTTCATCGACCACACCTTGTGGGTTTGTGGATCCTCCCTCACTGTGGGCCCTGAGTCATGTTCTGCCGAGCCTGAGTCTGAGCTTTTTGACGACCTTCCTGAGCTTCTTCCGCCAGAGACCGTCCAGCCAGAGACCGTCCAGCCAGAGACCGTCCAGCCGGAGACCGTCCAGCCGGAGACCGTCCAGCCGGAGACCGTCCAGCCGGAGACCGTCCAGCCGGAGACCGTCCAGCCGGAGACGGTCCAGCCGGAGACCGTCCAGCCAGAGACCGTCCAGCCAGAGACCGTCCAGCCAGAGACCGTCCAGCCAGAGACCGTCCAGCCAACTCTGGAGGAGGCAGTGCTCCTCGTGAGATCCATGGCTGTTTTGTGTGTGTGGGCAGCACACACATTCATCACAGCCCATGAACCTAGCTCGAAGCCTTCTTCACCGCTGGTCCCGTCCAGCACAGGGCCTTCACCGCTGGTCTCGTCCAGCACAGGGCCTTCACCGCTGGTCCCGTCCAGCACAGGGCCTTTCCCGCTGGTCCCGTCCAGCACAGAGCCTTCACCGCTGGTCCCGTCAAGCACAGAGCCTTCACCGCTGGTCCCGTCCAGCACAGAGCCTTCACCGCTGGTCCCGTCCAGCACAGAGCCTTCACCGCTGGTCCCGTCCAGCACAGAGCGTTCACCGCTGGTCCCGTCCAGCCCTTCTGAGCCTTCACCACTGGTTCCGTCCAGCCCAGAGACTTGTAATGACTCTGTCACTCTCCCCATTAATTTTTTTTGGGGGGGCCATAGGCCCTCGCCGTGGGCGCCCAAGGACCCACGGCCACCCGAAGGGGCTTCTCCGCCATGGCCGCCCGAAGGGTCCTCACCGCCATGGCCGCCCGAAGGGTCCTCACCGCCATGGCCGCCCGAAGGGTCCTCACCGCCATGGCCGCCCGAAGGGTCCTCACCGCCATGGCCGCCCGAAGGGTCCTCACCGCCATGGCCGCCCGAAGGGTCCGCACCGCCATGGCCGCCCGAAGGGTCCGCACCGCCATGGCCGCCCGAAGGCTCCGCCCTGGCCACGCCCACGTCCTGCTCCGCCATGGCCACGCCCAAGTCCTGCTCCGCCATGGCCACGCCCAAGTCCTGCTCCGCCATGGCCACGCCCAAGTCCTGCTCCGCCATGGCCACGCCCAAGTCCTGCTCCGCCATGGCCACGCCCAAGTCCTGCTCTGCCATGGCCACGCCCACGTCCTGCTCCGCCATGGCCGCCTGGTCCATCCTGGAGTCCATCCTCCTGTACCCGGTCCGCCTTCCCGTTACAGACTCCAGGATGCCTACCGGGAGGGGGGAGTAATGTCACAGTCCTCGTCTGCACCTGTCTGTCCTTGTCTGCACTACACTTCCCAGCACCCCCTGTCATCATCACCTGCACCTGCGCCTCATCACCCTCATCATCATCATCACCGTCACCTGTTGCCCTTGTCATTATCTGTGTATTTAAGTTCCCCTCTCACGCTTGTCTTTGCTGGTTATTGTTTGTGCACTAGCACACTGTTCTGTTTGTTTGGGTATTTACTTATTGGAATAAAACCTTTGCTATTTTGTAACTTCGCCTACCTTCATCTTCTTCATCCACCCGAGGACGTGACATTATCTTTATTAAAAAAATAAGACCATAAATGATTTTATTTTTTAAATTTGACTGCATTCTTGTCAATTTCTAAATGTTTACTTTTTGATTTATGAATTATAACAAACTGATGGGGAAAAAAAACAGTTACTTTTTAAAAATTGGTTTTATTATTATTTAACAATTTATTGCTTTTATTAGTTTTTTATTAGTAGTAATTTTTATATAAACATTTAACTTTTAAAATAAAGGTTTTACAACAACATCACCATCTTCTGTTATATGTGGGCCTCCATACTCATCTATTGTACAGTATATGATTTTGGTGGAGGGGGGTGGGGGTTCAGGGGCCCCCGAATCCTCTATCTACGGCCCTGTCCACATGCTACCAGCTTTGCTTATATTTTTACTTCTATTTACTTATAAAAACTTTAAATACTATAGATTATTGTGCAGATTTATTTTCATAATGGATACATATATTTATGTTATATAACAACCACTTAATATCTGTTTATATATATATATAGGTTGTTATATGTATCTTATTTTTCATGTTAAAGTTGGCAAGAGCACTCCTAAGATAATCGATCACTGGTAGAACGTCTACAATTGTACAATAAAAAATTAAAAATAAATCGCTAAAGAGGTCTAAGGAAATTATGCTTGCCTATAGAATGGCATTAAACTTTTAAAACAACTTCTCAAATGCCTCGCTTGTGTACTGTCTGTGTGTGTGTGTGTGTGTGTGTGTGTGTGTGTGTGTGTGTGTGTGTATATATACACATACATACATACATACATACATATATATTGTGAAATACCAGTGTTATTACCCGTTCTAAAGAGAAGGGATTGACGTGAACTTTTCAGATGTTAAACGGGAATCCAGCCCCAGCCGACGGATCACCAAAGACACAAAACATAAGATCCATACAAAATGTAATTTATTAAGGTGGATGAAAAGTTATTAAATTAAGAAGCCATGGCTTCAGGGTACCTCAAGGCCAAAATAATAAACAAAATAGACTTTAAATAAAACGTATAAATAACCTAATCAGGTAGAAACAAAAATTACAAAGAAACTTCCTTAACTCCCTATAAATAAATAAAAAAACACAAAGAAAGTAAAAATAAATGGCAGGATACCCCTACGCTCCTAAAACATAAGTAAGAGTCTGCTTAAATCATCACAAACAAAAGTATGAAGCCGTAACACAAAGAAGCAAGATCAAAGGAAGGTTTTGGGATCTGTCGACGGGAGGAGGAATCCAGGGCTCTCCATGCTACAACGCTAACACCAGAATGAGTTTGCCATCTTCCAACAGCGTTGGAAGACCCAATCAGGTCCGCCAATCAGGTTCCTCCATCAGCAACCAATCCCTGCACACATATACAACCCACACAAGAACACAGATGCCAAGGATTAAAACACCACGGTGAAATTGATTTTTACCAAGTACAACTCTCCAATCAACCAATCAGTTTAGAGTTTGTCAAGTTTAGGCTTACAACCAGGGTTAATTGCTTCTACATCAGTGTTATTCACCTATCATTTCCCTTTGATTTTAGAGATAGGTTATTGTTAGGGTTAGGTTTAGAGGTAGGGATATGACTGCATTTTCAAGCAATGTTGTTTCAGGATCATCAAAATATGTTGTTCCAGGAACATGTCTGTCTTGGCAAAATCCTGCTGACCTAAAAACAAGACTAGAGACAGGTTACTGAACCAAACAGGTATTTATTGAACTAGAGATGGGAAATGGCAATAAAGATGAGTATAGAGAAGATAACTGATACTTGACTGGAGTAGATGGCAGGTGAATGACTTGGCGTCTTGTCTGTAGCAGTGTGGCATGGAGTAAATGGTAGAATCCAGGATTCACAACACCTCAATGGATAAGTAGGTAAGTGTAGTGATGGGCGAATTCGAAACTCTGCTCCGAAACGAGGCTCCGTTACGTCATAACTGTTTCGAAACCTTTCGAGATTACAATGGTTCACCGCTGGTGGCGATGATCGATGTGAACCTATTAATCATGCGGATTCACTGAGATCACCCCCCCTTAAACAAGTGTCTATGGGTTTTACCTGATCTCTGATCAGTTTTATACATTTGTAGTTTTAATTAGACATTAATATAATTAAAATAAATAATTGAAGTAATATTATTTTATTGGCCTGTTTAGCTGAACCATTATGGAAGAAATAAAACAACCCTATTTTACAATTTGTAAAATAACACATTTTACAGGCACTTGATAGTTAATCTTATTAGATTATTAGATTATATTAGAGCAACCACCAAGAAAAGGTGCTAACACCAATTCTCACCCAGGACAACTGGAAGCTGCTAGGGACTGGAAGATGCTGGCTGATCTTGATCAACGGCTTATTTTTCCACCTGAGATTGCCACCACTAATCTACGACCAGATATTGTTTTGTGGTCTGGATCAGCACACATTGTTCAACTGATAGAGTTAACAGTGGCATGGGAGGATGCGGTAGATGAGGCATATGAGAGGAAGAAACTACAGTATGCTCATCTGGCCACTGAAGCAGAACAGCGAGGATGGAGAGTCCAGGTTTATCCAGTGGAAGTGGGTTGTTGAGGTTTTGTGGCACACTCTACAACCCGGTTCCTCAGAGACGTCGGATTCAGTGGCCAAAAGTTGTGTCGCACAGTAAAGAACTTATCTGAAGCAGCAGAAAGGAGCAGCAACTGGCTGTGGTTGAGACGAAAAGATTCTAGCTGGCTGTGTACAGGCCGCCATACTACGGTTTCGTAGATTTCTTGAAAACTTGAAGAGTCTGTTGGTTTATTTGTATAGGTTGTATAGTATTTACAGTCATTACGTTCCTGTGTATATTGCGTGAATGACGGGTGGTTGGGCAGATATTGTGTTTTGCGGTAGGTGGTATGCCATACGGAACCGTTGCCACTGAAACTGCATATTAATGCACCAGTGGGGCTCGACAGCCTTAGTCAAACGGGTTGGCAGGTATGGTTGGGTTGCGGAGAGATTGTGAGATTGTGGTTAGGTCTCAGCAGCAGGAGGGATGTAGAGGTCAGTAAGCTGGGCTGAGTTGAGTGGGGGACGGAGGGGGGTGACTCTGGGACGCCAGAGTCACTGTTGAGCCCTCTTGAGGTGTCGTGGGCTAGTCGACGAAACACTGAGGACGGAAGGTGCCCACTTGAAGACCCTAGAGATGTCCCCTACTCAGCTCAATCCAGACGGTTGTCATGGGGGGACCTCAATGTGGTTGCAGCCGTTGTGTGTGCTGACGCGTGTTAACACTAGACAGAAGGAGATTTACATCACCATATGGAAAGAAGCATAAATGGATGGAGAAGCATAGGTTACTGTAAAGCTACGTCTTAGTTGGTTCTTATCTTGGCGAAAGCCGAGTACAAATCAGCATGAAGTTATAACATCTACTCTCGTGTAATGGAAATCATTTTTAGTAAATAGCATTTGATAGATTTTACTTTCAATAAAACCTTTACAATGTTTCGAACGGTTCGAAAAAATGAATACTTTTGCAAAGTAAACTTTGTTTCTCCCATCACTAGGTAAGTGGATATTGGGTACTTGGAAGTATATTGACCTGTGTGATATTCTCTGGTGCAGGCAACATTGGAGACACAATAGGGAATTGCTGGAGATTCACAAGTAAGTTTCTCAGGTAAGGGTCTGTGTTTCTATTCAAAGACGAGACTAGACAACGAGTGAGGGTGAGGTATGTGCTTACATACTCTGCATACCCAAGCCATTTATGGACTCGCTGATTTGTATTAACACTCAAAATTACTAAAAATTATCTTGTTTGAGGTGTACCAAAGCGTACATGATAAAATGTTAGTAATACATATGTAGTCATTTATTTATTTGCCAAACGACGATAATTTTCTTCAAATCTGCCACTCACTGATAGTTTCAGGCAAACTGATTCACAGCAGCTTTGCCGGGTATGCTCTGTTGTCACTGTCCCGCGTTCTCATTGGTTTGCTGGCATATGGGGAATTTAATTCGCAGGGAAAGCTGTCTTCGAATCGCTCGCCCAAGAAGAAAAATGTGCTGCTGTTGCCAGATCGCGACCAATCAACGAAAATTATATTGTGTTTATAATTTGTACAGTATGTGTATAATTTGTAATATATATGTGTTATACAAGACTAAATAGACTAAATAAAGTGAAAATAGTCATAACTGAAACTGTTTTCATAGTATTTTATTTTCTCCATAGGGACATAGGTTTTTTAGCGAAAACAGCGTTTAGCGTAAACTTAAAGACAGACCTACTGTAAGCAGACCTGTAACTATCCGAGGCTGTTAAAGGGATACTCCAGCTGTGGGAAGATGAATGTGTATTTAATAGTGATCATTTATATAGTAGAAATGTGAAATTATTTTTTAAATTGAAGCATTCTAGACTGAGAAAAGGCAGAAAATGTATTTTTTACGCATGTGGCTGAAAGACAACAACTCCCAGAATGCACTTGCTTTGCTGCCCTTACGAGGCCAGGCCACTCCCTAACCACGCCTACGGTTACAGGCGGCAGTATCCGAAAAATTTCTCCACACATTCTCTAGGCTAATACATACTCTAGTAACAGTAAAGGTTTAAAGGTTTATAAAAAGAACCACAACCGATGGGAGTTATAACTTTTATATTAACGTAAAATTAATATTAACACTTTTACACTCAAAGCTCTTCCAGAGCTTCAGCTGTTTCCTTATATTCATCCACAGTATTGTCAGTCAGGAGCTGGATATCTCCGTCTGATGTCCTGGACAACACAGGTGGGCAAAACGAGACGATAGTCTTTACCAAGTCGCTCGCCTTGCTGGAACCATTCCATAAAGTGACGATAGGCTGTTAGGCGATATTGTCTACAAAACAGTAAGCACAACGTTAGCAATGCGAACTATTTGCACACAGTATACTATCATAGATGTAAATATAACAACAATAGCTCAGCTGACTAACGTTACGAGGGAAGAACATTGTGATAATGCCGGGTGTCCAAACTCTGTACATTACGTCTTGGTAAAAAAAAAGAAAAACAAACCAAATAAAGTTACTCACTTTACAATAAGCCGTCCGTTTGTCCCTGCGGGCTTTGACTGGCGTTTCCAATTTATCTCGTCCAGAAGAAAATGGGATCGTTGAAATTCGCAACAGTAATAGGACTCTCTATCTGTTTCCATAGGCGCACAGCGAGAGCACTGACAGCTCCAGTCCGCCCCAGCTCCAGTCTGGCCGGGCTCGAGTCAGGTCTTGCTCCCCTGCTGCAGCAGCTGCTCCGGCCGCCTCTTGTTCCCTCATCTCCCGCAACTGTTCATCGCTGTATTGCGGCTCGTACAGGTAGCCGCGAGCATCAGATTCGCGCAACTGATCTTCGAAATCCCCTTCTGTCATTTCAACTTCTAAACTAACGTTACCTTCCGCTATCGTGATTAGCCCACTATACAAACTTTATACAAAGAGCAAGAGCCTGTTAGCTTAGCTTCTACAGAAAGATGGCTGACAATATCTTACTTTCTGTGAGTGAGATCCCGCCAATATATGGGCGTAGTGAAAACATGCGGAACTAGCTACTAGTACTGGCTGTAGTTTTAAGCCTCTGGCCCAAAAATCCTCCGATGACGCAAAATGACGATTTTTGCGTCATCGGAGGATTTTTTCCAAACTAAAAATACATAAATCTCTCATATCAGGGGGAAATGAGGGGGGAAGCAATCGAAAATACTACTGGTTTTCTTCTGATACAAAGCTTAATGCTAAATCCTGGAGTATCCCTTTAATTGTAGTATATGTGTTTCTTAAAGTCATCAATTTGCATTATTTCAATTTATTTATATTTTTATAATACTTACATTTATTCCAATTAATATTGTACTTATACTTTATTAATAATAGGCTACTAATATTTATTGTATTATACTTATTTTTAATTCTAAATAAAAAAAAAACATATCTGGCATACATTTGAATTGAGGCTTGCCATTGTGTTTCTTATTTGTCATCTCTGATTTAGATGCGTGTCCTCAGCCGATGCGCGGTACTGTTTAAAGGTGAACATGCAGTTTCTGCGACATTAATGCCACCTAGCAGAAAAAAGTGATGACTGAACTCAACAGCTTTTAGGGGAGCTTGTGAAGGCATCGACAGGTGAATGTAGGATACTTTCAATAAATGGTCATAAATAGGAAACGTTTAGCTGTGGTGCCATGTGTCGTGAGAGTAAGCAACTGAGCAGATAACACTGTCTAGATAGCTAATGCGCTTATTATAAACCCATCCAACGTACTCCAGGTGCATTTTTTACATAACGCGACACCCAGCATACCTGGTTAAAAAAAGTAATTGTTCGCCACTGATATATTATATATATATATATATATATATATATATATATATATATATATATATATATATATATATATATATATGTATATATATATATATATATATATATATATATATATATATATATATATATATATATGTATATATATATATATATATATATATATATATATATACATATATATTATATATTATATATATATATATATATATATATATATATATATATATATATATATATATATATATATATATATATATATATATAAAATCACAATAATTGTTGTGTGCTCCAGTTACAATCAAGCTGTGATTTTATTCAGAAAGCATGAATATATTTATTAAATAATTATATTTAAAATACAAAAAAATGCTAGCAATACCTTTTTATAATGTTGTTTTAGAAAAATATCAAACATGGCAAAAACAAACATAATGTTTTAAATTAGTTTAATTTCTACAAGTATGCAGGGTCAAATCGACCTGTATTTGAAGAAAAGCCCTATACAGAAGGGTAAAATTCTGAAGTGATGCTCTTGTTTACCCGGTCAGACGGTCTGAACCTGCAGCTCCAAATGAGATAAACGAGGGAGCAAACACTTAGGTCACCGCTGAGGTATTGATTACTATTGCACCCCGCTATCGGTCTCAACCTCTATCTCTTTCTCCTGCCCTCTCTTTCGCAAAACACTCTCTCCATCACTTTCACCTCTTCCTGGTTTGCCCTCATAACTTCTCCTTAGACACAAATGCAGACGAACAAAAACAAACGAAGGACGAGACGTCAAAAACTGCACAAGAACGAATGTTTGTTTTGAGTCACTTGTTATGTCGGGCTTTGACAATAAGCAGAATTGGATCCTTTGGACTGAAGATGGATTGCGGTGTCAGTTATCCGTGAAGTGAAGCTTGGTCTTAAAAATATGGTGTGTTTTGACAGAGAGAGGCAACTGTGACAAGCAGTGCTGGATGAATTACACAAACCCTGTACCCGATAAAATATTACTCAATTAAAAGTGCACGTTAAAAAAAAATCTGCTTGCGTAAGATTACAATAGTACCTATTTCTGCACAAAAGGGTTTAATGACAAAAACAAGTATTATTATGAGCAGTGTTGTGCTAGTTACTACTAAATAGAAACTAATTACAGTTACTAGTTACTTCATTCAAAAAGTAACTCAATTACTTTGATGATTACTTACACCAAAAAGTAATGCATTACTGTTAAAAGTAACTTTTTAGTTACTTTTTTAAAGAACGTTCATTAGTGTTCCCATTACACAAAACTGACTTAAACAGAAAGTAATTATTAAACACTTTTATTTAAGTCAGACCAGCACAAACATATCCTTGAGAGGGAATCCTTGAATATATCACAAGGATTTCTGAAATAAATAACAAAACAAGCTGAATAATATATTCAGAATCAAAAACTAAAGTGGCTTCTGCATCATAAAAGCTGTTGTGTTGAGCCCTTAAAAATGTTCCTTTTACAGCTTAAGTATGAAAACTATCAACAATGTACAACATAACACAAAACATTTTGAAATAAATAAATGAAAGCAATCTGAATTATTCAGAATCAATTTCGAGAAACTCAGCACCAAAAAACTGCTGTTATTGACAAACATAAATGATATGCATTAAAAAAAACATAATACTATATAAATGCTGTTTAAAAATTAAATCTATGAGCAATTTTCAACCCAACTATAAATCAAGAGTTGCATGTCACCAACTTATGTAAAGTAAGCTGTATGTATTCAAAGTGCAAAATCTGGTGTTGTATGTGTCCATAAAAATGTAAAGACAAACAAACAAAACAAAAAAAAAAACAGCATTTTTCCTAGCAATACAACGTAATGCATTTTATAATGCATAAAATTAGTATTCTAAGATATAACAGAAATTCACTCTGGTTACTAAACTAACCATTATTTTTAACAAACAAATATTTAATAGCAAATGTGTGCTTATTTATTTGAAACAACAAAAGATGCTTACTAGCAAGGATCTGAATGAACGTATAAGTTGAGTTTTACCCCTTCAAACCAGTGGTTACACCGCATGAGAAGAAGTCTCTCAAACCTTTGGTCAGACAGCTTGTTCCTCTTTGGAAACAGTACCAGACTTCCCAGGCTAAAAAGTCTCTCAACCGGTGCACTGGATGGAGTAGCTGCATTCTTCTTCAGAGAAATTTCCTTTATTGTGGGAAATTGTTTAAGAATCTCCATCCCTGTTTCGGCTGTTCTCAAGTAGGTCATTACTTCAGTTTCCACAGTGCTGAAGGTATCATCAGTCTCCTCAAAACAGAAAAAGTCCTGCACATTATAGGAGCTTGAGTCTGGTGTTGTCGGAGACACAGGCATCTTGGCTGCTTGCTGAACAGGGCCAGGGCGAGGGATGAGCTTGTGACACTCTGCTGCCAGCATTCCTTTGACCATCTCTTTCTTCTTCTGGTCTCTCAACCATCGCAGTTTGAACATAGGAAGTGTGACAGCTGCCAGTATTGTATCATTGCTTTCCAAGACAGAGGCAAATCGTGTTTTGATTGCCTGCAAAAAAAAAAAAAAAAAAAAAACACAGTGACACAGATATTACAATGAGTGAAAGATCCCCTCTATGTAGTTCTATGAAGGCTGTACACCACTAAGTGATTTTTGACCTATAGATATGCGTTATAAAATCATTTATTTAAACATCACAAAAACACACACATTAAGACACTGAAAATATATTTGCAACTGATTGGACAAAACTAAAACTTTATTTTGCAAAAAAGGAATTATAGTATTATTACTGTTTATTTTTCATCCAGTGGGTAGGTGCAGTACTGTGTGTGTGTGTGTGTGTGTGTGTGTGTGTGTGTGTGTGTGTGTGTGTGTGTGTGTGTGTGTGTGTGTGTGTGTGTGTGTGTGTGAGAGAGAAAAGAATCAAAATTTATGTTGTGCACTTTCCATTCTTTCCAATTCTTAGGCTATATTGGTGCTTGCTCAGCTAAAAATATTAATGTTTACATCTATAAACTTCTTTTGAATATTGATGAATGTTTCTTACCTGAACTATGGCATCAGGTAGGCCAGTCGCAATAATCAGGCCTTCTTTTATCTCCAGTATCTTCGACATCAAAACTTCTATTGTGGGCAGGAGGGTGCCATAGTAACAATTTTCTTCTCCTTGCAGGATATCGAGAGCAACTGTAAGAGGCTTCATGATGGCACAGTATTCCCTCAGAAACTGAAACTCCCTCTCACCAATACATTTTAGCTCTAAACGATTAGAGATTGTACTCAAGTCAGTCATGGGTATTTCAACTATTCTTGCCACAGCATCATATAATGAATTCCACCTTGTGGAGCATGGCACAAGCAGTTTTTTGCCAACCAAATCCCCCACTAACTCTGAAGCCAAAGTTGACCGGCTTGCTTTACTCCACAGTGCTGTGCATTTGGTTGTAGCACTTCTGTGAATTGCTTTAGTCCCAGGATTTGAAAGCAGCCACTTGTCCACATCAGAGCAAGACATTAAGTTAAGTGTGTGAGAGGCACACCTCAGGTGTAGTGGTAAAACAATCGCCTCCTCTGTGGAGGTGTCAAGCACGTTTGCAACATTTGTGAAGGTAACCTCTTCATCCTCTTCATCATCGTCAGAGAGTGATTCCGGCTGATACATTTGGAAGGCTTTTACAAAGTTAGAGCCGTTATCAGTAACCGTAGCTGTAACTTTCGGTAACAGTCCATATAATGAAGGAATGTGATCGATCTCAGCAGCAATGACATCATACGTGTGTCTACCTTTTATCCTTTTACAGGCCAACGCAGCTTTCTGCCATTAAAGAGTAGCAGTGTTTATCCAGTGGGCTGTCATGCCCATGCTTTTGTTGTGGACAGACCAAATGTCTGCAGTGGTCGCGATGTATTCTAGCCCCTCAAATTTTGTCTTCAGCTCACTTTCCATTTTTGAATATTCTTTATCCAAGTAGTTGTAAAAAGTTTTTCGTCCCATTTGCTGTGTGCCGCCTGAACATGTTATCATGCTAACGAGCTGCCTGAACGCTCCACAGTAGAGACAGGCCGCATGTTTTCAACAACATACCATGCAATGGCTTTGTTGATCTGTCCCTGGCTAACAGTCCGATTAAAATCTAGTCGCTGTTGTTTGGCTGGAGGGGCTTGACTCACTTCGAGTGTGTCCACCGACACCGGGTTAGCTTCTAGCTTCGTCGAGGCATGTAGTTTCTGGAGGTGCTTCGACAGATTGGAGTTGCTGTTTATCGCAGTAGATAGGACTTTCGAACCAGAAAGACACAGCTTACATTTAACTAAAAGGTTTTTGTCTTTATGCTCAACTAAAGTGAAATAATGAGCATATTTCCACTTTGAGAAACTCGTCTTGCTCTCCCCTTGACTCGCCATGACTGCCGCAAATACTTGAATAAACAAAAACACGCCCACAGTGCATTTGCGTGTTTACAGTGGTTTGCATCCAGCAAACCTACAATGCGTTGCTGCTATAAACAGGTTAGGCTGTAGGCTACACTACAGCCAAAATTAATTAATTAAAAAAATTAACGGACAACGCACCAAATGGTGACGGTAACGGAGTTAATATATTTAAAAAGTAATGCGTTACAGTATTGGTTACTGTCAAAAGTAACTGCGTTACAGTAATGCGTTACTAGTAACGCGTTACTGCCCAACACTGATTATGAGATAATATGAGTAATCAACTAGTCAGCGATAGTCAATTAGGGAGATTTGGATGTAAAAAATGTCTTTGACTGGCAACTGCCGGGACGAAAAGCAGGTATGCTAACACGGGCGCTAAATGAGGCCAAGGGACTGATGTTTTACCTGCCTTGTTACCTTTTTCCAGCTAGTCTCCATTATACTCACTCACCTAAATGTCACTCCAGTCTGAGTCATGGCATCAATGCAGTTAGTTTGCTCTCAGTGGGGGTTTAGCCAGCAACAGTCAACATGGTAAGCAGGCATGCTAACAAGAAAGCTAAAGACCACAGCTTCTAGTGCACTGACTCTCAACGAGCAGGTCCGGACCCACTGTGGGGACCTAAGAACACTTCCAATGGGGCCGTTAGATGGCTTAAAAAGGTTTAAAATAAGATAAAACAACTAAAAATCAGGATGTAAGGTGAAATCATACTGCTTATTTTATTTTTTTCAAAAAGATAGTCCAAACATATATTAAAATTCTGTCGTTATTTACTCAACCTCATGTCATTTCAAATCTGAATGACTTTATTTCTTCTGTGGAACACAAACGATGATAGTTTGATGATTGTTGGGATTTTTTTTTTTGTTTACAAATATTTTAAAAACCTTGTAATCACAAATTACTGTAAATTGTAAATTCATGGGCAATATTGTGAGTGTACACTGTTCTGCATTTTTCCATTGCATATCAGCTAGGAGAAGCATTTTTTTAAAATAAAAAAATAAGAAAATATATGAAAAGTGGAAATAAAGCTCCAAACGGGAATTAATAGTAGGATAAAAGTGTTTATCGGGTAAGAGATAAGGGCTTTAGAGGCAGGAACAAGTATGTCACATAAGGCAGCATTCATTTATGATTTTAACAAATACAATGTGTACTACAACACAACGAGGTGCAAATAGTATCTGCCACTATTTGCATTAAGTATAAATAGCATCTAACTACAATTTTCACTTAGTGTTATATCATTTAATGTTATTTGCACATGCAAAGGAATACTTTTTTGTTGCTAGTTACAATTAGTGTAAATAGTATCTATTTCTAGTTGCACTTAGTTCCCATTTATGGCCCAATGAGTGTAACCAGGACAACCAATCAGCGCTTCATCTGCGAAAGAGAAAGTAGACCACGGCAGAAACACGAAGAAATACAGACACCCAAAGTCGCAATCTCTTGTAATCACCTTTATTCGTAACAGTTCACATTATAAATAACATTATATTAGTGTCCAAAACTGGTAACAAGTAAGGTATAAAAGTGTCATCACAATATAAAGAGATTTTGTATAATATTATAGCCTTAAGCATTAACTCAACTTTGACCCAGCGGTAAGGGAGAATGACATCATGACTGGCAGTTTAGATTGATTCAAAACCACAAAAGTATGTAGTGAAGAAATATCTGACCAAAAGAGTTGACAGAGATGTCAAAGAGTGCTGTATAAATAATATGTTTTTCTGGCAGGTAAAGCTACTGATGTTGTCACAATTTGAGCGCTGAGCTGACAGAACTTTCGCTTCTGTTTTTACATTTACATTCTAAAGGCCCATTCACACCAAGGACGATAACTAGATAAAGATAAACATATAGTTCTAATAATCATTCAAAGTTCACAGCTCTAACGATAATGTCACAGAAAAACGATATGATCAGAAATCACTTTCAGAACGATTTTATCCAGCTGATTAATGATAAAAACATTGACAGCCAATCAGAATCCACCCTGCTGTAACGAGCATTTCAAGTGACAGACAAGCACGCGCTTAGAATAAACAAAAGTCCGCTGGTGTGGAGGCTAATATAGATATCTTTATAGTTATCTTTCTTGGTTTGAACAGGCCTTAATCCAGATGATTTCAACAATGATGTATCACTTGAGTAGCAATTACAAGGACAGGTATTTAAAATCACATGCCATGCAAAGGAAGGCCATAAAAATAAATAATGCAAAATCTTTCAAAACACATCAAAAGCATTAAGGAAACTGTACAGAACTGGTCAAGAGTTTGGGGTATGTAAAATGTTTTTGAAAGGAGTCAGCTTGCTTTATTGCTCAAGACAAGGATTTATTAAGTCCACATATCATGCAAACAAGAAACTATGCTTCTAACTACAGGTCAAGAGCTGTCGTTCCAACCACACAACTTAGCGATGCTGTTTGCGAAGGTGTTTCCCGAAACCATTGTTCCAACGAACAGACTCATTGAACTATGCTGATAACAAAGGAACTTGTAAACAGTTGGCTAACGCTGCTTTTGGGAAACGCACCCCTGATTTGGTAGTCAGTTATTATAAATTATTATTGATGCTCAATTATTAATAAATGTTCTTATTATTATTTTCAATGTTGAAAACAGTTTTCAAAGTCTAATATTATTTATGGAAACCATGATACTTTTTACAGGATTTTCATTGAATAGAAAGTTCACAAGAACAGCATTTATTTGAAATATGATCTTTTGTTATATTTTGTTTAGTTTTTAATCTTACTTAACTTGAATAGTCGTGTGTCATGGTTTATACAAATGAATATATAACTGTTTTTTTTTGTTAATGCCTTTTCATATCACTGCTACGCTGATGACACACAACTCTACCTCTCATTCCAGTCTGATGATCTGATGGTTGCTGCTCGCATCTCAGCCTGCCTGACAGATATTTCTGGCTGGATGAAGGACCACCACCTTCAGCTAAACCTTGCGAAGACAGAGTTGCTTGTGGTCCCGTCTAACCCAACACGGCACCACAACTTCTCCATTCAGCTAGGCTCATCATCCAGAACTCCATCATGGTCAGCCAGGCACCTTGGAGTTGTGATTGATGATCAATTGAACTTTACATACCACAATACTAGAACGTCCCGGTCCTGTAGATTTGCCTTATACAACATCAGGAGGATCAGGCCCCTCCTATCAGAGCATGCTACACATCTCCTTGTCCAAGCGCTTGTTCTATCCAGACTGTTATACTATTGTAATACTCTCCTGGCAGGTCTTCAAGAAAGCACTGTCAAACCTCTGGCACTGATCCAGAATGCTGCAGCTAGAGTGGTCTTTAACGAGCCGAAGAGAGCTCACGTCACTCCTCTCCTCACAAAATTGCACTGGTTGCCAGTTGCTGCTCGCATCAAATCCAAGTCACTGACTTTTGCCTACAGAACAACCACTGGCTCTGCTCACTTTTACCTAAACTCGTTACTGCAGACTTACGTCCCATCCAGAAACTTGCGCTGCAAGTGAATGCCGTCTTGTGGTGCCATCTCAAAGAAGCACAACATCTCTTTCTCTGACCTTTTTCTGGTCTGTTCCCTGCTGGTGGAATGATCTGCCCAACTCAACCAGAGCTGCTGAGTCCGTGTCCATTTTCAAGAAACGGCTGAAGACACATCTTTTTCGGCAACACTTGATCCATTAATACTAACACTTTGGGCCCTATCTTGCACCCAGTGAATTGACTTTGTACACCGAGGCATGTATCATTCTTATTTTGCACCCGACACACAGCGGACTTTTGCCTCCACAGACACACGGCGGTAAATTAGGGAATGAACTTGCGCTCCCGGGGACGGTACAGCGAAAAGAGGAGGTGTGTTCTGCCGCAAACGTTCCCTGGTGCTATTTTGCAGTTTCAGAAAACAATTCCGCCACAGACCAGGAAAAACCTAGTCTAAAGTTTGTGGCGCGTTATTCAGATACTATTTTAAGGGCGCATGCATTGCCATAATGTAGCGTATGCACAACAAACATACACTTTGCTTCTCTCATTTACACAGACGCAGCAGTTCTTAAATGAATAAATTTAATGCAAATGTAAATACTGTATATCAAAATAGAAAACGGTTATTTTAAATAATTGTAATAATATTTCACAATGGTACTGTTTTCACTGTATTTGTATTAAATAAACGCAGCCTTGCTGAGCAGAAGAGACTTCTTACAAAAACATTAAGAAATCTTAATTATTCCAAACTTTTGGCTGGCAATGTGTGCTAAGCACAAGATTGTTTTGTAAAAACCTTTTTCTGCAAACTAATTAAATCCATTAAAAACGAGAAGGAAAGAAAAAAACATTTAATTGTGACAGTATGCTGACATAAACACTAAATGCCATTTGGCCCAGAGTGCAAGACGACAATAGAATGAGCGACAGCTCTCTGTTGACAAAAAAGGGAGTGATCTAATTTGCCCCAGTTGTGTCTGCGCCCAAACTCAGTTTATGGAACATGTATTGGACGGGATTCAACTGGGTGTTTATTGAAGTCCTGAACCTTTCCATCTCTCATTAAATTGATTCATGGGCCCAATAAGCAGTGCCGGGGCAGCAGGTGTGGATGTTGGTGTGAGAGTTGAGTCTGAATTCATCCATCACCCTGAGCAGGCAGAGTTAAGACCGATCTCACACGACTCCTCCAGAGGCCCTCCTGTCAGCCCACGAGCTGCTCACCTGCTCCCACATCTGAATGACCCCTTCACAATTACACACACGTGCAGATACAGAGAGATAGAAAGATACTGTGGACATCGGGCCCACATACGTGCAAAAACTCCCAGGCAACTAAAAGAGCGCAGAGGGTCAAAACTGCTGTCCAAAGTGCACCTTTCAAATGAGGTTAAGCTGGTGACATGTTCATTAATCAACTTCTAAGAGTGCTTACTTGGATACAAGCACAGCTTGATGCAAGGAACGTTCAGTGTGTGTGTGTGTGTGTGTGTGTGTGTGTGTGTGTGTGTGTGTGTGTGAGTGTGTGTGTGTGTGTGTGTGTGTGTGTGTGTGTGTGTGTGTGTGTGTGAGTGTGTGTGAGTGTGTGTATTGGTCTTGCAAATTGTAGCCTCTTTTTCCTATTTGTAGTGGAGATGAGTGGTACCCGGTGGGGTCTTCTGCTGTTGTAGCCCATCCGCCTCAAGGTTGTGCGTGTTGTGGCTTCACAAATGCTTTGCTGCATACCTCGGTTGTAACGAGTGGTTATTTCAGTCAAAGTTGCTCTTTTATCAGCTTGAATCAGTCGGCCCATTCTCCTCTGACCTCTAGCATCAACAAGGCATTTTCGCCCACAGGACTGCCGCATACTGGATGTTTTTCCCTTTTCACACCATTCTTTGTAAACCCTAGAAATGGTTGTGCGTGAAAATCCCAGTAACTGAGCAGTTTGTGAAATACTCAGACCGGCCCGTCTGGCACCAACAACCATGCCACGCTCAAAATTGCTTAAATCACCTTTCTTTCCCATTCTGACATTCAGTTTGGAGTTCAGGAGATTGTCTTGACCAGGACCACATTAATAAAGTAATTGAGGCAACTGCCATGTGATTGGTTAATTAGATAATTGCATTAATGAGAAATTGAACAGGTGTTCCTAACAATCGTCAATTTATAATAATAAATGTTTCGGAATTTAAATATCGTGTTA
This sequence comes from Siphateles boraxobius, assembly GCF_051911475.1. Lineage (NCBI taxonomy): Eukaryota > Metazoa > Chordata > Actinopteri > Cypriniformes > Leuciscidae > Siphateles > Siphateles boraxobius. The sequence goes on along the minus strand of NW_027508920.1, from coordinate 15,679,632 downwards.
TTATCATTGATTCCAAACTTAAGTTCAATTCTCCGATTTCAAACACTGTTAAGAAAATAAAATGTAATTTATCTAATTTTCCATATGTCAGGAATTCAATGTCTACCCAAGCTGCCAAAATGTTTATGCACTATATGATATTTTCACATAAGAATTATTGTCTAACTACGTGGTCTCCGGCCAACCACTCCACCTTAATACCAATACAGACTATATATAAACAAACGCTACATTTTTTTGATAAGAAACCACGTCATTTTCATCATTGTAAGATTTTATCAAAATATAATTTCTTGAGTTGGGAAAACTTTAAGTTTTCAAATGGCTGTCTAGCTTATACAATTCTTAATGGCCTGCCCCCACCACCTCTTAGTGAGTTTATGAGTTTAAGATCGGATAACAGTCGAATCACTAGAGGTAAACTTAGAAGGGACTGTGTTATTAGTTTCAGGAAAACTGCTTTTAGTCAGTCTGCCTTCTCTATTAAAGCCTCAAAAGAATGGAATGACATCCCAACGTCAGTTAGAGAATTAAATAGTTATAATGGATTTCGTACTTCTTTTAAAACTTGGCTTTTTAGCATGCAAATATGTCAAAAAAAAAAAAAAATTATGTTTTCTCTGTGATTTTGTAAATTGTAGAGTTTGTTGTATTTTATTATGTTTTGATTAAATTGATGTATTTGCATTGTATTTTTAAGTTGGCTATTGTACATCTGGTCAAGGACTGCAGATGAAAACTAGCCTTTTGGCTAACTGTGGTATATTTTGACTTGTCATGTAAATATGCATTGCCCTTGTAATAAAAAACAAACAAACAAAATAATCCTTTAGGTGAGTGTAAGTCAGATAGAATAAATGGTATGCATTTTTGGCATGCTGTCCGAGGAGAGGGCTCCGGGCTCGGTATTCGGCCCGAACCCAGAGTACTCCCACCGTATTCCTGGCTGTGGAAGGAACAAGCCAAGTGTGAGGTGACGGGATGCTGAATATATATATATATGCTTCCTCTCATGCTGATGCGATAGAGATGATGATTGTTGATGACAAGTTAATTGGATTGATTATTTGAACATGCTCCTCCCAAACTTTGTATTTATTGCATACGCATTTGTTGGAGTTTCCCTTTCAGGCAACATTTATGGGAGGATAGTATTTCAATGAATCATGCAAAATGATTTACTAAGGTATTTGTCTTTTTTTACAAGTCAAGTACATTTTTGTAGCGCTTTTTACAATACACCGTATTTCAAAACAGCTTTACAGATGTTTAATGTTTATGTCCTATTATTAAAGCTGCAGTCCGTAACTTTTTTTGTGATACAAATGTACAAAATGTATATAATAATTGAGTGTTCTGTTTATTAACTGCTAGAGCGCCAAAAGTTATGGACTGCAGCTGTAATATCTTAATATTGTCGTGCCTTATACTCACATTTAGCAAATTAGAGCTGGGCAATGATATAGTTATATGTTAATAAATATATATATATTTATATATATATATATATATATATATATATAATAAAATAGAAATTCAGGCAGTTGGAATTATTTATACATAACAAATAAACAAACAAATGGTGTGTATTTGCCTATAGCTATATTTTTGAGGACAAAAAAAAGAAAAAAAGTAAAACATCTGGCAAAACTTATTCAATTGGGGAAAAAATGGTTATACTGTTCCGTCCAACAAAACAATGAAAATGCGTATCTATACGACAAATTTAATTTCTTGTGCCATTTATACGGCAAAACTGTTTTTTTGCGTTCATATGCTACGCACTGATAACCCCTTGGGTAGGATTAGGGGTGGGGAGTGCATGCGTATTACACGCCATAAAGTGCGTATCATATTCACGTGAAAACTGCGTATCATATGCACCCAAAAACTAATTTTGTCGTATAAATGGCGTGAAAAATTACTTTTGTTGTATAGATACGCACTTGTATGAGATCGGGCTGGTTCCGTCAGGCTACTTTAGACATTCTACTAATTATGTAACTTTGCAACTATGTCAACTAACTCTCATTAGAGTAATAGTTGACTGTTTGAGTTAGGGTTAGTAGTGTAACTTTCCTTCTTTTACATTTCTTCAAGTTACTATTGAGGGTTTACCACATAGATCAAATAACTTGTTTGATGAACTTGAGCAAACATTCTTGTGTTTTCTTTTTTAGTTGTTTTATTCCCCCAAAGCTGGCACTTTAACAATAATTCAAAATAAGTACTAGAAAACCATTGTCTTTGATTTCACATAAATAAACAAAAACAAAACAAAAAAATGTTAGATCAATCTTAAGGGTTCTTATCTGCGATGAATTTCTGTCAAGGGAGAAAAATTGAAGTTATAAAACCTGAAGGAGGAGAAAAAACATTGAGTGCGCTGACATATGTTGCTATGAAGAAAAACATTGAGTGCGTTGAAATATTTCACTCTTCTTTAGCATTGTCCATTCTGTCTGGAGAGAAGAAACAAACAAATCCACTCCGCCACACAGGGGCGTAGCACAAGATCCCGGGCCCTATGCATAGGCAGTACTTATGGGCCCTGCCTATCTATTCATACTAAAAGACAAACAAAACTTTTGTCACTAGTCATTTTTATCTGGAGAAAAAAGGCAAAATGAAACAAATGCCATTGCTTACAGCTCACCTGGTCTCAAATCCGAAGAGGAGGATGAAGGGTCTGTTGCTACTCCACTCTCTGATGTGACAGTTTCTGAAACTGAGGGCCATGTGTTTCACAGTGTTAAGATCTGCTTCTACTAAATCTGACATAAAAATAATGTTGACATTATATGTACAGGTGAAACTCAAAAAATTAGAATATCGTGCAAAAATTCATTTATTGCAGTAATTCAAAATTATCAAATAAAGGCTTGAAATATTTCACTTTGCATCTAATAAGTCTATATAATATATTAGTTTCACCTTTTAAGTTGAATTACTGAAATAAATTAACTTTTGCATGGTATTCTAATTTTTTGAGTTTCACTGTAGCTACAGATGAGCTACCAAGCTACCTATGAGTGACACTGATTAGCCTAGGTTTTAGCCTAGGCTTTTAGCCTAGGTTTTAGATATTATAGCCTATTAATTTAAAATTAAACATGTTTCAAATTAGGCTATTATAATGAAGTTTTGTATGCAAACAGCATTATTAGTGTACAGTTTATTTATTTAGCCTTTACCTCAGATTACATGTATAACCAAATTATCATCTGAAAGTGTATGTTCTGCCAGAACTATAATATCTAAAATTAGCAATAATAGGCTAATCAGTGTCACTCATAGGTAGCTTGGTAGCTCTGTAGCTACAGTGAAATTTGAAAAATTAAAAAAATTCTGCTCTTTCATTGGATTGTCTCAGTTCATTTTTAGCACTAACGATCGCGGAGATATTCGAGCAGTTTAGCACTATACATTTCGTGTTCTGGTTTGTGCTCACCTTTCTTTGAAAAGAAGTCAGTAACCAATTGTTTCCCCCCATTTTGTTTTCTTTCCTTCTCCTGTCTTTCCTGTGATGGCAAAAACCACAGAAGCAATAATGCAAGTGAAGAATCTTTAATGTAACGATCACGGTCAGATGACACAAAACAAGACTGGTAGCGCAGGGACAAGATGGTCAGGGTCCCAAGTGAAGAGTCTTGAAGTGAAGTGAAGTGAAGGTCCAGGTGAAGTGAGGTAATCCACGGCAGTGATAATCCCAGGGAACACGAAACAAGACACGAGTTGACACGCCGACAGGAAAGGAATAACCACACACACAACGAAGGACATCCAACAACGATCTGACAATGAGAGTACAAAAACAGTGAGTATAAATAGGGAATGGGATGAGCTGCAGCTGGTGGGTGGATAATGATCAGCTGGAGCGCTGATCAGCAGGATCGCTGATCAGCAGAATGGAGTGGTGACGCCCACTCACACACACCCACACAGATAACAACAGAAACACGAGACAAGAAGGAATCAATAAATTTATGAACCGTGACAGTACCCCTTCTCCTAGGAACGCCTCCTGGCGTTCCCAGACTCCCTTACCTGTCGATTGTAATCATCAATAAGGGAATGATCCAGGATGTCTCTAGCCGGTACCCAACTTCTCTCCTCCTGACCGTAACCTTCCCAGTCCACCAAGTACTGGAATCCGCGTCCCCTCCGCCTTGAGTCCAGAATACGATTTACCAAATAAGTGGGTTCCCCTTCTACGAGTCGCGGCGGGGGAGGAACCGGGACTGGCGGATTAATCCGAGAATAAAACACGGGCTTGATCTTGGATACATGGAAGGCGGGATGAATCCTCCTGTACACTGGAGGCAATTTGAGGCGGACTGTCACCGGACTAATGATCTTGGTGACAGTAAACGGGCCAATGAATTTGGGAGCAAGTTTGTTAGAAACGGAGCGGAGAGGAATGTTCTTAGTAGAAAGCCACACTTTTTGACCAACGACGTATACGGGAGGCTTTGACCGGTGGCGATCGGCCTTGGCCTTGGTGCGCTCCCCCACCCGGAGTAGAGTCTCACGGGCTCTAGTCCAGGTGCGGTGACACCTCTGGACAAAGGCGTGGGCGGAGGGAACCGCGACCTCGGATTCCAGACTGGGAAAAATAGGTGGCTGGTATCCTAAACTACACTCAAACGGAGACAGGCCCGTAGCTGACACTGGTAACGTATTGTGGGCGTACTCCACCATGGACAGTTGTTGGCTCCAAGAGGAAGGATTCTTGGAGACCAAACATCGTAACACCCTTTCCAGATCTTGGTTGGCTCTCTCGGTTTGACCATTGCTCTGGGGATGAAACCCTGAGGACAGACTAACAGTCGCTCCCAGTAATCTACAAAACTCTTGCCAAAATTTGGACACAAACTGGGGTCCTCTGTCGGAGACCACGTCTGTCGGGAGGCCATGAATACGAAAGACGTGATCTACGACTATCAACGCTGTCTCCTTAGCTGAGGGTAATTTGGGTAAGGGAATAAAGTGAGTCGCCTTCGAGAATCGGTCCACCACGGTTAAAACCACCGTGTTACCCTGAGAGGGTGGGAGGGCTGTGATAAAATCTAGAGCGATATGGGACCAGGGTCTCGAAGGGACAGGCAGCGGTTGAAGGAACCCATCTGGGGGTCGATTGGAAGTCTTACCAGTGGCACAGACAGAGCAAGCCAAAACAAAACTGTGGATGTCACGAGCCATACGTGGCCACCAGAATCGTTGCTTGGCTAAAAAACTAGTACGGTTAACTCCCGGATGGCAAGCCACGTTGGAACAATGAGCCCACTGGATAACGTCAGACCTTAATTCCTCTGGCACAAATAAACGGTTCGGTGGGCAGGCGGGCGGAGGCATTACCCCTTCTAAGGCCTTCTTGACCCTCGATTCGACCTCCCATACGAGTGTGGAGACGAATAGATTCCCCGGTAAAATGCACTCGGGAGTAGACGGGCGTTCGGATCGATCAAAAATGCGCGACAAAGAATCGGGTTTGATGTTTTTGGAACCCGGGCGGTACGAGAGAGTAAAGTCAAAACGTCCGAAAAAAAGTGCCCACCGAGCCTGCCTAGAGTTCAATCTTTTGGCAGTTCTGATATATTCCAAATTCTTATGGTCGGTCCAGACGATAAAGGGTACCCCTGACCCCTCCAACCAGTGACGCCATTCCTCCAACGCTAACTTGACTGCCAACAACTCCCTGTTACCAATATCATAATTGCGTTCGGCAGGGGATAAACGATGGGATAAAAACGCGCATGGATGAACTCTGTCGTCTGTGGGAGAATGCTGAGATATCACCGCTCCTACCCCCACCTCTGACGCGTCGACCTCCACCACGAACTGCCGTGATGGATCAGGGGTAATCAGGATAGGGGCCGAAACAAAGCGGTCCTTCAGTTTGGCAAACGCTGTCTCAGCAGCGTCTGACCACCTGAACGCAGTTCTGGGGGAGGTCAAGGCGATCAGAGGCGAGGCTAGTTGGCTGAAATTACGAATAAAACGCAGGTAAAAATTGGCGAATCCCAGAAACCTCTGTAGGGCCTTACGGGAATCCGGGATTGGCCAATCTACCACAGCCTTAACCTTCTCGGGATCCATGCGAATTCCCTCAGACGACACAATGTATCCTAGAAATGGAACAGACTGTGCATGAAAAACGCATTTCTCCGCCTTGACAAAAAGCCCATTCTCTAGCAGCCTCTGAAGCACTCGCCGGACGTGCTGCACGTGTTCCTGGAGAGAAGATGAAAATATCAATATGTCATCCAGGTAGACATAAATGAACTGATCGACCATATCTCGCAGCACGTCATTGACGAGAGCCTGGAAGACTGCTGGGGAGTTGGACAGCCCGAAAGGCATGACCAAGTATTCAAAGTGCCCCCTAGGGGTGTTAAAAGCAGTCTTCCATTCATCCCCCTCTCTAATGCGGACCAAATGATAAGCATTACGTAGATCCAATTTCGTGAAGATAGACGCTCCCTGCAACCTCTCGAAGGCTGAAGACATCAACGGCAAAGGATAGGTATTCTTTACCGTGATGTTGTTCAACCCTCGGTAATCAATGCAAGGTCGCAGAGATCCGTCCTTCTTCCCCACGAAAAAGAACCCCGCCCCCGCTGGAGAAGAAGAATGACGGATGAACCCAGATGCTAGAGAATCAGAAATATATTTCTCCATAGCCTCCCTCTCCGGGACAGAAAGTGAATATAACTTGCCTTTAGGCGGAGACTTACCTGACAGCAAATCTATAGCACAGTCATAGGGACGATGAGGAGGTAGAGAAGCAGCACGAGACTTACTGAACACTTCCTTCAGGTCTGAGTACTCCGCGGGCACGTTAGATAAATCCACTGCCTCCTCCTGAAACACAGAGACAGCAACAGACGAACAGGCAGACACAAGACAGGACTCATGACATCTACCACTCCATTCTAACACAGATTTCTTTAACCAGTCGATCTTGGGGTTGTGTTCAGTTAACCAAGGGTGTCCGAGAACGATGGGTGCAAGTGGTGAGTTCATGATATAAAAGGAACATGTCTCAGTGTGGTTTCCAGATGTGGTGAGTGTGATGGGTCCGGTGATGAGGGAGATGGTAGGAAGATCTTGACCATTGAGTGCCTGAACTGCTATTCTGCTGGTGAGTGGTAGAAGGGGAATGTTAAATCTTAGAGCAAAACCATGGTCCATGAAGTTACCTTCTGCCCCAGAATCCACCAGTGCCTGACAGTCGTGATTGTTGCCTGACCATCTTAGTCTTACCGGGAGGAGGGTCGATGTAGATGAGGACTTCGCAGCGGAGATCCCACCCGACAGTAGCCTCAACCTTACTGTCGGGCTTGGCCTTTTACGGGACAGTTGTAGGCGAAGTGTCCCGCGGCCCCACAGTAAAGACATAGTCCTTGGGATCTCCGCCTCTCCTTCTCCTCCCGGGAAAGCCGAGCTCGCCCGACCTGCATGGGCTCGTGATCGTAGACGGGGCTGACCGCGTCCCCGCCGCTGGATCGTGGGCTCTCAGCTCCTCCCCTGGCCCGATTCGTGGGTGCTCTCCGTTCCACTCTCGATAAGCGTGCGTCCACACGAAGGGCCAGATCCACGAGTCCGTTGAGAGATGTTGGGAGATCCAGGGCGTAGATCTCCTTTTGAACGCGGTCAGCCAGCCCATGCAGGAACATGTCCCACTCCGCCTCCTCGTTCCAGTGACACTCTGCCGCCAGGGTTCGAAATTCGATGGAGTAATCCGATACTGATCTTTCCTCCTGTCGTAACTCTGCAAGCATCCGAGCCGCCTCTCTCCCGGCAACCGCCCTGTCAAAAACCCTTTTCATCTCGGCGGAGAGTGTCTGGAACGAGGCGCAGCATGGATCCTGGTTCTCCCACACCGCCGTTCCCCAGAGAGCAGCCTTCCCAGTCAGTAATGTGAGCACAAAAGCCACCTTCGAACTCTCCTGGATAAATGTGCGAGGCTGCAGGGCAAAGTGCATAGAGCAACGTGTTAGAAAAGCACGACAGAAACTTGGCTCACCATCGTAGGTCTGTGGGATGGGTAGGCGGGGTTCTGACTGGGAGACTCCCTCAGCTGGAATGAGGGGAACGGCCGGTGCGGGGGGCGCAGTGGGATCTCGTAGCTGTTGTATCTGCTGGGTGAGCTCGGACACCTGCGCCACCAGTACTTGGACAGCGCGTCCCGTCTCATTAAGGTTCCTCTCCTGGGTCTCCATGCGCTGAATGCTGGAGTTAATGAAATCCTCCAACGGGCTCACCTCACTCGCTGCTTCCATTACTGGTCAGATCGTTCTGTGACGGCAAAAACCACAGAAGCAATAATGCAAGTGAAGAATTTTTAATGTAACGATCACGGTCAGATGACACAAAACAAGACTGGTAGCGCAGGGACAAGATGGTCAGGGTCCCAAGTGAAGAGTCTTGAAGTGAAGTGAAGTGAAGGTCCAGGTGAAGTGAGGTAATCCACGGCAGTGATAATCCCAGGGAACACGAAACAAGACACGAGTTGACACGCCGACAGGAAAGGAATAACCACACACACAACGAAGGACATCCAACAACGATCTGACAATGAGAGTACAAAAACAGTGAGTATAAATAGGGAATGGGATGAGCTGCAGCTGGTGGGTGGATAATGATCAGCTGGAGCGCTGATCAGCAGGATCGCTGATCAGCAGAATGGAGTGGTGACGCCCACTCACACACACCCACACAGATAACAACAGAAACACGAGACAAGAAGGAATCAATAAATTTATGAACCGTGACATTTCCTTTCTTTTTTGGTGGCCTGATTTAGCTTTCTTTGAGAAAGACATTTCTACAGCGCTCAACGAGATGCAGCTCAACTAACATTTACAAAATGCGTGCAGATGGACTAAACCATTTGGCGCATTAGCAAGGGGTGGGGACCATAAGACCTTCAATCAATCAATCAACCAAGTTATTCAGTTAATACACTAACTTTACATTTCATCTGACATTCATTATGAAATTTAATTAGGAAATGAAAATATCAAGGTAAAATAAAATATATTCCAGACTTTTCAAGGGCCCTCTCTCCCCTCGGGGCCCTGGTAATCAGTACTGGTTTTACCCCCAGTCCGACGCCCCTGCCGCCACATATCATCCTTTTTAAACCATCTTAAGTTATGCTTTCTTCCCAATTCACCCTAAGACGTGAATGAAAATATCAGCCCTTACATTGAGCTTAAAGGGGTAGTAAAAAACGATTTCACTTTTCTAACTTTAGCTAGTGTGTAATGTTGCTGTTTGAGCATAAACAACATCTGCAAAGTTACAGTGCTCAAAGTTCAAAGCAAAGGGAGATATTTGCTTTAAAAAAAACAAAAGAATTCTAAGGACTACAGCAAACGACCAGTTTTGGACTACACGACATCCCTCCGGGTTTGCTGATGTCAGTAAATCCCATTATTTACATAAACCCCTCCTCCGAGAATACTTAATAAGTGGGGCGAGGCCATTTTATATTGCTGTTTTTAAGATGAGTTGTCGCAATGCCGTCGAAACGCTGCTGTTTTTTTCATCCCGGTTGCAGGTCCACTTTGTTCAGCCTTATAGGGACGAAGGAGTTAGGGATCAATGGTTAAAATTTATTTTTAACTTGGTCCCTCATAATTATGACCCAAATCTCACTCTATGTGCTGAACATTTTACGGAGGAAAGCTTCCACAATCTTTGCGAGCTCAATGCAGGATTCGCACATCGGCTTGTCCTGAAAAATGGAGCAGTTCCAACTTTAAAAACAGAAGCTTTTGTTTACGGGCCACAACCTGTAAGTATGATTTATTTTTCGTCGATGTGTTTTCCTGTAATAGTTTGTATTGTTAATTGTACGTTGTAGTAAGGAAGTAAACAAATGACAACGCTGTTTGGCTCTGCTGGTTTGTTAAATGCTCATTCATACTTAACGTTATCCGACAACCACCTAACGTTACAAACTTTTTTTTAATCTCAACAGCAAACTTGGAATTATGGTAATTGATCCTTTGATTAGAGCTTTTATGTATTGTATTTCGCTTGTTTATCTACAGGCATGCTGACCCTGGTTCTGTGTTTGATTTGGCTACTGCAGTAAAGCCGATGTTTAGTGTTCCTTTTGGGTTAATAGTTCTGGCGACAGATATTTGGCTACAATCATTCTAAAAATTCAAAAGTAACGGTGCCATACAGTCAGAAACGATCACTATAGATCTGCATTCTTTACTCAAAAAAATCCCTTTGAGGACTGTAGTATCATTTGTTAGAACGATTATATGAAATTCTTGTTTATGAAGCTTATTTTCTTGTAATTCTATAATAATTAGTACAATTAAATAACAGCGTATATAAAAAATAATGAGAGAACAACAAAAAACAAACCTTTCTGAAACGTCGTTTAACAGCCGCTCTTGAACAGGTTCTGCTCGATCCTCTTCACTAACATTCTCTGGGTCCGACTGACGCCATTGTTTATAATACACCAAAGCACAAATTACCGGTAAAGGTAAGGGGCGTGACGTTTCCGGAAAACGTGCACTAGACGGTTAGCGAATCACAACACACTGGGCCAGCTAACCCAGCTGAAAAATAACTGTTACAGATATTTCACTCTGTTACAGTAGAACAAGTTGACATACTTGCAAAGTTACTTATAGTCAGTAGAATGTCCGTTGGGCAGCATCAAAATAAAGTGTTAGCAGATATTGAGCAGACATTCTACTAATACTCTAATGAGTTGACATGCAGTTGCAGAGTTACTTATAGTTAGTATAACGGCTAAAGTGGACCATCAAATAATGTGTTACCTAGTAAAATTTAAAATCACCAACCAAATGAGGAACAGCCGGAGAGATGAGAATGGCTGAAAATAATATTCAAAAAATGGAGAACAGTTTGTGTGAGTGTTAGGTTTAGAGAGTAGAAAATAGAAAATATCACAAACTTATTATAAAACATGAAAAAGTCCTCATTTTGAAAGAATAGTCATCTTCCAGAAATTCTTGGCTAGGAACTTGTTATTTGTCTTGTGTGAAGCTTAGTACAGTTTCCTTGGAAACCTCTAATGATAAATAAAGAGGTTGACTAATGAGGTCTGATGTGCAATTATGAAATGTATGTGATGGATTAGCTTTATGTTATAAAAGCCTTTCATTACAGTTAACCTCTGGCAGCACCTATCACACTGAATGTTAAATATATCTACTATTATCGCTACCTTGACTGACACTGCGAGGGTGCTACTTTGCGACAGTCTCTACGGGGTACTTATAATGAAATAAAACTTTAAAATTGATATTAAAATATAATTAAATGCACATGTTTGCTCATAATCAGTCTACAAGCTGCCTATCAGTGGCAAATCCTACAAGTGACTATTCACAGTGTCTAAGGCACTTCTAAGGAAATGCAGTTCTGGTCACAAGAGCAGACATAAACAGGAAGTTAAACTGAGTGTGTAAAAGGCTGTCCAGGGCGACAAAAGCCTCATTCTTCATTCTGGTAAATGTAACGTAACTGTCTGTTTGGCCATTACGGTTATTGATGACTTTGACGGGGGTCATTATACATGCTGTGGACGGCATCTGCTCTTCACATGCTCTTGAGAGTGGCATTGGTCTGTAGAGGACTCCCTAAAGGACACGAGAAGAAAGTCAAGACTAGACTTCAGCACGTACAACCCACAGCATAAAGCCTTTTAATGTCAGTCTGCATTATTTAAACAAAAATAGTGTCTGTGTTTTTATTTTGAAAGATTTGAGATTACCTCAGTTGCTAACAGTAACAGTTTTATCTTGACTGTCAGGTGCTGTCCTTATGATGGAACAGAAGTAGGCCTAGTTCAACTAAAAATGTAACCATTAAAAAACAATTACTTGAAATAAAAGAAATGTGAAATGAGATATAGCTAGTTGCAATTTAGTTCATTTAGGTTAGCTAAATGCTAATGGACTGAAATAACTAAAACTTAATCTGAAATAAAAATTAGTAAAACCATAGACATATATATAAATATAATAAAAATGACAAAAACACACAACAAAATTACTAACAAAATTAAAATGACAACAGAAAATAAAAAAATAAAAACTATGTAAAAAGTATTTAAAAATATATTATTCATTAGTTATTACATAGTTATTACATAGATATATTACATATAGATTTAAAAATATATTAGATATAACATAAAAATACACATTATTATATGGCTTTCTAGAATACTTAATTCTGGTGGGATGATTGTTGCATTGAACAGATTTGTTTAAAACTGAATATCACAATAATAATAAAAAAAGCCAAAGACAATATTAACATTTATTGATCATATTAGACAATATTTTAAGGATTAAAAATGAAATAACAGAACTTAGTATTTTTTAAGTATAATTTGCTCATTAAAACATAGCAGCTAATCATAAATCCAAAGTTAGAGCAACAAACAACAAAGGGGGTAAACTTGGATTGCAATAATTGTCATGTTAGGCAGAAACACAGGAAGCAATCGCGAGTATAATACAATATTTATTTAGCACAAAACACACAAGTCCAGGGTGCAGTGAGCCAGGTGGAGATAGGTGACGCAGGGACTTCGATGGTCAATACCGGTGACGTGCAGACAAACGGTGAGACGATCCAAATCCACACGGAAGACGACGAACAGGAAACACCAGGCAGGAACACGAACCAGAAGACAGGGGAACATCAAACAACGATCTGACAAAGGTGAGAGAACAGCGGTGAGTTTAAGAAGCGTGGTGAGATGAACTGCAGCTGGTGATTGTAATGATGAACAGCTGGAGTGGATCAGGTAATGACATACAGACACGCCCCTTGCACACGTGCACTCATACAACAACATAAACACAAGACTAGAAGGAACCAGCGAATACATCTACCGTGACAGTACCCCTCCTCCTAAGAACGCCTCCTGGCGTTCTCAGACTCCCTTACCTGCCGATTGTAATCATCGATAAGGGAGTGATCCAGGATGTCCCTAGCAGGAACCCAACTTCTCTCCTCCGGACCGTAACCTTCCCAGTCCACCAAGTACTGAAATCCGCGTCCCCTCCGCCTAGAGTCCAGAATACGGTTGACCGAATATGTGGTCTCCCCATCTACGAGCCGCGGTGGGGGAGGAACCGGGACAGGCGGATTAATGTGAGAATGAAAAACGGGCTTGATTTTAGATACATGGAACACGGAATGAACCCTCCTGTACGCAGGAGGTAGTTTGAGGCGGACTGCCACCGGACTAATAATCTTGGTGACAGGAAACGGGCCAATAAATTTGGGAGCAAGTTTATTAGAAACGGTGCGAAGAGGAATGTTCTTAGTTGAGAGCCACACTTTTTGACCAACGACGTATACGGGAGGCTTTGACCGGTGGCGATCGGCCTTGGCCTTGGTGCGCGCCCCCACCTGGAGTAGAGTCTCCCGGGCTCTAGTCCAGGTGCGGTGACACCTCTGGACAAAGGCGTGAGCGGAGGGAACCGCAACCTCGGATTCCAGACTGGGAAAAATTGGTGGCTGGTAACCTACACTACACTCAAACGGAGATAGGCCCGTCGCTGACACTGGCAACGTGTTGTGTGCGTACTCCACCATAGACAGTTGTTGACTCCAAGACGAAGGATTTCTGGAAACCAAACATCGCAACATTCTCTCCAAATCTTGGTTGGCTCTCTCTGTTTGACCATTGCTCTGGGGATGAAACCCAGATGACAGACTAACCGTCGCCCCCAGTAATCTACAAAATTCTCGCCAAAATTTGGACACGAACTGGGGTCCCCGGTCGGAGACCACGTCTATCGGGAGGCCATGTAACCGAAAGACATGATCTACGACCGTAGCCGCTGTCTCCTTAGCTGAAGGTAATTTGGGTAAGGGAATGAAATGTGCTGCCTTCGAGAATCGGTCCACCACAGTTAAAACTACTGTGTTACCCTGGGAGGGTGGGAGGGCGGTAATAAAATCTAGAGCGATATGGGACCAAGGTCTCGAAGGCACCGGCAGCGGTTGAAGTAGCCCATCTGGAGGTCGATTGGAAGACTTACCCGTGGCACAAACAGAGCAAGCCAAAACAAAATCGCGAATGTCACGAGCCATAAGTGGCCACCAGAATCGTTGCTTGACTAGAAATCCAGTGCGATTAATTCCTGGATGACAAGCTACGTTGGAGCTGTGACCCCACTGGATAACGTCAGACCGTAAGCCCTCCGGCACAAATAATCGGTTCGGTGGACACCCGGGCGGAGGCGTTACCCCTTCCAAGGCCTCTTTGACCTTCGCTTCGACCTCCCATGTGAGTGTTGAAACAAATACGGTTTCGGGTAAAATACACTCGGGAGTGGACGGGCGACCGGAAAAATCAAATATACGAGAAAGTGAGTCGGGTTTGATGTTCTTAGAACCCGGACGATATTGGAGAGAAAAATCAAAACGACCGAAAAAAAGTGCCCACCGAGCCTGCCTGGAGTTCAATCTTTTAGCAGTTCTGATATATTCGAGGTTCTTATGATCAGTCCAGACGATAAAAGGTACCCCCGACCCTTCTAACCAGTGTCGCCACTCCTCCAACGCCAACTTGACTGCCAACAACTCTCTATTACCAATGTCGTAATTACGTTCGGCTGGAGATAAACGATGGGACAAAAACGCGCAAGGATGCATCTTGTCGTCTACAGGTGAACGCTGAGATAACACCGCCCCTACTCCCACCTCTGATGCGTCGACCTCCACCACGAACTGACGTGATGAATCAGGGGTAATTAGAATGGGGGCTGAAACAAAGCGGCCTTTGAGTTTCTTGAACACAGTCTCGGCTGTGTCGGACCACCTGAACGCAGTTCTGGGGGAGGTCAAGGCAGTCAGAGGCGCGACCAGCTGGCTGAAGTTGCGAATGAATCGCCGGTAGAAATTGGCGAACCCCAGAAACCTCTGCAGGGCCTTGCGGGAATCTGGACTTGGCCAATCCACCACAGCCTTAATCTTCTCAGGGTCCATCCGCATCCCCTCAGACGACACGATGTATCCTAAAAAAGGAACAGACTGTGCATGAAAATCGCATTTCTCCGCCTTGACAAAAAGCCCATTCTCTAGCAACCTCTGAAGCACTCGTCGGACGTGCTGCACATGCTCCTGGAGAGATGCAGAAAAAATCAATATGTCATCCAGGTAGACATATATGAATTGATCGATCATATCTCGCAACACGTCATTGACCAGTGCCTGGAAAACTGCTGGGGAGTTGGACAGCCCAAACGGCATGACCAAATATTCAAAGTGCCCCCTAGGGGTGTTAAACGCAGTCTTCCACTCATCACCCTCCCTGATGCGGACCAAATGATAAGCGTTACGTAAGTCCAATTTGGTGAAGATGGATGCTCCCTGCAACCTCTCGAAGGCTGAAGACATCAACGGCAAAGGATAAGTATTCTTTACCGTGATGTTATTCAGCCCTCGGTAATCAATGCAAGGTCGCAGAGAACCATCCTTTTTCCCCACAAAAAAAAACCCCGCCCCCGCTGGAGAAGAGGAAGGGCGAATGAACTTGGTTGCTAGAGAATCAGAAATATATTTCTCCATAGCCTCTCTTTCAGGAATCGAAAGCGAATATAACTTGCCCTTAGGCGGAGACTTACCTGGGAGTAAATCTATTGCACAGTCGTAGGGACGATGCGGAGGGAGAGAAGCAGCACGAGACTTACTGAACACTTCCTTCAGGTCCAGATACTCCGCGGGCACGTTAGACAAATCCCCTGCTTCCTCCTGAAACACAGAAACAGGTACAGACGAACAAGCAGAGACGAGACAAGACCTATGACATTCCTGACTCCACTCCAGCACAGATCTATGTATCCAGTCCACTCGGGGGTTGTGTTGAATGAGCCATGGGTGTCCTAGAACAACGGGTGCCAGGGGTGAATCCAGAATAAAAAATGAAATAGTTTCCGAGTGATTGCCAGAGGTGATGAGAGTGATTTCTTCAGTGGATAATGAGATGGTGGGAAGTTCTTGTCCGTTGAGTGCATGAACTGCAATCTGCTGTGGGAGGGGTTTGATGGGAATCTGAAATTTGCGTGCAAAATTATGGTCCATGAAATTACCTTCGGCCCCCGAATCCAACAGTGCTTGACAATCGTGCTGGTGGACTGACCATCTTAGTCTTACCGAGAGGAGGGTGGAGGTAGATCTTGTCGTGGATGAGGTCTTCCTGGCGGAGATCCCACCCGATAGTAGCCTCATGTTTACTATCGGGCTGGGCCTTTTACCGGACAGTTGTAGGCGTAGTGTCCGGCTCCTCCGCAGTACAGGCAAAGGCCCTGGGACCTCCGCCTCTCCCTCTCCTCCCGGGAAAGCCGAGCTCGACCCACCTGCATGGGCTCGTGATCGTAGACGGGGCTGACCACGTCCCTGCCGCTGGATCGTAGCCCGTTGGCTGCCTCAAGTGTGCGGGTGGGCGTGGCTCGACGCTCGACTCTGGACAGCCGAGCGTCCACCCGCAGGGCCAGATCAATGAGTCCGTTGAGGGTAGTGGGAAGATCCAGGGCGTAGATCTCCTTCTGGACGTGGTCAGCCAGCCCATGCAGGAACATGTCCCACTGCGCCTCCTCGTTCCATCCACACTCTGCCGCCAAGGTCCGGAACTCGATGGAAAACTCGGACACTGATCTTCTTCCCTGCCGTAGCTCGACCAATGTTCTGGCCGCCTCTCTTCCAGTGACCGCACGGTCAAAAACCAGTCTCATCTCGGCGGCGAGGGTCTGGAACGAGGCACAGCATGGATTTTGGTTTTCCCACACCGCCGTTCCCCAGAGTGCCGCTCTCCCAGTCAATAGCGTGAGCACAAACGCCACTTTGGCTTGCTCGGTCTGAAAAGTATGAGGTTGCAGGGCAAAGTGCATAGAACATCGAGTCAAAAAGGCTCTACAAAATGACGGTTCACCTGAGTATGCCTCTGGGGTGGGTAGCCGGGGTTCTGACTGGGAGGGGCTTCCTGATGATGCGGGAGGAACGGCCGGTGTGGGTGGCGCAGTGGGAGGTCGTAGGCGCTGGATCTGCTGGGTGAGCTCGGACACCTGCGTCACCAGGGCTTGAACTGCACGGCCCGTATCTCCAATCTCCTTCTCTTGCGAGTCCATTCTACGGATGCTGTGATGGATGAACTCTTCGAGTGAGGATGACGAGGCGCTCGCTGCTTCCATACCATGGTCAGATCGTTCTGTCATGTTAGGCAGAAACACAGGAAGCAATCGCGAGTATAATACAATATTTATTTAGCACAAAACACACAAGTCCAGGGTGCAGTGAGCCAGGTGGAGATAGGTGACGCAGGGACTTCGATGGTCAATACCGGTGACGTGCAGACAAACGGTGAGACGATCCAAATCCACACGGAAGACGACGAACAGGAAACACCAGGCAGGAACACGAACCAGAAGACAGGGGAACATCAAACAACGATCTGACAAAGGTGAGAGAACAGCGGTGAGTTTAAGAAGCGTGGTGAGATGAACTGCAGCTGGTGATTGTAATGATGAACAGCTGGAGTGGATCAGGTAATGACATACAGACACGCCCCTTGCACACGTGCACTCATACAACAACATAAACACAAGACTAGAAGGAACCAGCGAATACATCTACCGTGACAATAATATTATGTATTCATACTCAAACTCAAATAATTTATTGTTTCTTCCATTTTGCATGACCTCATCATACATATTCAGTGAGGGCCATCCAGCTCTAAAAAAAGAGAATATTTTGCTCTTTTTTTCATATCATTTCATTTTTTCATTACAATTTTGTGTAATATTGTCTTAGCATTTGGCAGTATGAGCAAATACTGATTCAAGGAAGAGACGCTAAATATCACAATTGATATTGCTGATATTCATATTCATCAGAGTGGAAACAGAAGGTCATATCAAGTCTATTCCATACATTGTGCTCTGGTTGTTTACTGTACAGTTACATTTTACCCAATATTATTTTGGTATTTTATGCATGCAGAAAAATTACATACTGTGCACAGTACACAAGAAAAGCATACTATTCTGAACATATCCATAGTCAGTCTAAGGAAATATTGATTATTTGTTTACTTTATCACTTCAGGAACTTATTATTTTTGTGATTGAAACTTAACATTTCCTTCTTGACATATTGGTTTTAAAACACATATGGCTGTCACATACATCACTAGTCCATCACAAATATACCTTTTCTAATTGTTGTAATTCTGTCTTATCTTCCTCCTGCTCTCTGTCTCTTCATGTACACACGCTCTAACACACTCTCAAACTTACTCCTCTGTGCAGGTGGTAGTCTTTACTATTGATTCCTAACATTCAGCTGTGTGGATCTGATTGATTGATTGATTGGTGGGATGCTCAACAGCTGCTGATTTACAGAGTCTGTAAAGGCCTCAGACCACGAGCTGATTCTTAGACAGTCCATCAGTAAACGTTTGAATTTGAGTGAGCTTTGAGTGAGGTTTAAGTAAGGGATAATGTACAGAAGAAGGGTTTTATATCAAAAGGTAATATTCATCAAAAAACAAACCTTTATGTCATAAAGGGTTTGTTTTTTGATGAACATTACCTTATGTTCAGGGAAAATAGAAGTTGCTATAGGAAAAGCCACTGTTGGTCTTTTTTCATATATAATGATTCACTTCGAAACTTGCTTTCGAAAGCAGATTTACAGCTAGCGTTTTTATTTTATTTTATGCAATATCCCAAAATGTGCATAAAAATAGGTGGATGGAAACATAGCTATAGTTCAAAACATAAAACAATTTGCATATTGCCTTTATCAGAGTGTCTATTTGCAGTAAGTGCAAATAGCCAATGTTGTTGGCAGAGACTAGACTAACTCCACAGGGCACTGATCAGGGAGTCTGCAATTATAAGGGCTTACTCAGTCACAAAATCCTTCCAGTGAACTGAAACATTCCCTGAAAAATTGCACAATGCTTCCTATGCTCCCTTATCGGAAATTACGTCACATTTCTTGAGTGCGAAACATAAAATAGACGAGCAAACGCAATAAATATAATGACACACAATAGAAGATTTGAAAAGACAAAACATTTTTTTTTATCGTATGTCAGTATAAACACATATTGCTAGACATGTAGTGAACCAATCTAAACTTTTTAATTAATATTCGGCTGCAATTTGGTAAGGATATGTAACAGAACAATTTGTTTAAACACCTAAAAAATAATATAAGAAAGATATGGGTCCTGCTCTTTGTTGATTAATACCACTGGTGACATTCAACAATGTTGTACATTTACGTTGTACGTATCATGCCGCTGGAAATTGAGTAATCACTTTCCCAATGTGTAGTGAACAATGGTCTTTACCAGTGCCCGGATTCGTGTACTCGATATACTGATTCGTGAGCTCTGGAGCTAGGGAGCTGATTAAAATGCACCCCATGGCTCCCTTCATGAACCTCAAAAAACACCTTTACTGATCAGCAGGTTCAATATGGTGGGATTAGGCGTCGGTGTAGGGGAGGGCTTAGGGATAAGGACAGTAATGTCCCAAAAAGGCAGTATCCATTTATAATTTTAATAATGATATACAATGAATATGTTAATGCATATTCACAGTGTACTACAATAAACAGAGGTGCAAATAGTATCTGCCACTAATTGCATTAAGTATAAATAGCATCTGACACTATCTACACTATAGAAAATATTGCTATTTTCAAAAAAACAGCCTATTATTAATCTGCAATTCAGGCTAACATGTTAGCTAATGTGCTGGAGTGTACATTTTTGGAGGACGTTAATAGCTCAAAATCAAATCTTAGAGTGCTAAGTTGTAACCAATAGCCTAAAATTACACTATGCACCATATTATTTTTTCTTCTTGAATATTAAAGAAGAAATGATCTATCTGTATATCTATGTATTTATGTATGTATGTATGTATGTATGTATCTATCTATCTATCTATCTATCTATCTTTTTTACATAAAAACATGCCACTTGAGGCTGCAACAGTGTTTACTGTAGTGTAATGCTTTATATGCTATATAAAGAATTGCATTCAAATTATATAGCTAAACTCACTCTTAGCATCACGTTGTTTCATGTTTAAGACTAGACAATGTTCACACTTTGACATAAATCAGTTCTATAAGAAATATAACACTCAAGAATAAAAATACGTATTGATACTGCAAGCCACATACATTTCTGAAAAACAGCAGAGAATACATCTAAAATGTTCTTTCAAATGTGCTGCAATTCACATCTCTTCCACAATATAAAGACCTTGGATGTCTGAAACCTCGACTCTTGAATAAGCACAGCCTTATAGTTATGCTTTGGTGGCCAGATACACACTGCAAAAATGTTTTTCTTACTTAGTATTTTTGTCTTGTTTCCAGTCCAAATATCAAAAAAAAAAAAAAAATTAAAAACAAAAATCAAGATGCATTTGCCAGAACAGTAAAATGCCATAAGATATTATGTCTTGTTTTCTGGGGGAATTAATCAAAATTAGGGTGAGTTGTTGCTTAAAAAAGTAAAATTATCTGCCAATGGGGTAAGAAAATGGGTTAATCTTAATTATTTTTCTTACCCCTTTTTTTTTTAAGCAACAACTCAATTTTGATTTATTTCCCCAGAAAACAAGACATTATATCTTGTGCATTTTTACTACTTTAGTAAATGCATCTTAATTTAAGAAATTTTAGACTGGAAGCAAGACAAAAATGGAAACAAGACAAAAATACTGAGTAAAAAAAAGCATTTTTGCAGTGCAATGGCTTAAAATGGTCTTTTTTCTTTTTTGCACTAACTGTTTCTCTTGTGTATATTATTTGTATACATATACATGGCAAAAAAGCTCATGTATCACCCACAAAAGTGGCACATCTTACTAGTACAAATGTAAAAACTAACAATGAATTGCACATACCTTAAATCCCCTATATGGGCTTTGTTATTAAGGTATAATTTTTTAACAGATTTTCACTAGCTTGGTTAATCACAGCACACAGTAAGTTACTGTGCTGTCTGTGTAAAAATAAGATATCTTTGAGGGCATATCATTTCCTGTTCGTCTCCTCTGTGGCCCCAAAAGCCTTTCATATGCATACCTTATCTCTATAAATTATATTTTTATGGATTACTTCAGTATTTCCGATGCACGGCCAATGCGATTCCAGTCCTTTGGGATGGATGAATTATTGCCTGTTTCTAACTCAGGTTTCTTCCCTGTCAGATGAAAAAGAAACAGTGGTTTGAAATGTAATTTGCATGCTGTCATGATAGTCTCTTGTGTTTTGCTGGAGTCTGGTCTCTGTTTCCAATGTGCACAAAATAAATTATTATTCTTTTATGGCTTTGATGTTGCTATTGCCATGTATGTTTAAGTGACATAACATCAAATTTGTGGAAAGTCACTTGTGGGGGTAAATAACAAGTTATTTATTTTTTTACTGCAATAGATGAAAAAGATCTCATTTAAATTCAGTTTAATCTCATTGGTTTTGTAAAACCAATTTTGTAAAGTTTGGATTGCCCTTTAATATTAAACTACTGCTGGATTTTTTGCCTCCTGTGTGTGTTCCGTGACAGAAGGACTCCGTCACACCTAATACAGCGGTATGTTTTGTAACATCTCTTACCCAGCCACCGAGTGGGAGAGAAGGGAGTTTTTTAAGGGGACCCGTCCCGTCTGCCCAGTCAGAGACTGTTCACGTCCCGTCTGCCCAGTTAGAGACTGTTCAGGTTCCGTCTGCCCATTCAGAGACTGTTCACGTCACGTCTGCTCAGCCAGAGACTGTCCACGCCACATCTACCCGGTCAGAGACGGATCAGCAGATGCCCATTCGCGTGGCCGCGAGGGCACGGATGGACTATTTGGAGCATCTGATACGGATCCTAGACATGCCTGTGCTCGCTGTTCAAGAGCCGGAGCCAGTGT
The DNA here is from genome assembly GCF_051911475.1 of Siphateles boraxobius. Classification (NCBI taxonomy): domain Eukaryota; kingdom Metazoa; phylum Chordata; class Actinopteri; order Cypriniformes; family Leuciscidae; genus Siphateles; species Siphateles boraxobius. The sequence goes on along the minus strand of NW_027508920.1, from coordinate 15,657,661 downwards.
CCGTTCCAGAGCCTGAGCCAGTGTCCACTGTTCCAGAGCCGGTGTCCGCTGTTCCTGAGCCGGTGTCTGCTGTTCCTGAGCCGGAACTGGTGTCTGCTGTTCCAGAGCTGGAGCCAGTGTCTGTTCCAGAGCCAGAGACAGATCAGGAGATACCCATTCTCGCAGCCGGGGGAATACCGAGCAATTATCTGGAGCGTCTGGCACGGATCCTGGAAGGACCCTTCAGACCTATTGCGTCCCTGGTTCCAGAGCCGGAACCAGTTTCTGTTCCTGAGCCAGAGCTCGTGTCTGCTGTTCCTGAGCCAGAGGCCGTGTCTGCTGTTCCTGAGACAGAGGCCGTGTCTGCTGTTCCTGAGCCGGAGCCAGAGCCAGTGCCTGTTCCAGAGCCGGAACCAGAGCCAGTGCCTGCTGTTCCAGAGCCGGAGCAAGTGCCTGCTGTTCCACAGGCGGAGCCAGTGCCTGCTGTTCCACAGGCGGAGCCAGTGCCTGCTGTTCCAGAGCCGGAGCCAGTGCCTGCTGTTCCAGAGCCGGAGCCAGTGTCTGCTGTTCCAGAGCCGGAGCCAGTGTCTGCTGTTCCAGAGCCGGAGCCAGTGTCTGCTGTTCAAGAGCCGGAGCCAGTGTCTGCTGTTCCAGAGCCGGAGCCAGTGTCTGCTGTTCCAGAGCCGGAGCCAGTGTCTGCTGTTCCAGAGCCGGAGCCAGTGTCTGCTGTTCCAGAGCCGGAGCCCGTGTCTGTTCCTGAGCCGGAGCCAGTGTCTGTTCCTGAGCCGGAGCCAATGTTTGTTTCTGTGTTTGTGTCTGTCTTTGTGGTTGTTACTGTTCTGGTGTCTGTTCCTGAGCCAGTGTCTGTTCCTGAGCCAGTGTCTGTTCCTGAGCCAGGTTCTGTTCCTGTGCCGTGGCCGCCCGAGGGGTCGTCTCCGCCCTGGCCGCCCGAGTGGTCTGCTTCGCCCTGGTCGTCACCGCCCTGGCCGCCCGAGGGTTCTTCACCGCCCTGGCCGGCCGAGGGTTCTTCACCGCCCTGGCAGCCCGAGGGTTCTTCACGGCCCTGGCCGCCCGAGGGGTCTTCACCGCCCTGGTCACCCGAGGGTTCTTCACCGCCCTGGCTGCCCGAGGGGTCTTCACCGCCCTGGCCAACCGATGGGTCGTCTGCTTCGCCCTGGCCGCCCAATGGGTCGTCTGCTTCGCCCTGGCCGCCCGATGGGTCGTCTGCTTCGCCCTGGCCGCCCGATGGGTCGTCTGCTTCGCCCTGGCCGCCCGATGGGTCGTCTGCTTCGCCCTGGCCGCCCGATGGGTCGTCTGCTTCGCCCTGGCCGCCCGATGGGTCGTCTGCTTCGCCCTGGCCGCCCGATGGGTCGTCTGCTTCGCCCTGGCCGCCCGATGGGTCGTCTGCTTCGCCCTGGCCGCCCGATGGGTCGTCTGCTTCGCCCTGGCCGCCCGATGGGTCGTCTGCTTCGCCCTGGCCGCCCGATGGGTCGTCTGCTTCGCCCTGGCCGCCCGATGGGTCGTCTGCTTCGCCCTGGCCGCCCGATGGGTCGTCTGCTTCGCCCTGGCCGCCCGATGGGTCGTCTGCTTCGCCCTGGCCGCCCGATGGGTCGTCTGCTTCGCCCTGGCCGCCCGATGGGTCGTCTGCTTCGCCCTGGCCGCCCGATGGGTCGTCTGCTTCGCCCTGGCCGCCCAATGGACTCTCTGCTTCGCCCTGGCCGCCCGATGGGTCGGCTGCTCCGCCCTGGCCGCCCGATGGGTCGTCTGCTTCGCCCTGGCCGCCCGATGGGTTGTCTGCTTCGCCCTGGCCGCCCGATGGACTGTCTGCTTCGCCCTGGTCGCCGGCTGAGCCATCACCCCCTGTTCATGTTCCCCTTCATGGTCCTGGCCCTCCCATCCCTCCCTTGGATTTCACACTTTCCACCTTCCTCTTGGACTCTTGTGTTGTCTTGTGTACTGTCACGGAGTGTCTGGTAGCCGCTCCGTAGAGGGGAGGTATTTTTCATTGTAAGTTCATGTTAACTAATGTTAGTTATCTAATGATAACAAATAAAAAAAAAATATATATATATATATATATATATATATATATTTTTTTTTTGATTAATACTTGTTTTAATTAATAGATTGTATGTCTGAATGTAAAAACCTGTACAGTATGTGAACGAATTAGCAGCTACTCTCAGTGGGGGGCTGGGACACGTTGGAAAGAGGCAGGGAACAGGCAAACCACGGTCAGATGGTTGGAGAGTTGAATCGGGTTGGAAGGAGGAGGACACAGACAGAGTTCAGCCAAATTCACCTCAAAGGGTGTATTTATTAAATTATCTTTTATCTTGTCTTCTTGGCTGGTATATGGGCGTATGGGTATGTGGGTGTGTGCTGTAACAAGAACAAAGAAACAATCAGCACACAACCAGCAATAACAGTTTAAATCAAACTCACCAAATCCAACTTTGGTAATTTGGCCCTAAAAGCCATCCACAATTACTGCTCATATTGCCATCAACAGAATATCAATATAAATAATCATAATATATCATATAATAATATATAATATAATTATATAACACAACGGTGTTATAGTAACACATTAAAGATAAAGAACAAACATGTACAAACATGACAAGGCATGGAGAATAATTAATTAGCTACCATAGCAGTGGGTTTACAACATCAGTCAATGTAAGGAATCAGAATAAACTCTACGTCTTCAATTACTTTCTACTTCCGGTTTAGGCTACTTCCGGTGGCATAGTACACGCGACACCGCTGTTTAGTAAACAAACACTCGCAGCCAACTCAATTGCACGCTAACAGCCCACAATGGATAGCAAAGGCAGCTGAGAGCATTAGGGGTTGGTGTGGCAAACGTAATACCACCGCAACCACCACCAAGGCAAACATTTGCAAGTGGAGAAAGGGAAGTAAACTCGCGTTTGGAAGACGCACACAGGAATAATCACGGGCTAGCAGGAGATCAGGAGATGCGAGTTCGGTCAGGGCACACCTGGATGCAAACAGGAGCACTGCTTGACCAGGTAAGTTATATCCCCTGCCTAATAATTAGTGACAGGTGTGTCTTCTGTGCAACACGTGAGGGAGTCGCAGCTGCAGGCAATTCGGGCCAATCATGGGGGATAGAGCGGGCGAGTGAGGCTTTTGTACAGCCGCCCCGGAATTTGTCACAAATTCCATACCGTAGAAAGAATCACGAGCTTCTGCCTCCCTCCTCCTCATCCTCATCTTTCAACTCGGGTAAGGGGATGAGCCTTGCAACAGGTCTGATGTACCTCTTCTCACCGACCCTCACCTCCACTGTCCGGACTCTCCCGTCCACTCCGGAGATGACTTGGGTGATCCGTCCCACTGGCCAGAGACCCCGAGGGAATTGAGGATCGACTATCAGGACGGACTGTCCAACGGTCATGTTGCTGGTATCCCTCCTCCATTTCCCTCGCGGCTGCAAGGTGGGTAAGTAATCTCGGATGAATCTCCACCAGAAGTGGTCAGCAAGAAGTTGACTGTGACGCCACCGGCGTGTCCCGACAAAGCTGGTTGATGCAAAGGTCGCTTGCGGAAGTGAGGAGTCACGACGGCCCATGAGGAGCAGATTGGGGGTGATCGGATCAGGATCTGAAGGGTCGGCTGAGATGTATCCTAGAGGCTTCGCATTCAAGATACCCTCCACCTCTATAAGTACGGTACGGAGAACGGTTTCCAGAATGGGCTGACTGCCAAGGACCACTTGGAGGGAAGTTTTGACCGATTTGATCTCCCTCTCCCATACACCACCAAAATGAGGTGCATGGGGAGGATTGAAGCGGAAGGTGATCTGCTGCTCAGCCAGTTGTTGCCTCAGATTGGGCTCCATAGCTTCAAACGATTTGCGGAGTAACACATCACCTCCCCTGAAGTTGGTTCCTCGGTCAGCCAAGATTTCGAATGGCTTCCCTCTTCGAGATATAAAACGTCGGAGGGCCATAAGGAATGCATCTGTATCCATACTCTCAAGTATATCCAAATGTATACATCGGGTAGTAAGGCACTTGAAGAGTATTCCCCAGCGTTTTTCACACCGGCGGCCCACTTTGACCTGGAATGGTCCAAAGCAGTCGACCCCCGTTGACCAGAAGGGAGGCTTGAACAGGCGAAGACGGGCAGTTGGTAAGTCCGCCATTCTTGGAATGTCTGGCTTGGCTTTCCACCTGCGGCACTCCGGACAGATGTTCTGGTGTCGCTTAATGGCTCTCCGGCCCCTCAACACCCAATACTTCCGCCGTATCTCACCATGAACTCGCTCTGGTCCAGGGTGCAGAAGCTGCTCATCATACCTCTTTATAATGAGTCTGGAAAGGGGATGATCACCGTCAAGGACAATCGGATGTAGGACATCAGGTTCCAACTCCGCCCGGCGCAGTCTTCCGCCTACCCGGATCACGTTCAATGCAGGGTCTAGCTCAGGGGAGAGGGAGATGAGTCGGCTATTCCTCGGTAAATCTCTATCCTTGAGTAGAGCTTGAAGCTCTTCTGGGAAACTCTCCGCCTGAGCTCTCTGGATTAGCAGTGTTTCCGCTGCAAGGTGAGAAGCAGCAGTAGCCGCCCCCATCAGAGGCCATCTTGGATACTGCTGCGATCAGCTCTCCTAACCTGCTGTATTGTGAAACATCAGGCAGCGGAAAGGCAGATGTCTTGTGAGTCAGGTAACAGCCAACAGACTTCCTGAGCTCATCCGTCTCACTCTCGGGCAGTGGAATGGATAACGGAGGGAAGACCGGCCACTGACTTTCAGGTTTCCACAAGAACGATGGTCCCTCATTCCATCTTTGACGTTGTGCTAGCTCTTGCAGTGTCTTTCCTCTGGTAATGTCGTCCGCAGGATTGCTCTGGCTATCCACATACCTCCAGCTGTTTACATCAGTGAGGTCTTGTATCTCAGCAATGCGTGTCCCTACAAAAACCTTATACCTGCAGGACTCTGACCTCAGCCAGGAGAGCACGGTAGTAGAGTCACTCCAGTAAACCACCTTGCGGATGGGCAAGGTAAGTTCAGTCTGCACGGTGGATGAGAGCTGGGCTCCGAGGAGGGCAGCACAGAGCTCAAGGCGGGGCACCGAGATCTGTCTCCTTGGTGCCACTCTCGACTTGGCCAAGACAAAGCAAACCTGAACCTCACCATCTGCAGGCTGTGCTCTGAGGTAAGCTACTGCCCCATAGACCCTCTCAGATGCATCACAACAGACGTGGAGATCCCATTCTGTTGCAGGGGAATCAACTGATGCAGGCACATAACACCGGGGCATCTGCACTCGATGAAGATCCACCAATTCACGCTCCCACTCAAGCCACCGATCCATCTGCTCAGCTGGGCGAATAGGATAATCCCAATCCTGCTTGGTCTTCCATAGGTCCTGAACAATCACCTTGGCCCTCGTCGTGTAAGGCAATATGTAACCTAACGGGTCATACTGACTGGCTAAGGTGCGGTAGACCACCCTCAAGGTGGGCGAAGCCGAGGTCAGTCCTGCCCTGTGTTTGTATCCGAGGGTGTCTGGGATACAAGCCCAACGGAGACCCAGGGCTGGCTCTTGAGGGCCCAAACCCATCTCGGAAAGCCACAGCTCGGTGCTGGTTGACCTTGCTTCTGGAGGGAGATGTTTTACCACCTCTACAGTGTTGCTCGCCCACTGCCTGATCTCAAATCCGCCTTTAGCAAGTTGGATACGCAGTTTCTCGAGCAAGGTCTTCGCTGCTACGGAAGAAGGCAGGCTCTGGAGGCAGTTATCGACGTAGAACGTGTTCTCCACCGAATCCACTACCTCTTGGTCACTATCATCACAACACCTGGTGTGATGCTGCAGCGCATAGATCGCACAGCATGGGCTGCAAGCGGCACCGAAGGGAAGCACTTGCCATTCATAGGTGGTTGGCTCCCTCTCTCTTTCTAGATTCCTCCAAAGAAAGCGAAGGAGAGCCTGGTCCTGTGGCAGCAGACGGACCTGATGGAACATGGCACGGATATCTCCGCTGATGGCTACTGAATGCTGTCTGAATCGGAGCAACACTCCCAAGAGGGATGGACCCAAGGTAGGTCCCGGAAGCAAGTTTTTATTCAGACATTGGCCCCTGAACGTGAATGAACAATTGAAGACTAACCTGTGCTTTCCACTAGCCTGCTTGATAACATGATGAGGTAAGTACCACGACTCAATAGGTTGACTCTCGCCCACATCCTCCACAATGGTCACATAACCAGCATCAAAAAGCTTCTGGATCTCATTGTGGTGTATGTTGGCGAGTTCAGGATCCCTGTCCAGTCGTCTTTCCGTTCCCCGCAACAAGGGCATGACGGAATACTTTGAGATCGAAAGCAAAGGGCAATTCGGGGCACGCAGCAAGGGTGTGGCATATCGTTGAATGCCATCAACGGTCACAACTCTTGGTCCGTAACAGCTCCAATGCATACTCATCATGCTTCGAGCGAGTCACATCCTTGATGCTTCGGTGGGGATAAGCGTCCAGCTTCCACAACAACTCGACATTCCTAAGGAGCTCCGCAGTGGCACAAGGCAACGGATTGGCGGTAGAGGTCATAAAGAGGCAGGACTCGAGGTGTACATTTGGGCGAGAGGTCACACTAACAGGTCCCTGCATGGCCCAGCCTAATGCTGTATGAACTGCCACTGGTCCACCCTTCGGACCCATCCGGACAGGCTCAGTCGGAACGATCAGTTCAGGGTAATCTGAGCCGATAAGCACAAGAGGTGCTATCCGGGAGAAGGACTGAAGTGGCAACTCTCTCAGGTGAGGATACTGCTTCTTAAGGGCCTCTGCAGGGCAGGTGTGTTCAGCCAGGCTGAGGCACAGAGAGGTGAAGGCATTCTGGATGGGATATTTTATCTCCGGTTGCCCTGCCGGGGATATAGAAAAGGACACAGTCATGCCCTCCACCGGGACTACCTGCTGCCGTATAGTCTGCAGATGAAGCACCTCTGGCTCCCCCTGGAGGTGAAGATGTTGACCAGCAGTGGGCAAGATGATTGTTCGACTAGAGGCATCGTCGAGAAGAGCAAATGTCTCCAGGCTATGGCCCCCAGCATGTAAGGTCACTTTTAAGACCTTAAGCAAGACCCTCGGTGAACGACTGGGCAGGTCAAGGTAGACCGCTTCCTCATGGGGAGATTGAACCATCAAGATTTGGGTCGTATTCTGACTGCTGATGTCATGGAGAATGGTCAAATGCAGCTGGTTACACAGGTTACAAGGTTTCCTCAGTGTGCATTTGTCTGGCGAATGACAGCGGGCACATTTGTGGCACCTTTTATTCTTCACAATCCAATCCCTTAGCTGAGCTGGAGTGAACTTCATCACCTCTGGGCATGATCCAAAGTAGTGATCACGGTTGTTGTGATAAGGGCAGTAAGGCTGGAACTTATGCTTATTTTTGAAGGGAGACGTCTTACCCTGTCCCTCTGCAGTAGTGCTGGCCATATGCCTCCGTTCAGGGTTGGAGGTAGTAGTGGCAATGGCATTCGACGAGGTACAGGCAGTGGTGAGATACAAGGTGGTTGGACTCTCTCTGCGCCTCACCTCTTTGCCAACAGGTTCTTTCCTTTCCCACTGGACAGAGGTCAGCTGCTGCACCACACTCTTGACCCTTGCCTTCCCTCGTAGCCAGGCCGACAGATGTTGAAGAGTGTATGTTCTCGTGGTCCCATCCTTCAAGTAGCCTTGAGCATAGCAGTGCTCAACAAACCCATCATGATATGAAGGGGGCAATTTACCCATAAGCTTGTCTACATGTGAGCCACACTTTAGTTCACTGCCATTCTTCCCCTCTACTGACTCTAACAGCCCAATAAGAGAACTAACAGCGAGAGCAAATTCTTGAAAGGCAGCGTTATCACCCATCTTGATAGGTGGGGTGTTCAAAATGCTGCTGATCTCATTTTGGACTAGCTGGCGAGGTTGTCCATATCTAGTTCTCAGAGCAGCCAGGGCGGAGGTATAGGGGTCTCTGGCATACATATGTGACTTAGCCAGTCTATAGGCGCTCGGGAGCTTCAAATGGTCAAGAAGGATTTGGAACTTAAAATGCTCTGAAAGATGGGTATGGATGCCCACCAGATTGCCCAAAGCCATATCCAGCAGAACAAAGTCGCTTTCTCTGCCACTGTCAAAGTAAGGCAACTTTGGTTTGGGAATTCCATATGCCGATGCAACTAACAGCTCCATCAAGTCAGTTCCTTTCTCAGGTAATGGTGATGGCCCGACATTGTTTGGAGCCGCTGGGCATGCGGGAGGTGCTGGAGATGGCTGCCGGGGCCCTGGAGGTGGATCATCCCCTCCAGGAGAGGGCACTGGAGCCTGTGGATCTGTCCCCTCACCATCAGAAGTCGCGGGCCTCCACGAAGATTCAGGACACGGCTCATGACCCCTGGGAGACTTTGGATACATTGGAGTCACAGGAAATGGCCCTTCATCAAGGGATGTTAGACGCCCCTGCGGCTCCATGACTGGTTCCCCACCGCGGGAAGACACCAAAGGCACGGGAGGCACATACGATCCTTCATCCCGTCGTGGGTATCCCGCCCTCGCTCCAGTCTGTGGAAGCTGACGGAAAGGTGATTGAGTAAGCGTTGGGCTCTGATTTTGCTCTGTCGCGCCAAGGGGGATGGTGTGGACATGACGAGATAGAGAAGGGTGGAGATCCTCAGCTGGGGATGAGCTGAGATGTAGGGCAGGGCCTAGTCTCAGTTGCGGCCCGCCCGGCTGCTGAATATCCCAGGAGGGGCAGATGCCCGCCTGCTGCTCTGTCTCACTCTCCTCCTTGATCAGAGCTGCAACCAGCCGAGCTTCTTCCAACTCGCGTCTCGCTTTACGCAGCCTCCTCTCCTCCTGCAGTCTCTTGGTAATCCCCTCTCTTTCTCGTAGGGCCTGGCGTGTTTGTTCATCCAGCTGCTGGTACCTCATATCCACTCCTCGCTCTTCCCTTATTTGCTCCTCCAACTCTTCCAGGGCCAGGAGCCTCTTCCTCTCCTCCAGTGTGGCTACTTGCTTGTCACTGAGAGAGACTCGAGAGACCGAGGTACCAGATTTACCTCCAGTACCATAAGTATAGGTGGAGAATGATTCGCTTTTACGTGCAGAAGGCTTCTTTCGTTCATCAGGGTGTACTGGGGCTGGACCATCTGGCTGGATCCCCACGACCCCAGGCGAAGCCTTCAGCAAGCTAACATGTGGCCTGGTAAGGCCTGCAGCATCAGAGGCGGAAGCTCTAGGAACACTGGATTGAAGAGGGACAGCTCGACCCTCTCCACTCCCTGGGGGCTCATGAAGCTCTGCCAAGGGCTCTGCAGGGACTGGAGGTGGGTCGGGTTTAGCTCCGTCCACTCTCTCTGGTGAAGAGGGGGAAATCAAGTTAATGGCTAAAGTAGCACGGGAGGTGCGGCTGGAGCTCGTTGGAACAGTGTGACGGTCTGGTGGTCTCCTCACTCTGCGAGGGCGTAGATCGGTCCCAGTAGCATCACCTGGCTCAGGTTTATGGCTGATCGCATCTGGTCGCTGGAGACCACGTTCTTCGTCTGGCCTCTCTGCCTCCAACCCATTACCTGACATTGTCTCTCTCCTCCGGCTCGAAGGACCATTGAACGAATTAGCAGCTACTCTCAGTGGGGGGCTGGGACACGTTGGAAAGAGGCAGGGAACAGGCAAACCACGGTCAGATGGTTGGAGAGTTGAATCGGGTTGGAAGGAGGAGGACACAGACAGAGTTCAGCCAAATTCACCTCAAAGGGTGTATTTATTAAATTATCTTTTATCTTGTCTTCTTGGCTGGTATATGTGCGTATGGGTATGTGGGTGTGTGCTGTAACAAGAACAAAGAAACAATCACCACACAACCAGCAATAACAGTTTAAATCAAACTCACCAAATCCAACTTTGGTAATTTGGCCCTAAAAGCCATCCACAATTACTGCTCATATTGCCATCAACAGAATATCAATATAAATAATCATAATATATCATATAATAATATATAATATAATTATATAACACAACTGTGTTATAGTAACACATTAAAGATAAAGAACAAACATGTACAAACATGACAAGGCATGGAGAATAATTAATTAGCTACCATAGCAGTGGGTTTACAACATCAGTCAATGAAAGGAATCAGAATAAACATTTACGTCTTCAATTACTGTCTACTTCCGGTTTAGGCTACTTCCGGTGGCATAGTACACGCGATACCGCTGTTTAGTAAACAAACACTCGCAGCCAACTCAATTGCACGCTAACAGCCCACAATGGATAGCAAAGGCAGCTGAGAGCATTAGGGGTTGGTGTGGCAAACGTAATACCACCGCAACCACCACCAAGTCAAACATTTGCAAGTGGAGAAAGGGAAGTAAACTCACGTTTGGAAGACGCACACAGGAAGATAATCACGGGCTAGCAGGAGATCAGGAGATGCGAGTTCGGTCAGGTCACACCTGGATGCAAACAGGAGCACTGCTTGACCAGGTAAGTTATATCCCCTGCCTAATAATTAGTGACAGGTGTGTCTTCTGTGCAACACGTGAGGGAGTCGCAGCTGCAGGCAATTCGGGCCAATCATGGGGGATAGAGCGGGCGAGTGAGGCTTTTGTACAGTATGTGTACTAGAACACTGTCTAGTGTTGTCGAAACACTGCATTGTTCGATATGCATGCTAATAAGATGCATGTATGAAATATTGAAAGATGTATCTTGAAATTACACTCCACGGACTTTAATAATGGCTAAATATCCTTGCATGAAATGCAAGAATTAGGGCCTTTAGTTAATTATGTATTGAAGTATAGAAATGAAACGGATGATTGCACACAGCATCAGAAATTCAGCTTTAAATTGAAAGGAATAGTGTAAAAAGCTTTTTACTGTAAGTGACCTTTGCTTTTAGAGGTAGAAGGCTGTGGACAAATAATCAGGAAGTGACAAGAAAGGATTATATGTGAAATGCCATCACTATAATGTCTTTATACAGTAGCTTCCTTCAGAGTGCTAATGGCTTCTTATTGACTTCCTGTCCATGAGGAGTATCACACCTCTCCAGCTGCTTTTTCTAATGCTTCTCTAATGAATGGCTGGAGGCAAGCTTGTAAGGACCCAAATGCAAAATTTAATTAAAAAAACACTAATCAAAAACAAAACAAAGGCAAAAACACTAATAAAAAAAAAAAAGGCATGGAACATAAAACTGAAAACAAGAACAAGAACCTTGACAAGTAACATTCACACATAACATACAATCCACGACAAAGACACAGGGCACACATGGGGGCTTAAATACACTGACTAATTACAAGATAAGGAACACCTGTGGACAATGATCAGACAATTAACAATTGACAAGACACATGGCAGGATCACATGACAAACAGGGGATCACGTGACAGACAAGAACAAGGAACAAGACACAAAACCCACACCGTGACATAGCCCCCCCTCTATGGGCGGCTACCAACGCCCATCAAAAAAAAAAAAAACAATAGTTCAGGAGGGTGGTGAAGCGGAGGCGGTCTTGGGAGAGGGAGGGAGGGCCAGGTCCGTGCGAACAAGACACAAAACCCACACCGTGACAGCTTCATCTTAAAGTCCCATAGAAAAGAAATAACCTGTGAGATTATGTACAAAACGGGATTAAACTGACACATTAGCCTTCAATTATAGATGGAAGTATCATTAGATTTAGCTTGCAGAACATACGTACAATAGGGTGTTTCTTTTTGGATATAACATGGAGAATGTGTATAACTAATGGGCTTAGTTTAAATAGAGTTAAATAGAGACTATTTTCCAAGACTTTTTTCAAAGAACACTATCTTGAATTTTGTCAGTGAAGGGACTGGATAAGCACAATTTTCCTCACTGCTTTGATGCATTTCCACTTGACACAAAAAGTCAAGGTTTTTCAATACAGCCCAGCAAAGCTACATTGTGTAAATATGCTTAAAATATTGTCATAAAGAAAATAGTAAATGAGTGAAAAAGTGACAGATTTTATACTTTTTTAAATTTAGAGTAAGGGAGGAGGGAATTCAAATTCTAGAGAGCATTTGATTGGAGAGAAAATCTAATGAGTAGATGAAGTGCAGATTGATTTCATCAAAATGCTTGTTTGGTGGAATGAGACAAAAAGAAATGGAAAAATCTATCTTATAGATTAAAGGCATGTTCACACCAAGAACTATTACTATAAAGATAACTATAACTATAACTATATTAGCGTCCACACCAGCGGAAAATTTTGTTCTCTGCAGTTGTGTTGTTTGCCGCTTTGAATACACAAGCTCTTTAAAACAGGATGAATTCTGATTGGTTGTCAGTGTTTTTTATCGTTCATCAGCTTCAAAAAAAAAAAAAATGTTCTGAAAGTGATTCCAACAAAATTGTTTCTCTGTACTGTTATTGTTATAGTTGTGGTATGGACTCTGCTATTCTTTTAAATTAAGAGCGATTTTTATAACCATATCTTCATTATTATCATTATTGTTATCATCCTTGGTGTAAACAGGTCATAAGGCCAAAATATAAAATCCACAAAACTTTAGAATTGCATGGGGACTTTAAAGCATAAATCGGTAACTTTATTTTGATAGTCCCTTTTGAACATTCAGTTGACTATAAGTAACTTTGCAACTACTTATCAACTAACTGTAGCCAAGCCACTAGGGGGCACTAGTGAGGATATCTATAGAGGGTGTAATTTCCCTTTTAATATGCTACTTCCTGTGAGGGGAATAGTTGCAGTACCTGAAGTGTTTGGCATGGTCGCTGGAAGAACAAGCTCTGGTAGGTTGATTTTAATGAAAAGTGTTTTTAATGCTTACTTATGATGTTTGGGATCTTTTTGGTGTGTTGGACAAGAGCCAGCGATTTTTAGTGAAAATGTTAGTTCAAATGGGCCAGCTGTACTTAATCCGTTCATTGTCTCGATGTAGTTGGTTTGTTTTAGAAGTGAGGCCCAGATGCCCCAATGCTGATAAAGTTTGGCTGGATGAGTGGTGGACACTGAATTGCCATTACAGCACGTGAGTGTTGACACTGTCAAAGCAAGTTATGTTTTTTTAAATGATCATTGACAACCCTGTGTTGTATGTATTGGGGCAAATTACTTCCTTTTGTAGAGAAGTTGCTTTAAAGGCTTTCACGTTGGCCATGTGGAGCTGGATGAGCGATGGATATTAACCGCTGCCGTACTTCCTGTGGCTTCTGAAGTTAGCCAAAAGGCGACTAAGGTATTTAGTTTTATTGATGTAATGTTGGAATAGCTAGCATATTTTAACCATGTTGATTGAAATAAATTTATGGACAGTGGTTTCTAGTTGGAACTAATGTTATGATGTGGTGCTACTATTCAATGTTATGTTTAGATATAATAATTACAGTTTAATGAGAATGTGGTTTTTGTATGGGTTGATTTGTGTATTTTTGTTTTTATTTACTATTGTTTTTCCTTTTGTAGAATTCAATTTGGCCTGTCCAACTGACCACTTTTTTTCCCTACCTTTATTTTTGGTTTTCATGGTTTGTGTGATTCTTTTCATTAATATTGTTTTGTTTGGTTGGCCTATGACTAAACCGTTGTACGTTTTGTATGGTTTATTCTGTGAACTATAACCAGGGCCCGTATCCCTAAAGAATCTTTGTGCAAAAACTGGCTCCTAGCGGCCAAATTCTAAGAAAATTATCAGAGTCATGACGTTTTCTTAGAATTTCCCCTAAAAGTGACACGAAAATCCAAGTTAATATAAAAGCTATTTCTCAAGATTCCAAGCGCTTAAAAGGGCTCCTAAGGCGAGATCTGCTAAGAGATCCTGCAAACACTGGATGACAGGGAATTATTGAGACGCTACAGACATTGATAAAAGCGGAGTCGTGTTACCCTCGTTAAGACCACACTGAGTTGTAACGTTGCAATTTCTACTTCATTAATGACAGCCCCTTGAGATAGGCCATCTTGTTTTCAATGGGGTCCATATGGGAGTGAAAGTACAAAATATGCCAGCTAGGATATTAATATGAGCAAATAAGACACGAATCATTATTTGAACAGGGTGTAATGAGCTTAAGTTTTTACATATTTTACATTCTAATGTTAGGCTATAACACCTACAGCTTGCTATTCATTTTCCAGATATTTTCTTGAATGTGAAATATTATTTACAATTACAGTCTGCATAAGATTAGAGTGTATAATTATGTTTATTGATTTGAGGGTATATCCTTTGCTCATTATCACCAAAAGTTAATTTTCATCAAACTTGTAGGATCAACCAATCACGGCTTTTGAAATGATGACTCATACCTAGCAACGGGGTCAACCACACCTCCTCACTAAGATGGGAGTTTCCATCCATTCCTTGCTCAGAGTTCACTGAAAATGTTCTGGAATCGCTTCTAAGCTAAAACTCCTGGCAAGGAATTTTTAGGTTAAGTTAGGAGCTCTCTGAGAGGATTCTCAGAATCTTTAGGGATACGGGCCCAGGTCATTATCTGTAGCTGTGAGAATAGTAACTAAAGGAGGGAAGATATTCGCTCTTGATTCATAAAAGTGTGGTGTGTAAAGAGTTTTTTTTGTGTATTTAGTGTGGCATGTAGAAACTTTGTGATTTCTTTTGGGGTTTATTGTATTTATTCATTTTGTTGTGTGCATTTTCTTTTGAAGTGTTATGTTACCTCCCATAGTTAACTGTACCACCACCTCTCACGCTTACTTTTGGCCAGCTTTGAGTGAAAGCAGATGAGACCAGAATCATCGTATTTAACTAAAGTGATGCTTTGATTTTTATAGTAATTTTCCCTTTATTCATTTAATTGGATAGCCGAGCGGGAAACCCTCTAGTGACTTGGGATCTCCTACCCAAACAAAATTGGAGTGGCGTAGTCCAGTGCAGTTAAACGCACACCTACAGCCTTAGAACATTTTTTTTTTTGCGTAGTCCAGTGCAGTTAAATGCGCCCCTATTGCCTCATTACATTACTCTCATTTGAGTATTAGTAGACTGTTATTTAATATCTGCTAACTCTTTATTGTGGTGATCCTCCAACCGACATTCTACTGACTAGAAGTGACTTTGCAACTACATGTCAACTTACACTCCAGTAACCTTCTAATGAGTGTTAGTAGATATGTAGGTGCAACGTTACTTAGTCACAGAATGAGTTAAAGTGACCATCAATCACTTTTTCAAGCCAACTTAAAGTTTGTCTATGAACTTTTTTTATGTAGTATATTTTATCTCCCAGCTATGTTAAAATCCATATAACATTTTGGGTTAAAGAAACCAAATGTGTTGGAATGGCTCTTTTTATGGTTGCCTGTGGACAAAAACTTGTTCCCACTGAAAACTACTTTCCAATTTCAAGCTACATTTAACTTAAAAATGGCTTAAAATGACTTAAAAATGGCTGTAGTTTTGTGAACTTGGTCCATATTGTTCTGTGCTTCCAAGATGCAATTTCTTTCATTCTGATTAGGCCATGTAGAGGTGTAAAAAACCTGTGTATACCAGTAGTTAAAGGCAGGAGAGCGAGACCAGAGGTTAGCTTAATTTAAAATGGTCCGAGCCACAGCTTTTGTATTCACCTTTCCCAACGACCTGTTTTTAGAAACCAATGCACTTCCTTATAATCCTGATAAAGGACAATATTTTCATTGGTATCACAATGTGAATGCAGTTGCAGAACTGGGAAATATCACAATTTTCTAAGCAAATTTTCCTGGTTTTATCCAGATTTTCTGGAAACATATATTTTAATTGGGTTGTACTGCAAATGCAAATTCAGTTGTTGATGAAATTCCTCACAGGGTTGGTGTTTTTTCTTTTATATGGCAGCACACAATAAATTAAACTGACATTGTAATTTATTTTTGCTTGTCATAAGCATTTTTCCAGGCAACACAAAAATAGTTTTTTTTTTTTCTCATGCAGCTTCTTCAGGAATATGCTTTTTGATGTGTGAAAACCAATAGATTGTTCCCCTAAAATAATTTTATACAAATAGAAAAAAATGTTTTCTTAATGAGGGGCATACGTTAAATAACAGTCATGCGTGGTGCCAGGTCATCCCACACAGTAGCTCTTAATGGTGTAGTCGCACACCTCCATGCTGTGAGCTGATCATTGCGCAAATCTGAGGTGTTGTTTGGTATTGTATGTCTAAATGTGGAACAATCAAACCTCCTCCACATTTCTTACATCACATCTCAATATCATTCTTACACAACAAAATAGTGTTTGATTTCATGAATATAGTGTAAAGTGGGCTATTTCTTCTGTAATTCTCACTTATCCTTGAAAATCATATTTCTATGCTGAATCAAGAAGGCCTAACACTCCAAAATTGGCTGTGACTCAAAACTTTTTAAGCTACTTTAAGTTTTTTTAGACGGCCGATCTCAAATTATACTACCTCCAGTAAGGTAGAAGTTATTTGGTGAATGTTCTCAAAACGTTAACATAAACACATTATTTATTTATACATTGTTCATGGAATGTGTTTTTCTGAAACGTTTTAGTTGGTCAATTGCCTAATTTTTTTTTTTTTTTTTTGAATGTTCAGAGAACACTCAAAGGTAAAATTTCCTTAATGTTTGCAACATAAAATAGAATGTTCAATCATTGTCTGAATAACCAAGAAAAATGTTTTTTTATGTGGAACTGGATGTTTTGAACGCTCAGAGATCATTCAGAAATTACGTTTTCATAACTTAATGGGAATGTTAACAGAACATTGTTAAAACAAATGTTTGTTAGCTGGGATAATGCATTGCGAGCACATGGCAGATGCAGCAAGAATCCACTGCAAGTAGCAGCATTTAGAAAGTGCAAAATATCTACCTTCACTTGCACCAGTCAGTGGCAACCTGGATTGTAATGATGCATGAGATATCTGGAGTGTCTCATTAATATCCCTCTCAAGAGGCAGAGGATCAACACAGATGGGACATTTAGATATTCACAATCAATACAACAATCAGTTTGCAGAGCAAGAACAGCTAAATTCACTATTGGTGCTGTATGGAAAGTGCTGCAGTATGGATTCAATCATATTAAGGCTGTTAAGGGCTCCTTATCCTCATCGCCTGCAGTATTGATCTTGGACTCACCTCAAGTCGGTCTGGATGTGATGGACAGTGGGGTATCTATAAAATCTATATATGGCTATAACAATAACAGAGATAAAAATGCAGTCAGAGTGATATTATGATTTTAGCAAGTTCAGTCTGAAGCCGAATAACTTCATACTTTTAGAGTTTGTTACAGTTTGATGATGACACACGTTGCTCTTAATTATGATGCAAGTTGCTTTTAATAATTTCAAAGACAATGATTTGCATAAGCCTAAACTGTCCCATTCTGGTTAATTAACCCACATGGTGACCTGATATTGTAGATGGCATGCATATGGGTGATAAAAAACAAACAAATGGAAAATACCATTCCACCTAAATAATGGTTATGATACAAGTAAATTGACATTTGTACCACATTTCAAAACACCATTCATTCTGTGGTAAAAATAAAATGTTAAATATTTTTTGGAATACAATATTTAAAAACAATGTTCTTGGTAACCAAGTACACTTAACAACAAGTAAAACTTTATTAGGAGGAATGTGTTGGTTGTGCTGGAAATGACACCACAATGGAGGGACAGACATAACTATGTATATAAATAATTTTCACACAGTAAATATTAAAATTGCTTGATTATTTAAAATTTTGCTAGAATATCATATTTTTAAACATAATACAAATTTTAAATAATATTTTAATGCATTTTCTTCAAGGATAAAAAACAAAGTATATATAAATAAAATGCATTTTAAAAGTATCACAAATAAATGATGGCAATTTAAAACAAAAAATCCAAGATTTTGAGTTTTAATGTCACCTGTAACAGTAAGCTATAGCCAAAAGACAATGCATGTAGAAGATTGAACAATCAATAATTACCTTAATAAACACAGATCCGAACACAACTACCAAAACTTTAACGTGGACAATGAACAGAAGAAACAGAGGGTTTAAATACACAGGAGAAGATCATTAATGGAACAGAGAACAGGTGCAGAAAAAGATGGATGAGGAACCTGGAAGGAGATTAAGGTGGGATGAGCCAGAACGGAGATGGGAGGTGCAGAAGAAGATGACCATTGGAGTGACCTTGGAGGAGATCAAGGTGGTAGGAGCTAGAGCAGAGATGGGAGGAGCCAGAGGATGACCCAGAGCCAAGACAGGATGAAGTTCCATTGTAGAATTGATGGAGTGAGGAGCCAGACTAAAGCCAGGTGGAGATGTGGGGGACCCAGGTAGAGCAGAGGGGAGACATAGACCCAAGGTGACCCTGAAGGCCTGGAAGGCCAAGGTGGAGACGTGGGCTTGGCAGACCAGGGCGGAGACGGTGGTAGTGAGGACAATGGAGGAATGTGAGAGAAGTAGTAGCCCATCAACGACAGAGGGGTGGATGGTCGAGACGCAGCTGATGAGTCGGAAGTCATCAGGGCCAAGGTGGAGCTGCAGACGCATGTGACCAATGTGGAGACAAAGGCTTGGCAGACCAGAGTTGAGCCAGTGAGATTGAGGATGATGGAGGAATTGGCGGAGCCAGAGCGACAATTGACCAAGGTGAAACCAGAGGGACGAGGGAGCCCTGTGGAGCCTGAGGGAACACAGACTATGGTGAAGCCAAGAGAGCGTTGAGCCAAGGTGGAGCCGATGGATTGGAGCGCCGTAGTGGAGTTTTGGAGGCGTGAGGTGGAGCTGAGGGATCCACAGGCCCAGGTGGAGCTGATGACAAGGAAGCCCCAGGTGGATCAGAGGATCTCGTTGGAACCACAGAAGGAGCGTGGGTGCTGAAGGGAGACTGTGGAGTCGAGGTCAAGTAACTGGCGGGATCATCCGTGACGAAGGAGACTTGGAGCTGTGCAGAGGCAATGTTGATGAAAGAAATTTTGTGCTGGACGAAAAAAGGAGACTTGGTGCTGGACAACAACGGAGACAGATGCTGGACGAAACCAGTGGCAAAGAGAAGACTTGAGGCTGGGCTTAACCAGCAGTGACGAAGATGACTTGGAAATGGGCGTAAACAGCGATGACGGAGACGACTTGGAACTTGGAATAACCAGTGATGACTGGAATGACTTAGAACTGGGCTTAACCATCAATAACTGTGACAACTTAGAAATGGGCTTAGCCAGCGATGACTGAGATGACTTGGGACGGGTCTTAAGTTCAAGTTTATTGTCAATTCTACTACATGTAAAGGACATACCGATGATTTAAATTCCGTTTCTCTCAGACCCATGGTGTAAAACACCAATGTAACACACACAAGTGTTAAAATAAATGTTATATTATCTATAAAATACAATACAAAACGATAAAAAACAATAAAAAACATCAGGATATGATGATTTAAATATGTTCACATCAAAAGTGCAAACAGTATTCAAAAAGAGAGAGCAGCAATTGTAAAAGTGTCTGGTGTGTTGTGTAATTTTGTGTGTGTGTGTGTGTGTGTGTCTGTTTGTTATGGGGGTGAAGAGTCACAGTTCAATGCATCTAAGGGCAGAGGGCTAAGAGCTAAGAAGGAGGAGAGTTCAACTTCCTGACAGCCTGGTGGATTAAGTTGTTCTTCAGTCTGGTAGTTCGGGCCTGCAGGCTCCAAAATCTCTCCCAGATGGCAGAAGACTAAAGAAGCCATGTGAGGGGTGGGTGGGATCACCCATCACCCACTATGCTGAGTGCTTTTCAGGTTAATCGGGTATAGTCATTGAGAGAAGGTAGTGTGGCACAGACGATCTTTCCTGCTGCATTCACTATGCGCTGCGGTACTTTCTGGTGATAAACCAGTGATGACAAAGAGGACTTGGAACTGGACGGAACCAGCAGAGGCTGTAGACCAAAAATATTTCCTCATCCAGCTCATAAAACAATTAACCCAGGAACCCAGCTCATTTAATGCACCTCATCGACGGGAGTGTGCACGGTGCTCAAATCTATTCAGACGTACTCCACTAATATGCCCTAAACGACAGACGCTAATGCAGGCTCACACACCTGGACAGACTCTGCATTGGGCTTGGGCTCTGGGACAAAAGTAGTCTCTAGTGATCGTCTCTTGCTTTGTGGTGGTCTCGGGGTCAGCGTCTGCAATGGGATCTGGCTGTTCTGCTGCGGGGATGGCTGAAGGCTGACCGGGCTCTGGGTCTGAAGTGGGGCTGGCGTTGTCCTCAAAGGTGTGGCAGATGGTAAAGGAGGACTCACATCTTACCAGCACCCACTCCACATATTCGCAAAACCTACCTCAAAGACCATCCATGGAAAGGCGTGCCTTTCGACAATTCACTGAGGCAGGGTAATGAGTTAGCCGCGCCAGATCTAGGAAGTCCCTCAACGATCCTTCAGGAAGCGATCCCCCTGTTCCAGCAGGAGCATACGCACAGTAGTATCCATTATTATAAATCCCTTTGCTGTTATAATCTTATTTAGGTCTCACATTTTGTAAAGGTGAGCTGTAGCTTAATCCGAAAATGAGGTGCGACAGAATTTAATAAACAAAGACGAGTACACAACTACCAAACTTTTAACATGAGAAAATTAACAGAAGGAACAGATGGCAGGGACATATTGTTAACGGGGGACAGGTGAGAACTAATTAGAAACCATGACAACTTATTAAGAACTAGACTCAGGCAAATGGTGACAATGAAATGAAAAGGAACATGGCAATGAAACTAAACAGAACATGACCTTAAAGAAGGTAGTAAAAAAAGACAAAAGTGCCTGTATATTGACCCATAAGTGGAAATGATCTTTATCAGATGTATTTCCCTTATCAAAAACTGTATTTTGATATTAGATATGAATTCTATTTCATTTAATTTTCATTTGTGCTGCATTACTCTTAGAACCCTGAACAAACGGGGGAAAGAGGAGTGTTACATTACATTACGGGCAGAGTCATTGATTTATTTGCTGTTTTCCACCAGACTCCAGCAAGCATGAGCTACCAAACTATGTACATATTTATATTTAACATGGATATTGATTTAGATGTCATATCAATGTATCTCATTAGGGTTTCACTATGGAGAGCACTCCTCCTAGAGTGGCCACAGAAGGTTTTCCGGCCTTTTGTCTGAGTGGTATCTAGAGGGAGGCTGTTATTGATCAAGTCCCATAATTGGTACAGGGCTTAATACAGGAAACGCTGGTTTGTTTGATTTCATTTGGCACAGATACTTAAAAGGGGAAAGGTTGGAGGAGAGACATCAATAAACTGATCATGAAAGGAACCACACTGGCCTATTAGGATGTGAATGTAAATACTGCGATTCTTTTCCGTAAAATGAAATGTCATATACTGATAAGATTCTGAGCGAAAGCTATGCAATTAATCAGTAATTGATCAGAGGTAAAAATAACAAAGAAAATGTCAGCAACACCATTTTTTTCCTGATACTGTTCTGCAACTGAATATTACAGTATTTTTCAGGTAGATAAACACATTTCACAGTTGCATTACCAGTTTCCCCAATTATATATACAAATACAAATGGCATTACCAAATATCACATTCTGAAAAACTTAAACACAGAGGGAAAAACTCCCATGCTCTCATAATTTATTTTTGCTACTTTTCAAATGTCTTTTATGCTTATACTTTGAGTCTTGTCCTTAACATATGAATTAAGTAAAATATTTATTAATACTATAATAATTTAAACTACATGAACATGTTCATGTTCCTCTGTGGAAAAAAATAAAATATTTCACATGGATTATATATATACATATATATATAGAAGGTGTAGTTACATTGTACTTAAATAACTACTGAGTAATATTAATTAACTACATGTACTTACTATAGAGTTACACTTAGGGATAGGGTTTGGTTTTAGGGTTAGTTACTTGTAATTATGCATAATTTACTGTTATCACTAGAGTAAGTACATGTAGTAACATGTAACTACGTCACCTTAAAATAAAGTGTTACCGAAATATTAAACATGCTTTTTCATATACGGATAGATACTCTGTTTATAATAAGAAATATGCAGAGAAATGAGAGTGTGTTGAAAAGTACACCACATCTGCAAATTGTGGGGAAGCAACAATTGTGTCTTACCAGTTTTAGACAAACTATATGGTTGTGGCAAATTAGCATTAGTAGTTGACTTGTGTATGTTATAATGTGTATCCAGTTGAACAAAAATACTTTAATGTTAATTTAGGTCTACTCATATTTACTTTCATATGTTTCTTGATTGTTTATTCCACATCCTAGCCTTGCTTTAATAATTTAATAATTTGAAATAGAATGACAAGACAAAACAAAGGTAATTATGAAATGCAAATTGCATGCTCATGTGCCAGGAAGTAACCCAGTACATATTTAGCAGGCACAGCTCAGCCATGCTAGTGAACAAAGTTAGCACAAAGAACATCTTTAAAACAAATTCAAAATGGACTTAAGTGTACTCAAACATTTTTGTTTTGCAATGTCGTTTTTGTATTGCAATGTTACTTAAATAATTTTGAATTAATTCTGAATGGAAAGAGACTCTTCAGTGCTCTATGTCTTTTGGAGTTGTTGTGATTTCTTGAGTCTGCCGGAACACATTATCATATCCAAATTTAACAGCTTTATTTGTGTCTCTGCCATCACAGTGTTACAGGTTAAAAATTACATTCTTGAGGTTCAGATGTGTTATGTCTAGCTGTTTCTAGAAGGCCAAGTTGTTGAAACTATTCACACTGACATTGATTGAATCTTTGGAGGAAGCTGTAATGTTGATTTCTAGGAGCTTTGGCTACTGAATTAAACTGTAGTTTAACTGTCTACTCTCCCACTGGTATAGTCGCTTGGATCAGTTGGATCACTGTGCAGCCAACATTTCATGGTGGGGTCAATCTGGGCATGATGAATGGGCTCAACATGGATTTTAGGTATGGGCATCTCATCCAAAATTTCATGGTGTGACCAAAGTAGGCACAATATGGGCTTGAGGTATGCATTGTTTCCATGTGGGCCCTATCTGAATTGCCCATTTTTGGCTTTTTCCTAAACCTGAAAAATTACTCCTTCACAATGCATATACAAATGTAGGAATGTACTAAGATGTGGAAAATAGGACGGTGGCGTGATTAATGATGAGCGACACCTGCGTGGCGAGCACACCTGCTCATATCTCTCACGGATGAGCGGAAGCATAAAAGGAGGAGTGACGGCAGTGAAGAGCGAGAGAGGAACAGGTCTGGACTTATGTTGGGTTATGTTTTCTTATGTGACAGCAGTTGTCCATGAGAGATACGAGACTGTGTGCAAAGTTCCTAAGTGCAATTTGTTTAAAAATGAAGGTATCAAATATTTTCTTTGAAACAGCTCTTTTTTTTCTAAAGACAATCACAAATCTGCATCACATTTTTAAAGTACTGTGTATTTCTAAAGAGCTTGTTTTAAGATGAAGTGGTCTGCTTGATTTTCTTTGCACTGTTTAATTTCTTTTCAGAAATTCAAATTCTTTTGAAAATGAGGAGACTGTAAAAACAATTGCAGTTAAGAGCATTTTTACTCTTAACAATGTTTCACAGCACTCACTCAGCACTAACACACCTGATGCAGATCATCGCAAGAAAATAGCACCATGAACTGAACTGAGTGTGTCACAACAAAATGTGCAGTGCTGTGGGGTCCCCATGACCAGGATTGAAAACCACTGGCATGTATCCTTTGCTGCACCAGAGGTGGAGAGACGTAGTGCAGTGGATGGCTTGTTAGTCCGCAGTGCAGGTAGGGTGATGACGGAGGGATGAGGGAGCCTCGTGGAGCTGCAAGGCTGAGGGTCTCTGGTGGAGCCGAGGGTGGTAGGAGCCAAGGCAGAGCAGACAGGTCGACAGGCCGAGGTAGAGCGAAACAATCAGAGGCTGTAGGCTGAGCCAAAGGATCCCCTCACTCAGGCTTCACGTCGCTGCAAAGAGGCACCGGGGAAGGCAAAGGGCTGCAGGCATCCAGTAGAGGCAGGGCTGGAGGACTGGCTGAGCTTTGCGGTGATGGTGACATTCTGATGACAAACCAGACGCTTCTGGGTTCTACGTCAGTATGAGCCAGCATAACACACGACCAGCGTCGACCAATAGTGAGCCGACGTTCTGACGTAAAACCCAGAAGCGCTGCACTGTTTACACTATGTCAACACTGTAAGAGAATGACGTGGAAAGGAAGAGATTGTTGAATAATGTTGTTATTTTGGGGGGTTTTTTGCGCACAAAAAGTATTCTCGTCACTTCATAATATTAAGGTTGAACCACTGTAGTTACATGGACCATTTTAACAATGTTTTTACCACCTTTCTGGGCCTTGAAAGTTGCAATGACGTTGCTGTCAATGGAGGGACAGAAAGCTCTCAGGTTTCAAACAATGAATATGCTAATTATCCTCGCCTCCACTCAGGCCAGCTCACTCACCCAACTTACTGAGGTAAACGCTGCACAATGGTATCGCTCTTAACAACGTCGGACACATAACAGTAATTAATATGATTAGCCTTTTGCTTGACTATGTTATCAAACAGCTAATAACATGTTACACAATGTTAAACAATATCTAATATCATGTTACACAAACCATGTTCCCGTTTGTATCTCAGAGTCAGGCAGCTGCCATCTAACAACCATCAGAAATGCTTTGAACAGAAGGCATATAGTTAATATTAACATTGTAATATATATCATACAACTGCTATTTTGCTAAATCTACCTGATTTTTCATATCAACAGAAAAATATAACGGGATAACCGTCTCTCAAGACTCCCCTGCTAGTTCGCGGTTAATGATATAGCCCGCCGGCAAGTTGACGTGGTTGGTTACAAGGTTGTTTGGGACGCCAGAAACACCAGCGTTTTTGAGACTGTCTTTGGTTCACTGCAGTTTTAAAGACAAAATACAAAAAACAAACAAAAAAAACAACGGTGTTGACTTATGAATATGCAAATGGTTTGTCTAAAAGCATATTAAAAACACCACATAGACATATAAACATGAAAAAATAGCTTTATTGGGCATACATTCTGTAGCAGTGATACTAGTCAGTAGAAAAGTGATTTGTACCACTTGAGTTGCAACACGCATTTGAAAAAGCGAGGCGCTAGAGAGCACTATTAGTTTGAAAGCAAAATACAATTTCACCGCTTGGGAGAAATTCCTACACAGTGTTACTTTAATACAGTCATCATTTAAACTTTAATATCATAATTTGCCCTCTGCAGCATTGTGACTATGTTAAAAAAAAAACTTTTTGACTATGTAAAAAAAAAAAAAAAAACTATATTAAGGCTGCTGTTATTCATGCATAAATCCATATGACTTCAGTTGTAGTTAAGGATGGATCTTCATTGGTTCATGATTACTTCATATCTTCACTAATCACAAGTTCATGTTGAAGTATTAAATCAGGTAGGCCCTTAGTACATGATTATTCATGTTGTAAGTGTTACCAAATGATTCCATACTTTGGATTCCTGGCCAGCTTAATTTCCACATGGACCAGTCATGTTAAAAATCTATCTGTTACGGTCTGTGTGACTTCACCACTTCTTGTGGAGAATTTTTTTTTTTTTTTAACTAATTAAAATTTGGTCTAGCAAGCCTCTTCTCATTGACAATAACCTACATATAGAAATCAATTCTGAAGTGAATGGTATAAAGGTAATAACTTAACTTTCACATTTTGCTGTATGTACTTGTGATTACCATGTAAATAACTGATTAAAATTATTAATTTTCATCATTTGAATTCAGATATAATAATTTGGGTTCATTGTTCACAATAGAATTGTGTTTTGGCTCTGTATTATGAATGTGACATTTTCAGCAATGTGGCAATTTCGAATGGCCGACTCGAAGGCATGAGCTTCCAGGCACTTTTAAGGCACCACTTCAATAGCAGCAACATCTAGCAAATTCTTCATAACAACATATTATAATGTTGTTAGTGGAAATGGAATGTCTTTGCAAATGCAATTTTAGTCTGGACCCTTTTTTTTCACTCCTAAAAGGATTATTTTCTTGCAGTGTCTTTGCAGGTGCACCAGTAAATCAGACTCTGTGATTTGGGTGTAGCTGCAGCAGCAGGTTGACAGGAGGGAGTGCTGCTGTAAATCAGGGATGTGTGAGAATAGCGTAATCATGGAGGGTGAAGAATGAAGGGAAAGAAAAATGCGCCTTGAGGGAGAAGTAGTTATGAAGGAGGTTTTGTTGTCGTCCATAGCATTGCTGAAATCATTGGAATGCTTAAGGGGAGCTTTCAGACTCTTAGTTAAGTGCCTTTGTTTAAACTGTAGGTAAAAAGATGATATTGGGTACAGTTTGCATGAATTTCAATATGGTTCACAATTGGTATAAAAGCAAAACAGATGTGAACTGCTATTGATGGCATGTAATTTGCATTTCAAATCAAACTTGTATATAATCAATCCAACTTTAAAAAACAAGAAAAGACCAATATATATATAGTAACTAAAACGATAATGAACCATTTAGATTTCAGTCATCAGTTAACTGTTATTTTCCACCTATTCTTTAACATTAGATAAGATGTTACTCTTTTTTTTGTAATTGACATTTTAGTAGACCTTTTTTCTCTCTCTCTCGTCAGGAAGTGGCTGATGGATGCTACCATTTAAATAAGTTATGAGGGTGCATGTGCATTTCCATGCATATATTGTTGACAAATGAATTATTCAAAGACGCTTCACTATAAAACTGAGTTTTATGACAGTTCCAAATGGGGCGTTGTATGATACGCTCAACAAGAGATGGACAGGAAGCACTCATCAATGTAATTTACTGTGTTCCACCATCTAAAAAACACCAACGCTTTTAGGACTTTTAAACAACAGCTGAATTTGCATATGCATTGCAACCCAATTAAACACAAATACAGTCTAAGGTGCTGCAAATATTTGCTGCAAGTAAGTGTTATCAGGAAGAAGAAAAAAAATCAGTACAATGTTGTAAAGTAATAGTTAATCTTAATCTTAATAATAATACTGGTGTGTGTATTACAAGTTTAATCATTTAAAGAGTTAAGCATTGTTCAAATGTTTAATTTTGTCAAGTATTTTCGGTTATATTAGGTGTCTTTAAAGGTGCCATGTGTAAGAATTGAGTTAAAAATATCCAAAAAATGAGCTACACGCATCAAAAGAATGAGAAGAAATAAGGGTGATGATGTCATTAAAAAAAATGAAAAGTTATAGTGCTGCAGAGATCTCAACCTGAATTAGCATGCTAAATTACTAGCCACGGCCCGACAGGTGTCATAATACCAGTTTTAGCCATGGGAGGCGGTATGCGGGCAACATAACCACCAGCCAAACTGCAATACACGAATAACTCGCACGGCTTGTGGGCGTACTTGAACCTGATGTGTTTGATAGTTAGCTCTACCCACAGATCCGATCCGGTTTTCACCTGTTATCTACCAGAGCCCGTCTCTACCAAGCTGATGATAAAATGTAACATAATTATGACCCAAATCTCACTCTTCGCGAGCTCAATGCATGATTCGCACAACGGCTTGTTCTGAAAGATGGTGCAGTTCCAACTTTAAAAACAGAAGCTTTTGTTTACGGGCCACAATCTTTAAGTATGATTTATTTTTTGTCGATGTGTTTTCCTGGAATAGTATTGTTAATTGTACGTTGTAGCAAGGAAGTAAACAAATGACAACGCTGTTTGTCTCTGCTGGTTTGTTAAATGCTCATTCATACTTAACGTTATCCGACAAACACCTAACGTTACAAACTTTTTTTTTAATCTCAACAGCAAACTTGGAATTAATGTAAATTATTCTTTGATTAGAGCTTTTGTATTTATCTACATGCTTGTTTATCTACAGGCATGCTAAACATGGTTCTGTGTTTGATTTGGCAGCCGATGTTTAGTGTTCGTTTTGGGTTGATAGTTCTTTCGACAGATATTTTTCTACAATCGTTCTAAAAATACAAAAGTAACGGTGGCGTATAGTCAGAAACGATCACTATAGATCCGCATTCTTTACTCAAAAAAAATCCCTTTGAGGACTGTAGTATAATTTGTTGGAACGATTATATGAAATTCTTGTTTATGAAGCTTATTTTCTTGTAATTCTATAATAATTAGTACAATTAAATAACAGCGTAACTAAAAAATAATGAGAGAACAACAAAAAAACAAACCTTTCTGAAACGTCGTTTAACAGCCGTTCTTGAACAGGTTCTGCTCGATCATCTTCACTAACGTTTCCCCGGGTCCGATTGGTTTTATTGATGCCATTGTTTATAATACACCAAACCACAAAGTACCGGTAAAGGTACGGGGTGTGACGTTTCCGGAAAACGTGCACTAGACGGTTAACGAATCACAACACACTGGGCCAGCTAACCAATCTGAGCCCATTGCGTAGTTTTGAGGGACTGGCTTCATCGAACCAGGAAACCATCAGACCGTTTTTACAAGGAGGGGCAGAGCAGTGTAGAATAAAGGTAAAATATATGAAAAATAGTGAAATTTTTTAAAAGCTAAGTATGAACACATGTTACAGTGCACCCCACAAACACAATCAAGCCTTCGAAAAAATGTGTTTTACCACCCCTTTAAAAGCACTAGAGACCTTACTATCGATCAAAAGTGATAGTGTTCAATTAAAATAATTAGGTTCCAGGTACGCAGTTAGGTTTAGGGAAAGATCTACAACAATACCATTAGTATATTTTTTGGTTACACTTTATTTTAAACCGTCAATGCATACCTCGGGTCTTTAGTGACCTGAGACGTCAAACATTGTATAGGGTCGCTAACGCCCCAAGGTTTGTAACAGTGTAAGTATATATTTTCTGCACAATAATTGAATATTTCATGACTGAATAAGTGCAATTTACCTTTAATCCACAAGGTGGCAATGTCTTATACACAATAATGAAGTGACGTTATACTCATAGTTATGCAGACAGAAAACTAAAGAATAGGAAGTATCATCAGCAAAACTTGAAATGGCTCAGCGATTTACAGCAGAGCAAGTACTGTACGCAATCAAATATTAGTGTCACCGTCACTTGGTGGATCTGGTGAAGAAGCTGTCAGCGATCAAAATATTGATTTTAAAGATGCTGAAAATAACAGTTTGGAGAATATGTTTGAGATTGTGAATATGAGCCAGATGCTGAATGTACAGGGAAATGAGCTCTGTGAGCACAGTGATGATGGGATAAAACATCTGCTCAAACTGAACTCTTCAAAGCTCCAAAAGGTAACACAATATGCTTTATTTTATTCTTCTTGTTACTCTAATATCAGGTGACAAATCGCCTTATTTTGCACATTTTGAAGAAATCAAACAATATTTGATCCAACATATCTGCTATTCTGGGAAGCACTACACAAGTAAAGTTAAGTAAATTATAACACTTTTATTTTTGGGGGTAAGTATTCCTTAAAAATGTTGTTTTTATGGCAAATACATGTCAATATAATTTATATTGCTACTATAAAAAACACCATAAGCAACATAATTTGCATATGCTTTGCAACCTGATTAAACCCAAATGCATTTAAATGTGTTCTGTGATTCTGCTTTGAGTAAGTGCTATCAGGAGGGCAGACTTGGCTTAAGTGTGTCTTCCAGACCGAGATAATTGCTAACATAAACAGTACAAAAAGGTACCTTTGTTGGACAGAGGCATTCAGAGCTGTAAAGTAAAGGTTCATTATGGCTTTGAATTTATTGTTTAATAAAAGACTTCATGATGAGACCGACTGGTGATTTTTCTCTATGGTTAGCAATTTACTGTAGTTTTTAATACTGTGTGTGTTTGTGTGTGTGTGTGTGTGTGTGTGTGTGTGTGTGTGTGTGTGTGTGTGTGTGTGTGTGTGTGTGTGTGTGTGTGTGTGTGTGTGTGTGTGTGTGTGTGTGTGTGTGTGTGTGTGTGTGTGTGTGTGTGTGTGTGTGTGTGTGTGCGTGCGCGCTGGTGTTAAAAGGAATTAATCACCTAAAACGATTCTGTCATTTATTTACTCACTCTAATGTTGTTCCAAACCTGTATGCTATATATATGAATGTTTTTGCCTTTGGATTTTATCCCCTGAAAATCAATATAACCATAAATATAATTTGAGAAAGCTAATAAGTTTGGCTGTAACAAATTAGTGGATATTTTTTTCAATTTTTTGATCTATATCAGAGACACACAACAAGACACACAATGTGTACAGAATTACTAGAGTGAATTAATGTGTATGCTATAAGATTAATATATACAGTCGTATTTGTTTTTTTATTGTCTGTCTAAAGCAGTCTTCGCTATTCTCTGGTATTGATTTCGATGACAAACAGGGAGCAATAAGATTTGAGATTTCCGCAGATCTGAGACAAAGTATGAGGCAACTCAAAAAACTTGCCCTTGTCTCTGCGATATCCCACTGCTCCACTTGCAAGGGCATGTACAGAGATACAAAGAAGTGCACAAACACTTCATCAAATGAAGCAAAGCTCACATACACAGCATCATTTTTGAAGACAAGAGGCAGGGCTGCTGTTTCTCATACGCTCTCCCGGCTTGCAGGGGATTGAACTTCAGCGCTTGCGTTTGCCGGGACAAGGAGCGCCCCACAGAGCATTCCCTTTGATGTCGGCCCGCAATTCAGAGCCACTGATACATGTATCGATCACCGCGGCAACTGAAGCCTCTCTCCCGCTGCTCTCTATTTCATTTGTTCCCTGTGGTTCCTTCCTCATATTGATCCCAGTGAGGGGTGGCGTTTGAGACTTACAGACATGAGAGAGCAGTTTACAACGGCGTACATCATTTTTATCTATCATTTCTAAGACTGTCACGCTTAATGTGTTTACGATTTTTCAGGCCCATGGTTTATTTTCTTTTGTCTGTGGCTCATTTAATACGTGTCAGTATAATTGTATACTTTTAGCACACATATTTTGGAAATTAATTATTCTGGTCTGTAATTCATCAAGGTAGGCTACAGTACATAATGCAATAGGAATGACAGGATCCTTACATCAGCCTTACATAGCTATGTTTAGAATTGCATTCTTACTCTTGCTATGTCTGCAGTGTGAATACTGTGCACCAGAGTCAGAAATGAACAGTTTTTGTATAAAGGAGCAGCAGCTGCCCTCTGGAATTGATTTTCAGGGATATTTTTTAACTTTATGAGGGTATATGTTTGCCACTACTATACTAACAATTACTGCTTTCCTACTAAACCAATAAGACCTATATTATGCAATAAATTGTCGTACAGTCGTAACCCAAACCGTTCCCTTTCGAGGGAACTCGCACTGCGTCGGAACGACACTTTGAGGAACGAATACCCACTATGCCACAACGAACCCTGCCTCTCCTAGTGTGAAGCTTTCACAGACACAACTTTGGGCGAGAGCACACGTGCACCAGGCGTAGAAGGGAGGTCCAGACTATAAAACCCTGTGAATGTGTGCAGTGTTGCTCAGCCAGCCGCATCACATACCTCCTGGATAGGAGCCCATGAAAGGAGAGCACTAGAGGACGCCATGCCTGTGGTTGAGTGAGCCCTCACGGCCAAATGGGAAAGGCAAACTGCGCACCTGATAGGCCAGGGAAATAGTCTGAACTATTTAGAAGCTGGTATATTGCCTGCAGGTCCCTCCTGATGGGTGTTACTCATGGAGGGCCATCCAGGAGCGATATAATGTCTGAGAACCATACTCGGGCCGGCCACAAAGGGGCTACTAGCAGTAGACTGACCTTGTTGCAACGGACCTGTCTTTCACCTTGATGCCCGACAGATTTTACGTGAGGTGCCTCTCAGAGATCACCATAGACAGAATGTTGCTCCTAGTTGGCCCTCCATGAGTAATACCCATCAGGAGGGACCTGCTTTCACATGCAGAGGGCACCATTATGAGGTCCCATCCCCCTCATAAATGTCTTTAAGAAGGTCGGCCTGGTTAGCAGACCAGACCTGCAGCCATATAAGCCCTGCCCACCAATGAAGATGTCGGCAGGGTTTGGTGGGCAGCACTGGGGTCTTTAGGGATGACGCAATGTCGGGGGAAAGATAACTCGCCCTTGGCACTTCCACCCAAGGCATCATGCCATAACCATTTTCTCTCGCCCCCACAATGTTACTGTAGGAAACTGGGGAGTTGGACAACCGAGGTGTGTGGCTTGCAGTGTTGGGAGTAACTCGTTACAAAAGTAATGCATTACAGTAACATATTACTTTTTGCTGTAACGCAGTAGTGCAAGGCATTACTAATCAATTTTCAGTACTACTTTACTATATTACATGTTCAGTTACGCTTGCTTTACAACACACTTTTAGTTTTAATTGTACAAAAAACAAGAACAAAAAAACAGCAAGACCGCGAGACATTAACGAATGAAAAATGCAAGGAGGCTAAGTTACCTGTTCGTGGTCAGTCAATAGCCGCGTGTGGTGTCCAAGTTTGTAAATAAAGACTGAATGGCAGCATCTGATATATTTTTTATAGCGATTTACTTTTTACAGGAGTGCCTTGAGGCATGATTTCGGCCTCTGTGCTCGCGCTGGCCAGTGGAAAAGCGGCTAATGGATGAAGAAGAAGACTGTACATTCGCGAGATGGACGTATGCGCATTAGGCTACTCCATTTGTTCTGTGTTTTCTTTCTAAACAGTTAGGCTATGTTTAGGTGGTATTTTTCTTGTTTTCATCACGCAATCATTTTTGATGCGGTGGTGACGCGTTCACGTAATGATGTAAGGAAAGCAACTAAAAGCTGTCACAAAGAACCGGCAAAAGCAATGATTTGAATATGTCAAATATAGCAAGGAGACATTTTAATTGTTATTAATAAAGATGAAGTTGACGTTGCTGACTCGCGATCTTCGCAGTAGTGAATGCGCCAGAGAGAAACACATTTCATACAGATAAGCAGAGAGCAGTTCGTTTTCTTTCGTTTTGAATTGTTCTGTTTACAAGTAGACATTTCAATATATATATATTTTTCAGGTCTTTGAAGTAGGCTAGGCTTCCTTATAGCCTACGCTGAGATTCGGTTAATTTATGAGACACGCTCCAGTTCATGCGCATGCGCCTCCGAGTCGTGATTATCTATTGTCTGCTATATTTACTTCTTATTTATTAAATCCAGGCAATTGGTTGATGAAACATTGATTAAAATTAAGATACAATTAGTACAAATCGAAATTCATTTTAAAGAAATTTGTGTCTTCTGTTTGAGGTCTCTGTGAAAGTTTCAAAACAGTCTTTTAGTGCTGCTTCAGAGCGGTCGTGTCCGTAACGGAGAACTGTCACGTAGGCCTACATTGTTTTTTCCTCATAAATGCGAACACGAAAAATAAAATAAAATGAAATTATGTTCTGTGGAGAGCCAACCCTTCTTCATCCGGTGGGTAGTATTACTTTTGATTTACACAGTGTAATTCACAGAATTACAAAAAAATATTTTGCCTCCTAAAAGTTAAATATTTTATTTGTCACGCATGAATACGTGTATTTCCCTCATATTAAATATAAAATGCATGTGTAGACTGATATTTTTCTAATGTCTGGACTCTTTTAAGGGGGTATCCTAAGGATAAACCGACGTTTCAATATATTGGTATTAAATGCATTTTCTGAGAATTTATATTTCAAGTTTTGACTGCAAATGTCACTTCCAAAACGCTGGAATTCCCCAATTTTAAATAATCCTCAACTAGTTTTGTGGTGTAGGTCTATGTATTTTATAATGTTAACTTCAAAATTCAAATAATACTAATAGTAATTTAAAGATGTGGTAGCATTGGATCTGGACGGGAAGGATAACTCTTGGAGTTGGAAGGGGTGTGTCGCGATTCTGCAGGTTCGTGGATCTGAGTGTCGCGATTTCGGTTTCATATCGCATATCTTTACAGCCTTAGAATGTTAAGTTCTATTACTGTATAGCTATTTTGGTGAAAGTAACTCAAAAGTAATACAGGAGTAATGTAACGCATTACAATTCTGAGACAGTAATTTTGTAAGGTAATAAATTACTTTTAAATTACAGTAACAAGTAATGTATAATGTATTACACTTTGGAAGTAACTTGCACAACACTGGTGGCTTGTTCCACGATTTACACAACTCGTTGTGTAATTCATGAAAAAACGGTTGATCCTGGCGACGAGGTTGCTTTGTGCTGCAGGAAGCGCAAACAAAAAGCAAGTTGGACGAGCGCAACGAGTTGTGTAAATCGTGGAACAAGCCACACACCTCGTTTGTTCCACCCCCCATTTTTAGACTACAGTAAGATTGTGGGGGCGAGAGAAAATGGTTATGGGATGATGCCTTGGGTGGAAGATGATGCTTATCACATGGCCAACTAATATCAACATGGAGTGGCGAGTCATCTCCAAAATCCCCACCTTCAATGCTGAGAACATCCACTTCCTCAGAAGCAGACAGCTCAAGCATCGGGTTCTCCACGAGGAGGGAGAACATCAGAACTGGCAGAGGAATCCTGAGAAAATGCCTCAGCAGTCTCAGGGTTCCCAGTCAGATCCATTTGCGAACCCCATGATTTGTGTCGACCAGCGCAAGCCTGTGTGAGCCAATCTAAAATTGCATTTTTTGCCTCACATTTTCAAAGTCACCATGAAATCAAACATGACATTATTTTTTGTATTTTTTTTATGGAGTATTGCATAATTTTACTCATAATCTTTAAAATACAACCCCTCCCTTTTGCAGCAACATTTGTCCTCTTCTCTGATGATGTGTTTACTGGCGCGAGGGCGGAATAACCTGTCACTCACATGACATCACATAAATAGCAAACCACAACGATCCAATAAATTTCAAATGGACACAATCAAGTCCCGTCCTACATTTGTTTCTTATTTGAAAAGCTGTATACAATAGGGAATATACTTGTCAATGGGGAAGAAAAGACTATGGCAACTTGTCTACCTAAAATAATAAATAGCTAGATACACAAATAAATAAATAAATAAATCAATAAAACAAATGAAAAATGTATATAAAAGCATGAATAGTAATGTTTATTTATTTAATTATTAATACCTGACAGGCCAGGTACCAAAATTCTTGACCAATAAGGTGACAAAAATACTTCATACTACTGTTTGAAATGTTAATGTATTGCTCAGTTTCACTTATTCATTTTAATAAACTTAATTTACTAAATAATGTATTCATTAATTAGCAAAGTAGCGTTCCATTCCAAACATACTATAATTTTAAAATCTCACATCAGGTGAGATAATTTCTAGCATTTTATTGTTTTATTTCATGTTAATGGTTAAAAAAAAAAAAAAAAAAAAAAACCTTTTGGAATTCTTTCTGAAACATACAGTATGTATTTTTGCAATGCAAATTTTCTTTATGCTTTAAATACCCAGATTAACTTCAAGAGAATATCCCATAATGCGATGTAACTTTTCCTGTATGATCTAGAAGTAAAATCGGCTGATATTTTCAACATTATCTTGATTTGAAAACCTTTTTACACAAAAAAACTTTGAACATCCATTGTTAAATTTAACATACAGTGAGGCCATGATAACAATGGTTAAAACATTTATAAATGCATTATGTGTGCTGCTTTACATATATTTTCAGCATAATGAATGCTGCACAGCTTGCATTAAGATTGTATTTCATCCGAAAAAAAAATAATTATTTAATCAGAATGCTTTGCTTATGAGTTTGTGTGTGCAGGGTATCATCCTTGTTTATTCGTGTGAGTACACTTTGTAGTTTGTTTAGCACTGAAATGCTGTCAGCTCCCCAGGTTTGGTCCGGCAGTGCAGAGTTTTAAAGTCAACCCGTCACTTTTTCTTTGCACAAAGGTGCTTTCAGCTCAAATTGTGAGCAGAGGAATGTTTAGAACTGGCAGGTCTCAGAAAAACATTCTGAAGGTTTCACAGCCCGTCTCTCCATTTTCAGCAGTGCTCTGAAATGTTAATACCTGTTATTCATAGTTTAGACCCTCCTGGAATTCATTACAATAGAGATTTCGCCTGAGCTATTCTGAATTTAGGTGCTTGATGTGTGCAAACCTTTTTTTGTTTTGCCTTCACGACTAGCTACAAGTACCAACATTCTTAAGTCGGCAAGAAACGGTAGTTTTGATAATTGTTTTCTTCGCAATTGTGACATATATTCAAGTGAAACAGCTTCTCGAAGAATAATAATTGTTGGGCAGTACTTTATTTTGAGATTATGAGGGCACATGAGAGAGAGAGAGAGAGAGAGAGAGAGAGAGAGAGAGAGAGAGAGAGAGAGAGAGAGAGAGAGAGAGAGAGAGAGAGAGAGAGAGAGAGAGAGAGAGAGAGAGAGAGAGAGAGAGAGAGAGAGAGAGAGAGAGAGAGAGAGAGAGAGAGAGAGAGAGAGAGAGAGAGAGAGAGAGAGAGAGAGAGAGAGAGAGAGAGAGAGAGAGAGAGAGAGAGAGAGAGAGAGAGAGAGAGAGAGAGAGAGAGAGAGAGAGAGAGAGAGAGAGAGAGAGATTTTTTAATATGCGTTTTATTCCTATAAATCACTCTTCATTAAGCACTTGTTTCAACAAATTACAAAGTTACCTTGTATCAAATAAGTACCAAAGAAAACATTAAAACAATATAAATAAATTACACCAAATATGAAAAAAAAACTTCAACAACAGAGCACAACGCTCCATTAGCACACTATTTCATTTCAAACGTTAATAGATCCTTTGTAGACTTTGTTAAACAAAAATCTATCAATACTCGTGATTTCATTAAATTCCAAAACAGCATTACTACATCTTCAACTGACAATCTTTCAACCATATTTTTTCTGCTCATGTAAATGGCCAGTTTTGCCTGACAAGAAAAAAAAAAAAAAAAATTTCAAAAGCTGACAAGTAAACCTTTTAGTTCGAACAAATTTAAAACCAAAAATAAAAATCCTCATGGAAAACAATTCACTAAAAGAAATAAAAACATTTTCCAAAATTGAAAATGGTCAGTTTTGATTTCATGGTAATTGATTGTTTTCTTTTCGTTTGAGTCTTGAGACAGTACGCAATGTTGAAAATGCTTCTTCTAAAATAGAATTAATTACATGAAGGTGAGTAAATAATGACTGAATTTATATTTATAATCTATTTCTTTAAGATGAATAACACAATATTATGACTACATGAGAGCAAAGTAGGTATTCCAATCAAATGAAAACCTCATGAATCATGTGTACTGTGGTTTTGTTCACTACTGTTAATAAAACATTCCCGTTACACTGGTCCAATCACATGATTCTACATTTGCCAGGGATTCAGTGTGAAACTTAATGATCGCCCCTTTTGCTCAGCTCGATGCTGCCTTAACCAAGGATTCCCTGTCATAAATCTCATTGGCTCAATATAGATTAGGCATGTCAGGGCTTTGCTGCCCGAGAAATCATCACCTTGGCCAAGACACTGCTTGTCAATCTTGATTAATCTTGTGGTCGTCTTGCCGACATCTCCCGTTGTGTGGCAGGAACAGGTGTATCGGGTTACCTCTGGGATTCTAATGAAATCTGCAGTGTACCCTTGTCCCAAAACCTAATTTACCTTCATTTTCATGCTGGGTCTGCCGATGACTTATTTAGTCCTTTGAAAAGGTTAAGAGAGGTAACTCAAGCACCCTTGGGAGTGCATTCTAGCATACATCCTCTCGGATGATTGACTGCAGTCGCTACGGATTAATTGATGAGGGTTCTTATGAATTGACACTCATGTCTGAGTTACATCAAGGAGAATATGGATTTTTGATGTCTGACTTACTGATTTAAGTCGGTTGCTGTCTGTGAGGAAAATTCCTTTTACCGGTTTTCACAGTTCACGTTTGCAATATTAGTGGTGCATCCGATTTTGTTTTAAGCTAATGGTCAGTGACATTATGCTTTTTTCTTTCTAAAGCTTTTATTTTATTTTACTTTATGCTATGTCAAATTTCCCACTGTGCCGGTAAAATACAGGTTTATATGTTCTTTCTGGAAAAAAATATAAACAAATATCATAGTGATTCAATTGTCCTGATATCATTAGCAGTGGTGTTTGAGTAAATGTAATCAGTTACTGTACTTAAGTATCTTTTTTTAGCTACCTTGTAGTTTGACTGAGATTCAAAGATATTAGCAACTTTTACTCTCTTCTTGACTTCATCTTTGAATATGTACTCTTTACTCCATTACATTTGTAATGAGTAATGTTATTACACATTACAAATGGCACCTAAATTGTTCTGCAGCAGTTAATATCTGCTACAAAATAAGTGCTATTGCCTTCTACAGGGCATTGAAGATACTATATCTTGTGCGTTTTGCCCTTTCTCACCTTGTCAACAAGGCTACTTTACACAAATCTGATTGAATTAGCTGATAGTTGCTGAATTACAGGTGCTTTATTTATGAAATGAGGACTGGTGATGAGGCCAAAACCAGCATGTCCAGTGCAAGTATGCTTTGATAATTTCATTTTACTTAACATTATTTTATTTATCAGAGAACTTTTTGAAATATATTGGTTTACTTATGCCCTTTTTAACACTTGAGCTTAACTGAGACTGATTTATTGCAATATTGAGGTTTTATTTCGATTTTAGAAAATAAATGTGTCATTGCTCTCCTCAAAAAAATAACTGTTTCTTGTTTCCAACTCTGTGTCTCTTAAGGCCTCATTATGCTTCTGCGTCAACTCCACGGCGTAGTGGCCGTTTTATGGTTCTGCGTCAGGTTGCGTTGCATTGTGTATAATCTGACCAATCACAGCCCTTGCGGTCTGCATTGCCTCGACGCGTAGTTATAATTTTTTGGAGGTGCACGTCGAGCTACGGAGGAGGGGTCGGAGAGGGGTTCACGGCGACGCAGAGGGGTCTGCGGGGGGTACGCCGTCGATTCGACGCAGAAGCATAAAACAGGCTTTAGCTGGTGAGGACTATGCACTAGTTCTCAACACATAAGAAACAAGAAAGCCTGCATTTAGTCATTTTCACCATGAAGTAAAACCACATTGAGAATGGTATTCTTGAAAATAACTTGATGTAGTTTAGCACAATCATCTTCAACTGATTCACTGCTTCATATTTGAAAACTTTGTGCGTCAAATCAAAGTCATGTGGTGAAACCAACATGTAGAAAACTAACAAAAATAGGATATTATATCATAGTAAGCACTCCTGCAGAGACCCAAAGATTATAATTTTGGTAAATGGAGTTTTCAAAAGCATATGAACCAACTTGATTCCGAAGATTACATTTCTACGAATTTGGCATGTTTTCACTCGTCTTTTTCAGTTCAAACAGTTGCCTTATTGTAGGTTGGAATACCAAGCGCAACGTAGAACCCTAAGGCAAAGAACAAAGAGAAAAAAGATCAGTAGACATCAAAGTGAACGACTTCCCTCGTTTTGAGGTCAGAAGATAGTTCATCATCCTTTGTAGTGGAACGCGATTGGAGGTAGGTCAATATGCACCAAGTCTGCAGCTCGCCCTCGCCAGTTGCCACAGAGCTTTCACATCACGACTGTGATTACATGCCTACTCATACGCCTCTTCCTACTTCAGCTTCGAGGAGAGTGAGCGCTGTAATCCAGGTGTCCACACCACCTGTGCGGTTTTGTTAGCACCTGCAGCATTGAAGATACTCCGCGTTCCTCTGTACCCATTTAATTTTCTCCAGCATCGCTGGCATGGCAGTAAAGTCTGTTGGGAACCTTAAGAAAAAAAGTTTGCAATTTGTTTCTGCCCAGCAGGCATGGTAAATACAGGCCCCCCCAGGGATGTCACACAGATGATTTTCCACACCACATTGTATGGGTCCCACGGGCTGTCATATCACCTTTTTTCCAGAATGCCTAAGGCACTGTGATAAGGCTTCTCCTGATGGGACTAATGCATAGCCGACAAGCCGCCCCTGCTCTGCAGGTGATGAGAAATCAAATTTGAACAGGAAACTGTACTCCTAATAGCTACAATCAGACAAACACGTGACTATGGCTTTGAAAGAAACAATCCTTTCTCTGCAATCTTCATGCTATCTTCTGTTTGCACATGGTAATAACAACAGATAATTAGGCCTTTCGGTTACTAAAATGCACCTGTTTTTGCTTCAATTTATAAAGGCGCTTAACAATCTGCTGTTGCAGTAAAAGTTTTATTTTTTCACAATCTTTTCAGGGCTTCACATACAAACGGGAGACATTCCTTATCCAATAAGCCGTTGTGCCAGAAACTCCACATGGAATCAATGCAGTTTCGCTCCGAGACATATCAGAAGACATAATCACAACTCTGCAGCTCTCCCTGTCCACGTGAGAGTTTATCCATGTAAACAGTTTTTGGTAAATGTCCTCGATTACGCTACCGGGTGACAAGGCGGTGGAAAGTGACCATGTCATCTCCTTCAATTAAAGTTGCTCCTTGGGTTGTGTGGACTTTATCAAAGGTTCAGTCTGAGCTTGTACATGCTGTCATGATAAATTAGAGCCGCTGACCAGAGAAGCATGTGGCAGCACTTAGGACACTTTTCAAGCTGGCT
Organism: Siphateles boraxobius; assembly: GCF_051911475.1. NCBI lineage: Eukaryota > Metazoa > Chordata > Actinopteri > Cypriniformes > Leuciscidae > Siphateles > Siphateles boraxobius. The sequence continues at coordinate 15,617,050 of NW_027508920.1, read as the reverse complement.
GCAGCCCGGCCGCAGGGGATTTAACCTGCAAATCAGTGGGCAGAGATCAGATCAGACTGAAACAAAGGCGCTGAGAGCCATAGATTTCTGCTCCATAGGGGATCATTCATAAATATGTCATTCCTTGTTATATGGTTCTTTTGAAAGCTAGTGAACATTAAAGGAGCTCAAATGATCATAGTTAGGTTTTCAGAGGTTTTCATATGCAAATGTACAACACACATATAGATTATAATCAATTTATAATACAGATTCATATTTGCGTAAATAAGGGGTCGGCAACCATTTTGTCATTAACATTTTACATATCAACTTTACATATTATATATGCATAAATGCCTACAGATATAATTGTATACATACATGTCATATTTATATTTTTATATATAACCATTTCTAATAGGAGAGAGCAAGGCACAACTTAACACATTTTGGTTTTGGCTCAATTATTAAAACAATAATTAACTTAGATGCATCTTTTTTTTTACACAAGCAACATACACATCTCTGCTACAAATGAACACTTAAAGTTCAGTGGAGTTCAACATGTAATTCAGTACTATTGTATCTGTATACTTTGATATTGTTTGTGCATCTGTAGAAAGATATCCATACATCCATCCCTCATCCAATCATCCTTCTATTATGGATCGATATCATGGATAGGGATATAGGAAAGGGCTGCACAGTTTTGCAATAAATAAATAAATAAAATAAAATATTGAAATTGCAATTGAATTATATTTGTGTGGCAGATGCATGCAAAATAATAATTATTAATAATAATAACAGTAATAATAATAAAAACAAGCTTAAAATCACATTTTAAAGTGTTTATTGCATGAAAAAACAGGTTATATTCTTAATAAATAAATCAATATATAGTGAACAAATGTGGAAAGAAATCATACTTTGACATTTAAATTCCAACATTGTTTGTTAAAGTCCAACAAAGTTAAATGTAGCAAAATAAATATATAAATAAATACTCAAACCTGAAAAGTTGCGTGGCTCCCATTTTTTCATTTCATTATCGTTGTACTCTTGGCGGCTTAGTTGTAACACTGTGCTACTAACTGACCCCGCTGTGTAAAAAAAATATTTTAAGCCTAGCTAACAGTTGCTAGGAGTTGCTGACATGTTTCAAAATGGTGCTATGTTTTAGTTGGTACACATCCAACTCAGAAACCGAAAAAAAAACGTAAGATAAAAAAATTTACTTGCATGGTGTCAAAACACTCTTTGTCCAGTATCTTCACGAAATCTTAGCAAAACTTTCCACAAATCAGCGGGAGACTGTCTTCCGGCAGTGAAAGAAAATAAGCGGAAACACAACTTGACCCTGACTAACTATGTAAAAGGTCTGTGTTACATTTAACCCCGCGTTAGGTTGTGTCCCGCGCTCCCCTAGTTCATACTGAATTAATGAACAAATTATAGTTGATTATTTCATTTGTAAAATAGAGCCGAATATATGTGTCATAAGTCATTTTTATACAATTACAATTTTTAATAGTTTCAATAGTTCAATAGTTTCTTGATTTTCAGGTTTAAATTAGACTTTGAGTAACAGATTTCCTATACCCTATACAGAATCCCGTCGTATTTGTGAGATCCTTTCCCTAATCCGTGTGCCTTGCATATCACAGACACTGTGTTTTATGTGTGTAATCTTAAGTATACAGAGAATACCAAAACATCAAAGTAATATCTTCTCATCTTCTCAACACAACAGACACTTCGATTTTATTTGATATTATTTAGCTTCTGTGCAAAGCTGAAATCTTTCATTTATCATGCAAAGAGGATTCACATGTATACTTGTCAATTAACTGATCTATATCAGTTCAGCGAAACCAGAATTTCTGCTAGTCTCAGTTAATTTGAAATATAATGGTCTTTTTGTAAAGATCAGAATTTTAATTTCACTGTGAGAGTGAATGTGTATTTTTCAGAGGCACTGCAGACACACTGAACAGCTGTGGGAGGCAACAGGTCAAAACTCCCAGATTTGGACTTGAGGTCTTGATGTTAAATGTCAAATTGCAGGATGCTGAGCATCCTGGTCATAATTTCCAAGAATATCTACTGCTCACAGCTGCCGTACACACACCTCCTGTATAATTAGAACATTTAAAATGCCAATATTCTCTCTGAAAATGGAGATCTAGACAAAGTGGGAGCGCTGCTTTCAGCAAGCAGATCAAGAGACAACACAGTGGGAAGAAATGAGGTTCAAACCATTAAATTAATAATTCACCCGGCCTAACTGATGTATTTGGAAGTGGATTAGGTTCATTTGACTGGTTTGTTTTCTTGAAGAACGGAAAATATGCGGATCATGTCTAAAGTCTCTTTTTTACCATCTGAATCCTCCAGATGTGATTGTCGGTATTCACCCCCTGATGGCAGCTGTAATGCACTTTCAATTTTAGTTATAGTCACTGCATGCTAGAGATGTGTCCCTTGAGATGTATTGAGACATCAAAAAATAAAATGTATGTTTTGAGCGATGTCTAGTAGTTGAAGAATTTCAAATTAAAAAAAAGTTACATGAGAGAAGCCAGTGCCTCCATGTCATAGTGTTTGGCTGATTATCTTGTAAAGTTTGCAAATGCTCTGCAAATTAATGGACAAACCGGTGGAAATGTGGGAACTAATTGCAAAGTAAACATCTCACCCACTCAGACATCATCATTTTCGATCATGTCTGAATGGAAATGAACTTGGAAAACAAAATCTGTGATGTGCTGATTTAAAACTGTTGCTGTCTGTGAGGAAAAAACAAACACTCTAATGAACACCGATTGGGTCTTTCAACACTGTGACACGAGCCAATCAGAAGTACTTCCAAATCCACGTACGTGTTTGTGTTTTGTGTTGTCTTAGAAACATATATGTACTGTGTGTGTATATATATATATATATATATATATATATATATATATATATATATATATATATATATATATATATATATATATAGAACCCTAGCCTGTATCGGCACGCTGTGCGATATGAAAGCTTCTGTTAACACTCCTCCCCAGCGCCACCTGTAGAGATCTGCTACAGGGGTTCTGTCATTTCTTGCAGCAGCCTTTCCTCTGTTTGTTATTTTTTACTAAGCTGAACAAATTATTGTATTTCCTCAGCAGCAGCGTAGCAGATCTCGTCCGCCAAAATTAAGCCTATGTATATCCCTTGCTCCTTGCCAACAAATGCTGTTGAAATGTATCCACTCCGAGAGTTGTCATGGCTTTTTAGTGATCACTTTGAGTAGACGTAGCCTACATAATATTTATGTAATTAATATTGATTGTTGAAACCTTGCAAACATCTAATGGCGCGTGGACTTTTATTTTATTTTGCATTAAAAAAAACTAAAGCAGAGCGGTTCACCACATGCCACTGGAAAATAATGGTGCTGTACAGGATAAAAGAGAGTGGAAACAGGAAGTGTAGGTTGTCTTGGGTGATGGTGTCTGTTTAGCCGTGAGATTTTCATCTCACTGCACTCCTCGAACAAGACAGAGAAAGAGAAAGGGAGAGGAGGAGATATTGATTTATAGCCTCCTACAATGCATATCTCTCATTCATCACCGTGTCCATGTGCACTGAGACAATTCACAATGGCTGGAAGTCCACACATAACCACAACAAATAAAACTCTACAAGAACTAACGCATGCACATACCATCAGTGGTCCCAAACGGTATGTAGCCACGTACAGTAGTGCCATTGAATTAATTATTTCTCTTCCATTGATGGAAATTAAATCTCTTTCCTTTATGAGACAACACTTCCCAGCCATTGAAGGAATTTTCTGTCTTTCTGTGTTTTCACTGTTATACAGAAGGGGGTGCTATGACACATCTGAATCTCCAAATTACAGAATCTCCAAATCAAAAAACACAATCGAAAAAGAAGCTGAAACAAGCGATAGCATATGTAAGCAGATGCATATGTAAAATAATGTGATCATCAACATCACAGCATCAAAACTGCCTCATGTTACAGAATGAAATGTCGACCCAGGACGAGCAATAGGTCTGTGAAACTTAGCTGAAAGACTCAATCTACTCCATCGTTTTATGAGTATCATTCTGAATCCAATCTGAACATAGTCTTTGACAAAAACACAATTTTCGCAGCTTTTAATGAAACTTACCAACATTCAAGTGTTGATTAAAAAAAACAACACTGCATTAGACTAGAGTAAAAAGGGTTTTATTTTTTAAGCAGAGGCTCTGTTCTTTCTTTCGATAACAGTGTAAAGCATGTTCAAATATTAATTTTAACTAGCTAGTGATGGCTGACAAAAAAAAAAAAAAGAACAAAAAAAAAAGAAACCGGGGAAACAGTTCAATGCAAAAATAGTAAACCTAGTGGCATTTATGTTAAAGAAAGATGGCACAAGCACACCTTTAAAGCAACTTATTTGTTGATATGCGTGAATGACAAATAAATAAAAATAAAAATAAATAAATAAATGATTTTAGGATTTGGTATTGTCTAAATGCCTTTTGTGGCCAATATGCAACATGTACAACATGTACATGTACATGTGCAAACAATCCCCTCAGAAAAAAAAAAAAAGTTGTCTGAAACAATAAAAGAAGACATTCCAGGGGCCGCAACTACATGTACGATCTGCTCCGAGTCATTACCCAGGCCATGTGTTACGTGGATCTATATATATATTGAACTACTGAGTGTATTAATTTTGTTATTTGAGTTCGTAGGTGGAGTTAGGGGTTTTCCCCTGATTTACGGAATGAGTGACGTCATGGGAATTCCTGCACTTAAGCCGGCCTGGTGTGGAGGGCGCGGTCTCTCTCCGCTTCTCTTGCTCCTCATTCTTCGCCGCCGTTCCTGATTGTTGTCAGCTGGGGTGGTTCGCCTGATGGCGAGAACGCTCATCGTCTCGTGTCGCACCTCCATGCTGAAGTCTTCGATGATAGTGAACTGAGTTTTTTATTATTTAAAGCCAGGTAGAGGTTATTTCCTTAGTTCACTTTTGTTATTTATTTAGATTGTAGCGTAGCGAAGCAGTGGCCCGGAAGACTCACCTGTTTGTTGTTTCTCTCGGGAGTTAGTTAAGATCTTTCCTGCTACGATAGGCTTAGTTAAGGGATTATGTTTTTTTCTGTTGCCCTACCTGTGTTGTTTATTTGTTTGTTGTTTATTATGGGGTGCTCTGTCCTTTGTCTGTTGTGGACTGGATTAAAAATTATGGCGTGATTAACGTCTGAATACCACTCAATCGTCTGTGATTATTAAATATGTTCGGTCCTTGTCTTATATGTGATTTAACGAGCCAAGCTAGATAAAGGGCCGTAACATATTTGGGGGCTCGTCCGGGATTGAATTGTGTGTGGCTTTGTTTGATCTTTCTTTGATCTGCTCACACTTTGTGTTACTTGAGTAACTTGGAGTAACTTTGTTTAATCACGGTCGATTGGTGGGTTTTGCCCGAGTAGTGCTCGTTGTTGTTTTTGTTTCCCCCCCCCTAATAACTAAACGTTGAATCTGATCATGTTTGAATTAGCAAGCTTTATTGAGAAGCCGACGCAAGTTGAGCTATTGAATATCAACAGAGCAGATCTGATGAAAATTGCTGCTTACTTTAAGGTCAGTTTTCGTAAGACTTCAACTAAACGTGAACTTCAGATGTTGCTTGTTGATTCATTGCATGAACAGGGCGTTTTTGGTGAGGAGGAAAAGATGACGGATTATCCTGAATTAGTTGAGGGTAGTTCCGAGGATCTTGCGATGCAGATTAGGAAATTGGAACTGCAAGCTATAGAGCACGAAAGAGTTTCGTTGAAGGAGAGAGAAGAATGGGAGCGTGAGAAAGAGAGACGAAGTGATCGTGAGAGACATGAACTTGAACTGAAAAGGCTTGAAATGGAACAAGCGTGTCGCCTAAAAGAAATGGAGTTGAAATCTCGCGAAAGGGGTGTGTTTGATGCTTCTGATTTCGACGTGAGTCGTAATATTCGCATGGTTCCTCCTTTCCGAGAGCAGGAGGTAGATAAGTTTTTTGCTCTTTTTGAACGCGTTGCTGTCAATATGAAATGGCCGCAAACATTTTGGCCCATGTTGTTGCAGTGTGTTTTTGTGGGTAAAGCCCAGGAAGCTTTTTCCTCTTTATCAATCGAGGAGTCTCTTGATTACGATCGAGTGAAGGCATCTGTTCTCAGAGTGTATGAATTGGTTCCCGAGGCTTATCGTCAAAAATTTCGTAATCTAAGGAAAAGTGATGAGGCTTACGTGGAGTTCGCTCGGGGGAAGGAGTCCCTGTTTGATCGTTGGTGTGCTTCCATGAAAGTGGAAACGTTTGAAGAGCTCCGAGAATTGATTATTTTAGAGGAGTTTAAAAACTGCCTACCAGAACGCGTTGTAACTTATCTAAATGAGCAAAAAGTTTCAAAATGTTCTGCTGCTGCTATATTGGCTGATGAATATGTGCTTACACACAAGAACGTGTTTAGCGTTGTGCCGAAGTTCTCATCCGGTAACAACAGTAATCGGTCTTTTCAGCGTAATTCTGAACGCCCCCTACCCGTTGACAGAGTGGCGGTGAGTTCTGATAAGTCTGTGTTCTCACCCATTTGTTTCTATTGTAAGAAACGTGGACACATTATTTCTGAGTGCAATGTGCTTAAAAAGAAGAACCGTGTTCCTAAACCTGTAGGCTTATTGATGACGTCCTCGCCACAAGTGGAAGGACTGGAGTCGTTGGCTTTGGAAGCTGACATGTGTGAAGATGAGGGGTATGTGCCGTTTATGATGGACGGATTTGTATCTTTGGCAGGTAATGCTTTACGAAAACCAATCAAGATACTTCGTGATACCGGCGCTGCTCAGAGTTTTATTCTGGAAGGAATATTGCCGTTGTCTGATGAGAGCTTTACTGGTTCAAGCGTCTTGGTGCAGGGTTTCGAAATGGGCTTCGTGAAGGTACCTTTACATGAGGTTGAAATTGAGTCTTCCCTTGTTGTTGGCCGCGTTGTGGTTGGAGTGCGACCGTGTCTTCCCGTTCGAGATGTTACATTTATTTTAGGGAATGACTTAGCGGGAGGAAAAGTTTTTGCTAGCCCCGAGGTAACTGATGTTCCTCTTTGTCCTATAGCTGATGTATTAGCTCAGAAATATCCTGAGATTTTTCCCTCATGTGCTGTTACTCGCGCTATGACTCAGAGGACAAAAGATAAAAGCCTTAGTGAATTGGAAAATGAGTTTAAGTTTGATCTGAGTGATACGTTCTTTTCTAATTCTGACCCTTGGGAAGTTAAGTGTTCAGACCTTGTTGACGGTTCAGATCCTGCCGTTAATAAATTTGATGAACATTTCATGCCTAATAAATTGTCCCTGTCTCGCGAGCAGCTTATTGTTGAACAGAGGAAAGATGAGAAATTGTCGTCCCTCTTTAAAGCTGTTGTTCCTGTCGAGCAACTCGAGCATGCATCGCAAGGATACTTTGTGGACGATGGGGTGTTGATGAGGAGGTGGAGACCACCTACTGCATCTGCTGATGATGAGTGGCAAATCGTTAGGCAGATAATAGTTCCCTCCTCGTATCGCTCCGAAATTTTGAGTCTTGCGCATGATAGTTCCTTTGCTGGTCACTTAGGAGTGAACAAAACGTACGATCGCATACTTCGAAATTTTTTTTGGCCAGGCTTGAAAACTGATGTTGCGAATTATTGCCGAAGTTGTCACGTGTGTCAAAGGACGGGAAAACCGAACCAGAACATTTCACCTGCTCCGCTACATCCAATTCCAGCTATTGGTGAACCATTTGAACGTGTGATGATTGATTGTGTCGGTCCCTTGCCTCGCACGAAGTCGGGAAATCAATACTTACTCACCATAATGTGTACGTCAACGCGTTTTCCGGAGGCAATTCCTCTGCGTAAAATTACTGCACCAGTGATTGTGAGATCACTTATCAAATTTTTTTCATTGTTTGGTCTTCCGCGTACTATTCAGTCCGACCAAGGTACGAATTTTATGTCCCGTGTGTTCAAGCAAGCTCTGAATCAATTGCATATCCAACACTGCACGTCCAGCTGTTACCATCCAGAAAGCCAGGGTGCACTCGAAAGGTTCCACCAGACTTTAAAGTCGATGCTGCGTGCGTTTTGTCTTGAGTTTCAAAAGGATTGGGACGAAGGGGTGCCTATGGTCATGTTCGCAGTGCGGGAGGTAGTGCAGGAGTCGTTGGGCTTTAGTCCGGCTGAGTTAGTGTTTGGGCATACTGTACGTGGCCCACTAAAATTGATTAAAGATCATTGGACTAATGATTCGACTTCAAACAACATTCTTGACCATGTCTCAGAGTTTCGTTTCAAGTTGCGCCGCGCATGTGAGTTGGCTAAAGCGAACTTGGAGATGTCACAACAACGAATGAAAAAACGTTTTGATCGTAAGGCTAGACTTCGTAGCTTTGCTCCTGGTGACAAGGTGTTAGTGCTGATGCCAGTGCCTGGGTCTGCATTGCAGGCTCGTTATTATGGTCCCTATCAAGTGAAAGAAAAGGTGAGTGAGCTTGACTATGTTGTTTTGACAACAGACAGAAGAAAAAAAACTCGTCTATGTCACATTAACATGCTTAAGCCGTACTTTGAGAGACCGCCAGATTCGTCTGGAAGGAAGTCGACTGTGTTAACTGTTTCACCCACAGACTTTCCGGTGACAGGAGAACAGGCGCTGTCCAGTGCTGATGTACCTGAAGTTGAAGTGCTGTCTGGACCTGAAGTTATCCGCACATTGAGTTCGGCTGTGTCAGACAGCAGTGATGATTCCACTGTTGAGGAGGATGTAGAGTTTCCTTCGACGGAATTGGTTGCGGGGAGATTGAAAAATTCTGAGATGATCCGAACCATAGACTCGCATCTTTCCCATTTGACCGTTGCTGAACGAGCTGACATAATTAACATTATTCGGACGTACAGTAATTTGTTCTCTGATGTTCCATCTCGTACTTCGTTAATAGAGCATGACATCGATATTGGTGACTCGTTGCCTATTAAGCAGCACGCATATCGGGTAAGTCCTGAAAAAAAATTCTGTTGCAAAATGAGGTGACTTTTATGCTTGAAAATGACATCGCAGAGCAAAGTTTTAGTCCTTGGAGTTCACCTTGTTTATTGGTTAAAAAGACTGACAGTACGTTTCGTTTTTGTACAGATTTTAGACGCGTTAATGCTGTGACCAAACCAGATAGTTATCCATTGCCTCGTATGGAAGATTGCGTGGATCATGTTGGAAATGCTGTGTTTGTTACGAAAATCGATCTGCTTAAGGGATACTGGCAGGTGCCCTTGACCGATCGCGCAAAGGAAATCAGTGCGTTCGTGACACCGGATCATTTCCTCCATTATAACGTAATGGCTTTCGGTTTACGAAACGCCCCGGCAACCTTTCAGAGGTTGGTGAATCGTGTCATCGAAGGCATGCATAACGTTGAAGCGTATTTGGATGATTTGGTCATTTATAGCGCATCTTGGTCAGAACATGTGGAACAACTCGATGCGCTGTTTAGTCGTTTGTCTCGAGCTAACCTTACGGTTAATTTAGCGAAGTGCGAATTCGGTCGAGCTACGGTCACTTATTTGGGAAAGATTGTTGGTGGCGGTCAGGTTAGACCTGTTGAGTCTAAAGTCGAGTCTATCACTTATTTTCCCGTGCCCAAGACACGCCGTGAGCTCCGTCGATTTTTGGGTATGGTAGGGTACTACAGAAATTTCTGTAAGAATTTTTCTGTTGTTGCTTCGCCCTTAACCGATCTTCTTAGTCCTAAGGTTCATTTTAAATGGTCTGAGGTTTGCCAATCGAGTTTCGAGAAAATCAAAGCACTTCTAGTTAATTCTCCTGTTTTATCTGCACCTGATTTTTCTACTCCGTTTTTTCTCGCTGTTGATGCAAGTGACACTGGTGCAGGAGCTGTTCTCCTCCAATTAGACCAGATCGGGGTGGAGCATCCTGTTTGCTATTTTTCACGAAAATTCAATAAACACCAGCGAGGTTACTCCACCATTGAGAAGGAGGCACTCGCCCTTGTCCTTGCTATTCAACATTTTGATGTGTATATTGGGTCTGTTTCACATCCACTGATCATCTATACGGACCACAATCCCTTGATCTTCATTAACCGAATGAAAAATAACAATCAACGCCTGATGCGTTGGAGTTTGTTTTTACAGACTTTTGAGCTTGACATTCGTCATATACGGGGTAAGGATAATGTGGTTGCTGATGCCTTATCCCGTGTCTGAATTAATTGTAGTTTTGAGGTAAGATTTCTCTTTCTTTCTCCCTCCAATTAATCATTTAAGGGTGAGGGTGTTACGTGGATCTATATATATATTGAACTACTGAGTGTATTAATTTTGTTATTTGAGTTCGTAGGTGGAGTTAGGGGTTTTCCCCTGATTTACGGAATGAGTGACGTCATGGGAATTCCTGCACTTAAGCCGGCCTGGTGTGGAGGGCGCGGTCTCTCTCCGCTTCTCTTGCTCCTCATTCTTCGCCGCCGTTCCTGATTGTTGTCAGCTGGGGTGGTTCGCCTGATGGCGAGAACGCTCATCGTCTCGTGTCGCACCTCCATGCTGAAGTCTTCGATGATAGTGAACTGAGTTTTTTATTATTTAAAGCCAGGTAGAGGTTATTTCCTTAGTTCACTTTTGTTATTTATTTAGATTGTAGCGTAGCGAAGCAGTGGCCCGGAAGACTCACCTGTTTGTTGTTTCTCTCGGGAGTTAGTTAAGATCTTTCCTGCTACGATAGGCTTAGTTAAGGGATTATGTTTTTTTCTGTTGCCCTACCTGTGTTGTTTATTTGTTTGTTGTTTATTATGGGGTGCTCTGTCCTTTGTCTGTTGTGGACTGGATTAAAAATTATGGCGTGATTAACGTCTGAATACCACTCAATCGTCTGTGATTATTAAATATGTTCGGTCCTTGTCTTATATGTGATTTAACGAGCCAAGCTAGATAAAGGGCCGTAACACCATGGCTCATAGACTACATTCACTCAAGAGTCCTCTTGTCATTATCGGCCACTAATTTTATTTGCTTGTTAATTTATTTTCATTAGCGTTGTTGCATCTTTCATAATCACGTGTTAATGACTGAGGTATTAAGTCTTGTTAGTAGAACTGATGAAGGCAAGACTGTTGGGGTCACCGTTCACACTTGCAGGTCACATTTTTCCTTTTATGGTTTCATGCTTTGATTTACTTCTAAAGCCCTCAAAATTAAGTAGCCTATCACTTGTCTTGTAAGACAAAAACTAAGTCCTTCTTGCTTAAGGTGATAAGATGATTGATCATGTCTTGGTTAATGACTGTCACACTGATTAGCACCTAGCATCCCTGTAGCAAATGGTTTTAATAATTGAATGGTTGTATTTTACATATGCAGTGCCATTTTTGTGAAGGAATTTATCATTCTGTCAAATTTTAATTGACCACCTTTAAAAGGCTGAATAACTTTATTGCAGTTTTACTGCAGCAGGGATTTTATGAAAAACAATTTGTGTCTTGTTGATGTGCTATCTAATGCTGATTTCCAGGTATGGAGGGTCGCTGGTGCTGATGAATACACATACAGGACAGAGTGAGAATTGCAGGAGGTGGAGCGGGGTGAAATGGTGAGATGGCACAGCAGGTAGGAAGGAAACATAAATTGGCAGGTTATTTTTAAATAGACTGTGGTTTCACAGAAAGCAGGTGTTGTTCCTAGTGTTTTTTTGTCTTTTGACTTGCTTAAAAGTAGTGTTTAAACAGATGGCAGCTTTAACTTGGATGCAACATGTCTGTAACTGTAGAACTTTGAAAGAGTTTTTCTCTGAAATATTTCGGTAACACTTTACAATATGGGTGCACTAATATGCATTAATTCATGTTAAACTAATGCACAGATAATCGTGACTTAATGTATGATTCATGAAGAACTAAACCATTAATTAATTATTACTGCATCAGCAACTAATAAAGAGTCTATATGATTAATAGATTAAGTAATACATGAATTGCTATTAATTCAATGTGTCATTGTGTATTAATTCCTTAATAACATATTGTATTAACTAATAGTGTAAATTAATGAGTTAATTACCACAATTAGTCAAAGCTATGCACTTCAACTACCAGTTGTCTGCTTTAATTAATCTCTAGCTAATGATTTGCAAAGGTATCATTATGTTATGACTTTACTTGTTGAGGCACATCATTATTAACTAGTCATTTAGTAATTGTAGTAATTTACACATGAATTTGCACTAACAATGAAGTAATTAATCATGTATTAATGTGTAGCTGTATTATCTGGAAGTTGAAATACAAGGCTTTGGCTCATTCTGGTAATTAACATATTAATTAACACTATTGGTAAAAAAATGAGTTATTAGGGAATTAATTCACAATTACATATTTAATTAATAACAATTCGTGTATGAACTAATACATTAACCATACAGACTCTTAATTAGTTCCTAATGTGGTGATCATTAATGAATAGCTTAGATAATCATTAGTTACACATTAATTCAGTATTATCTGTGCATTAGCTAAGCATGAATTAATGCTTATTAGTGCACCCATATTGTAAAGTGTTACCAATATTTCTCCCAAATAAACTTAAAGCTCCAGTAGGTAACTTTTGTAAACAAATATTTGTTAAAACTGTCATTATGTCCTGACAGTAGAATATGAGACAGATAATCTGTGAAAAAATCAAGCTCCTCTGGCTCCTCCCTGTGGTCCTATTGCCATTTGCAGAAATACACCGCTCCTGGTCAGAAACAACCAATCAGAGCCAGGAGGAATGTCTTAGCAGTGTCAATCACGCTCGTATACGCGCTGATCACCCCTCTCTTGCACAGCGCGAGCGCGTACCGTCGTTCGTGACTCTCCTGTTCGAACTTGTTCATCCAAATCAGGGGTAGGCAAGTTCGGTCCTAGAGAGCCGCTGTCCTGCAGAGTTTGGCTCCATCACTGAGAAAAACCTCACCTGCCTATAGCCTTAGTAATCCTGAATACACTGATTAGCTTGTTCAGGTGTGTTTGATTAGGGTTGGAAGTAAATTCTGCAGGACAGTGGCTCTCTAGGACCGAACTTGCCTACCCCTGAAATCATTTGAACCTGATCATTCAACGAACAAAATGACGCGAAAAAAGATTTGTTCATTTTGATGAACGCGTTCAAACAGGATCACGAACGTGCCTCACAGAACAGAGCTAGGCGAGCATTTGTGCTTATAAAACTTAAAGTTTTTAATTTATTTTTGAAATGACCAATCGTTTCGCTAGTTAAGACCCTTATTCATCGTCTGGTATCGTTTGAAGCCCTTTGAAGCTGCCCTGAAATTGTCATTTGGTCCTTGAAACGTTTGTGTCCTATTGAAGTCCATTTATATGGAGAAAAAGCCTGGAATGTTTTCATCAAAACCTTAATTTCTTTTCGACTGAAGAAAGAAAGACATGGACATCTTGGATGAAATGGGGGTGAGTAAATTATCAGCAAAAGTTTTTTTTAAAGTGAACTAATCCTTTAACGTTATCTTACTAGCTATTTATAACTTATAGAAAGAGTGCAACGTTATAAAGTTACACGTATTGCAAAGTACATAATGATCTGAGGACCAAGTTTGTAGTCAAAGTATGGGCAGGCCATAGTCAATGTAAAGCATATTGTTGATGTTTAGTCCCTATTAGTGAATGTTCCATAACTGTTTATAATCCGCCGTCATCGGTGGTCCTGCTTACTAGCCTGCGCGTTCACGGCAGGCTCCGCTGTGGGGGATGAGCTGTGGAGGGAGGGCTGTAGCGTAGCAGAGAGCAAGGGGGTTGGACCTGTAAGTTGTGCTTGTTCAAATTTTCAGCCTAGTCAACATTTTCTCAAAACTCCCTACAGCAGCTTTAAAGGTCTCAAAGTAATTGCTACTATTTTTAGCTGTGATGCCAAAAAAGCAAAAAAATAAAATTGAAACAGAAAAAAGTCAGGTAATTAAAAAAGGAACGGTTGTTATTTGTTTAAGTGAACTCTGTACAACATGGTACAATATAAAGCAAAAAATACGCTAAAAAAAATGGTGAAGAATTTATTATGGAACAATCTTCACTCCGAAATTGCTTGTAAATATTACAAATACTTTCTAAGAAATGCAAGTAACACATTTAATTAACAGTGACATTTTGAAGTAGAAATACTAAATTGGTATCTTCTTGTAAAAAAATATACTCCAATAATCTTTGTTTTATTTACAACTCCAAATTGTTTTTTTTTTGTTTTTTTTTTACAGTGTATAGGCCTAATGTATGTCATTGACTACAAGTATAGAATACAACATTAGATGTGAACGTATTTCTTAATATAAAATTAAACTATAAATCCACTTAAATAATTTGTGTAGCTGAAATTTAAGTATGGCCAAATGCACAACATAACGATAATAATAAGTTAACAACACCGTGGACTCAAAAGCCATAACACAATGTAAACAAGTCACAACACAACCTAATCGTCAAAACCAAACGGAAGAGCTACAAAACAACGGAAACAAACCACAACTCAACGGAACTTTAGGACTTTATACTAGAAGTAATGGTCTAATGAAATCCAAATTTGGGATTTTCTTTGGTAATGTAGAACCCATTTTTTTATAGACCCTTCAAATATTGCTTTTGAAATTAGCCAAGTCATTTACAGCTATGCAAATTTAAAGTGTCATTTAAAAAGCCTGGTACAGTAAAAGCTATTAAAAATTTGGATTTTGTTAAACCATTACATCTAGTACGAAGCCCAAATTCTAGCTTTAAGCATCCTTTACATGGCGAGAAACGGCTCTGTGAAATTAATTGAACAGTAATAATGTAGCGTCCAAAAAAAAACAAAAAAACATTGGTATGGTAAAAACTAACATACCTGACCGGGTGCTCCATTCCATCCTGCAACTGGGACAGCACGGCTACAATCCTTACCTCTGAGGTATCTGTTAGTAGAACAAACGGTCTGTGGAAGTTTGGAGCTTGCAGGATGGGTTCACAAAAGACAGAATGCTTCAGGTCAGTGAAGGCCTTCTCCGCTTTCTTGGTCCACCTCTCCTGTTTTGGGATTTACTTATGGGTCAGTTCGGGGGCTGCTTTTGGATTTTGGATTTTGAAATTCACAGTTGTCCATGTATATACCAGAGTATACACTTCCTAACATTTAGGCGCTGTAAAAACACTCCATTCTGCTGATTGATATTGCAAGCTCACAATGTGACATCCTATATTAACATTCATTAATGTTATCATGAACACGGTGGCTCAGAATGCAGAAGGCTTATCATTTACGGCATTAGCGGTAATGGCATGTGACATTGGAGCAGCAATGAATGAATGAAGAGGAGAGCATGACTCTGAACTTACATGCAACTGCCATAGCCTTTGTTTCAACTTTGAATGCACCATCGTGCAACTGTTTCATCTTGACAAACAGACACCTTATCCTCTCATTTCTTTATTTTTTCCCCTTAAATTTCAAACACATTCTTTATCACATAAGATATGTTTTTATTAATTGCATTGCAAATAAGCCTTAACTCCAAAATCATGAACACTTCTCAATAGTGCAGGTCTGCTCATTGCATACGAGAGCTAACTAATTCTTGCTGTGATAGAAGCGTTACACCATAAGATCGGCAGTCTTTCAGCTGCACATCTTATTCTTAATGTATATAGAGCACAAATGTATTCTTTATGTGTATAGAAACTTTACGACATAAGATTTCATTGCTGTCAATTTTTTGCTCTGTTTTGGTTTAGTTCTAATTCTTCTACCGGTTCTTTTTTTTAATTAGCTCACTCTGTGTATTTAACGCGTTAGGTTTTCTCAGTTCTTTGTTTAGTCTTGTTTATGTTACAGTATATAGGTTGTGAGTTTTTTCTTAGATCATCTCCTGCGTGTTTTTTTATTAAAGATAAAGTCACACGCTTCATTACAGCCACTCAGTGTTACAATTGTATTGCATTGCAAGCACAAACATGGTTTGCAAGAAACATTAAAGGCAGGATAAGTGATTTGTTCCTGTTTTGCTGGTTGAAAGTCTCTTCATACATCCTGATACCAAGCACTAGGTTATATATATATATATATATATATATATATATATATATATATATATATCTCGTCACCTACCTAAAATAATTGCCTAAGTCATTTTTGACAAAAAAAAATTTTTTTGCCGTAAGTCAAACTTAAGTCAACTTCTCCTCATGATGCCGGCCACCTCAGGTAAAATCGCTCACATCCTCACATCAACAGATCATGCAAATCTACCCCTGTAGTATGATGGCCTATGTCAAGAGTGTGACCATTTTATTTTGCCTAAGTCAAAATACAATGAGGCAATTTTACAAGCTTTTTAATATGGCAGCTGCATCAAGAAGAACGAAAACTTGAAGTTACTCAGCCTCTGAAGTTATTCCCATGATTCAGGGCTCACCCCCTATTGGTAAGTGGTGAGGTTTGCTATAATATAGGCTAGACTATAAATATCGCATAGTTTTTAGTCTTTTTATTGAGTCTTTTTAGTCAGCATTCTAGTCAGGAAAATAGCTAAGTCCATGAAGCTAGCATTAGGCTTTCTGTTAACTCTTTTCTGTCTTTTTAAACAATAAAAAATTAAAAAATTAAAAGCTTTTTTAAAAAATCTACAGTTTTTGTCAACATTTTCCACATTACATGATCTAATTATGAAAGATTTGATTAGGCTACTGTATTGTAATCAAACAGCTTGAAATGATGTGTATAACTAAAAAATAATGCCTTTTTCCGGGAAAATGGAAACAAAATGAATCCAAGGAGAAATTTCTCAAAGGAATACAAGAGCAAAGGTGGCTTAGAAATAAGTGCAAAGGTCCTCCCTGCAATGCGTAGTTCTGTCAGCAAGTCTCAACTTGAGACTGCCAAATCATTACAGAAGAGCAGCGGCAGTGGATATTTCAGAAGATTTTGGCATTGAACACCTGTGAAGATGACGGTTATACGTCACCACTTTGGTCACAAAGGTTAACATCAAGCAAAATAGTTGCAGAGGGATCCCGACGTAATTCATCATTGTCCTACCAACTGAAGCTATAAGATGGAACGATTCTCAAAGTGTGCAAGGCTCTTTTTCATCTACACTTGGTCTCCCTTAAAGAACCATTACAGACTGGCTGAACAAAGACACCATCGACCATGACGAACAAGCAGCAGGACCTCGGTCTAAATCTGGACCTATGAGTGACAAGCATGCAAAGCTTGAAGCTGATTTCAAGGATTTCCTTAAGGAATGGTTGAGGGACCTGCCCACTGTTGATTCACACTACTGCAGAAGCACAGAGACTTACAAACACAAGAAGTTCCTTCACCCAAGCACAACCTTCTCTCAACTACTGTACATCGGGAATTTCAACAGGCAGCTGACAACTACTGGAGTGAGGGCCGTTGGAATACAATATTTCACAGATGTATTCCATTATGATAACTATTCTGTATTCATTCTGCGAAAAGATCAGTGTGATGTTTGTGTTTCATTCAAGCATGGGAATATCATTAAGGCCGAATATGATGCACGTCACCCAGAAAGATGAAGCAAGGCAAGAGAAATCCTGTGTCAAGGATTCTGAGAATAATGAGAAGTCCATCTTTACAATGGACTTGCAATATTTGCTCCTGTGTCCAAAAACCCTAGCCAGCAGGCTGTACTACAAAACAAAATTGAAGGTCCATAACTTTACCCTCTTCGACTTCATATCAAAGGAAGGGTACTGCTACATGTGGGAAGAATCGGAGGGTGACCATAGTAGTGAGGTATTTGCACATCTTCAATATCGCCATTTTGAAAGTGTGATCAAAGACCATCCATAACTCAAGGAGATCATACTGTGGAGCGATGGTTGAGGTTGGGGTGCTCTGCCAATCAAGGAGAGAAAGTTCCAGGACCCCCAGTCAATGAAACACATCATGCCTGTTGAGTGTCATCACTACTTTGATAATTTGCCACATTAATAGGAATCAGGCAAGAACCCAGCAAAGAAGAGCTGGAGGGAGAAGTGAGGAGATGCACATGCCTCCTCAGAATGATGTTTAGTTTATTTGTTAGTGTTTTATTGTTGACAGAGTTGAACATTTAAAATTGCTTAAGTGACAAAGGCATGTTCAAAAATGTGCCTAAGTAATTTATTCCTGTTATGTTACATAATTTACAAACATTGTTATCAGTATGTCAATAGTCATCTTCTGTCATAACCTTTTCGAGTGACATTATCAATAAATATCATATATTCAATTATTGGTTCAGTTTTTTGTGTTATCTTAGAAACCTATATATACTATATATATATATATATATATATATATATATATATATATATATATATAGGTCCTTCTCAAAAAATTAGCATATTGTGATAAAGTTCATTATTTTCCATAATGTAATGATAAAAATTAATCTTTCATATATTTTAGATTCATTGCACACCAACTGAAATATTTCAGGTCTTTTATTGTTTTAATACTGATGATTTTGGCATACAGCTCATGAAAACCCAAAATTCCTGTCTCAAAAAATTAGCATATCATGAAAAGGGTCTCTAAACGAGCTATTAACCTAATCATCTGAATCAACTAATTAACTCTAAACACCTGCAAAAGATTCCTGAGGCTTTTAAAAACTCCCAGCCTGTTTCATTACTCAAAACCGCAATCATGGGTAAGACTGCCGACCTGACTGCTGTCCAGAAGGCCATCATTGACACCCTCAAGCAAGAGGGTAAGACACAAAGAAATTTCTGAACAAATAGGCTGTTCCCAGAGTCCTGTATCAAGGCACCTCAGTGGGAAGTCTGTGGGAAGGAAAAAGTGTGGCAAAAAACGCTGCACAACGAGAAGTGATAACGGGACCCTGAGGAAGATTGTGGAGAAGGGCCGATTCCAGACCTTGGGGGACCTGCAGAAGCAGTGGACTGAGTCTGGAGTAGAAACATCCAGAGCCACCGTGCACAGGCGTGTTCAGGAAATGGGCTACAGGTGCCGCATTCCCCAGGTCAAGCCACTTTTGAACCAGAAACAGCGGCAGAAGCGCCTGACCTGGGCTACAGAGAAGCAGGACTGGACTGTTGCTCAGTTTTGCATGTCATTCGGAAAATCAAGGTGCCAGAGTCTGGAGGAAGACTGGGGAGAAGGAAATGCCAAAATGCCTGAAGTCCAGTGTCAAGTACCCACAGTCAGTGATGGTCTGGGGTGCCATGTCAGCTGCTGATGTTGGTCCACTGTGTTTTATCAAGGGCAGGGTCAATGCAGCAAGCTATCAGGAGATTTTGGAGCACTTCATGCTTCCATCTGCTGAAAAGCTTTATGGAGATGAAGATTTCATTTTTCAGCATGACCTGGCACCTGCTCACAGTGCCAAAACCACTGGTAAATGGTTTACTGACCATGGTATTACTGTGCTCAATTGGCCTGCCAACTCTCCTGACCGGAACCCCATAGAGAATCTGTGGGATATTGAGAAGAGAAAGTTGAGAGACGCAAGACCCAACACTCTGGATGAGCTTAAGGCCGCTATCGAAGCATTCTGGGCCTCCATAACACCTCAGCAGTGCCACAGGCTGATTGCCTCCATGCCATGCCGCATTGAAGCAGTCATTTCTGCAAAAGGATTCCCGACCAAGTATTGACTATTGAGTGCATAACTGAACATAATTATTTGAAGGTTGACTTTTTTTTTTTGTATTAAAAACACTTATTTTATTGGTCGGATGAAATATGCTAATTTTTTGAGACAGGAATTTTGGGTTTTCATGAGCTGTATGCCAAAATCATCAGTATTAAAACAATAAAAGACCTGAAATATTTCAGTTGGTGTGCAATGAATCTAAAATATATGAAAGTTTAATTTTTATCATTACATTATGGAAAATAATGAACTTTATCACAATATGCTAATTTTTTGAGAAGGGCCTGTATATATATATATATATATATATATATATATATATATATATATATATATATATATATATATACACGTTTATATATGTCCCCAGTGATGGAAAGCTTTTCAAATATTAATGAGGGTTCTAAAGCTTTTGCCTGATCAGAAGGCTGGGGGTGGAGGGGACTGTCACGGATACACCAGCGTCGGCGGCAGACCTCTACACTCCATCCACTTGTTCCGCATCTCCTGAATTCTAGTCACCTGCACCTGTCAACTTCACCTGTCGTTAATCTTCAGTCACTTCACTCACTCAGTGTCAGGTCTCGTCGATTCACCATTTGACTTACTGACTCTCTCATACCAGGCCTAAACACCAACTTCCTTACCTGCTTCGAGTACTTACCTGCATGACCGACCTTCGCACCCTGCCATCCGGATCTCCAGTCTTCAACCTGTCTGCCTTCAACCTGGATCTCATCAAACTTCCTCTAACAGATAATAAACTGTCAAACCCATATCATCCGTTCATTCATACCATTATCCCACCAACTCTTCAACTTACCTGCCGTGTCTGTTCCTGAGTGCAAAATAAATGTCATTTCAAACTTTACCTGTTTGTGTTGTTCTAATTAATTACATTTGCATACCTGAAATACTATATAGAATTATATTATATAGAATATTTTAAAAAAAATATGCATGTGCAAATTAAATATACATTTATTAAAAGTTACAAAAGATATTAAAGCTACAAAAGTGCTTTAGTAAAGAGCAGTGAGAGATTTTTCTCTTTTTTGTTGTTTGATTAATAACTACAGCAGCAGTCACTTTAAGACAGACAGCACGGTTCCATCATCCTCGTGCATTGTTCTGAACTTCTCTCTTAATTTCTCAGTATTCTCAACCGGTAACTTTGACGTAAGACATACGTGACTGTTTACTTTCAAAGACATGTCACTTTGACACATAGGTATCTGCATTTAACAGTTCAAGCCCAATTAGGCGGCAAAAGCACTCAGTTCTGGTCTCATGCACTTTATGAGCAGTGGCTTCATGTTGCATGGCAGTTGAGTTTCCCGCTCAAAGCTCAACTTCTATAGGAATTAACAAAAAAAAAAGACAGAGGCTCCGAAGAAGAACAGATCACCTTTGCCATCGTTGATCCTGTTTAATGCGCGCTCCCTGAGGAATAGGATGGACGAACTTAAACTTTACACCAGAATCTGCCATGAGTATCGCGAGTCATATGTTATGGCTTTTACTGAAACTTGTCTGGATCCGGATATTTCTAGCTCACTAATCGAGTTGGACGGCTTTTCCCTGGTACGTTCTGGCAGGAGCCAGGAGTTGGGTAAGACAAAGGGGGGCGGACTATGTGGTTTTGTTAATGATAAGTGGTGTAGGCAATATACCACCCGGGAGACTATCTGTAACCCGGATGTTGAGCTATTATGCTTGAGTCTCAGGCCATTCTTTCTTCCGAGAGAGTTTGAGAACTTTTGTGTGTTGTCTATATGCCCCCAAGTGGAAACGCAGGGAGAGCGGCTGCCCAAGTGGTGGATTATGTACATAGACAGCTGCAATGTACACCAGATGCCCCCATGCTTATTTTGGGGGATTTCAATCATTGCAAACTTGAAATGTCTTTACCTGGGTTTGAACAGTACATTAAATGTGAAACTAGAAAAAGTAAAATCTTGATAAATTCTATGGAAACATCAAGAATGCATATACAGTCAGAGCCAAACCTCTGCTGTCCAATTCTGATTATAATACTGTTCAGCTCATCCCCATCTATCGCTCAGCCCTTAAGAGAAGCAAACCTCTTGTAAAAAATGTTAAAGTCTGGTCCACTGACAGTATTGAAAATTAGAAGGGGTGTTACTTGAGTAGACTGGGATATCTTCCATGAGTCAGATTTGAACAAATCCACAGAAGTCATTACAGCTTATATTAACTTCTCTAAGGACGCTGTGATACCCCAAAAAGACAATAAAGCTGTATCCCAACAACAAGTCCTACATTACTAAGGATGTAAAGGACTGCATTAAGTGCAAGAGGCTTGCCTTCAGGAATAAGGAACAAGTGCAACTAACATCGGCACAGAGGGAGCTAAAAGAGAAGCTCAACACAGCTACAAATCAATACAGGGAATCCATAGAAAAGGACTTCTGTGCACATAATTCAAAAAAAAAAATGATGGGGTCTCGGCTTTCCTTTTGAAGACATGTGCAGAGGAACTTACACCTGACTGGGTCCCTGTTTTTCAAAGGTATGTTGATTCACATACAGTTCCATCTCTCTGGAAAACAGCAATCAGTACTCATCTCTTCCAAAAAAATCTGTTCCTCAAGAAAATAATGATTATAGACCAGTAACCCTGAGTTCTATTATAATGAAGTGTCTGGAAAAGCTAATGTTGGGGGAAGCTAAAGTCAAACAAAAAGGGACAGCTAGATCCGTATCAGTTTGCCTATAAAGACAACCGGGGCACTGATGATGCTATACTAACTATAGTACACTTTATTTTGCAATATCTTGAAAACCCCAAGGCATACGCCAGACTACTATTTGTAGATTTCAGCTCTGCTTTTAATACTCAGCAGCCATACATCATTCTCAGTAAAGTCAGACAGATGTCTGATAACCCATACATCATCAGATGGTTTCACTCATTTCTGTCCAACAAGACTCAGCAGGTCCGAGTGAACCAGATATTATCTGAGTTGAAAGTCGTCAATACAGGTGTTCCTCAAGTATGTGTAAGTTCACCCATTTTTTTTGCATTATACAAAAACGATTATACAAGCAGTCATCCCAGCACTTTTATTGTTTAGTTTGGATGGCACTGCCATCTTGGGACTAATGGATACAGACACTGACATTTCTGTCTATTGTTTGGAGGTTAAAAAGTTTGTACAATGGTGTGAGGACCATCATCTCATTGTAAATACTAAGAAAACAGAATAAAATTAATTTTGATCCAGGATATCTGGGAGATCATTCTCCATTACTGGTCCACAACATTTGTATTACCCAGGTTTATTCTTACAAATACTTGGGTGTACATATTGACTGTAATATGTCTGGGAATGTGAGTTCTGTATGCACTACGATTCAACAGCAACTTTACTTTCTGCGAAGACTCAGGGTGTTTGGGGTTGGACCTAGGGTAATGATGTTATTTTATCATGCTGTGATAGAGAGTGTATTAGGTTACGGAATTGTAGCCTGGTTTGGTAACATATCAGTTAAGTTAAAATCACAAATACATAGACTGGTTCATACAGAAATTAAAGTGATGGGGGTGGGGAACATCCCTCCCTCCAAATTATTTTTGAGAAGACCATAGTTAAACAGGCTAGGAAATTTTTAGCAGACCCCTCCCCCATGTCCTGCATTCAGAGTATTAACTGCTCCCATCAGGTAGATGCTTTAGGGTTCCAATTAAAAACAGGAAAAGATAGCTGAATAGGTATAAAAATAACTTTATCCCTTTATCACTGAATCTTAAACTCAGGATATAAGGTGGGTGTGAAATGGGGCTGTGTTGAAGGTGCTGAATGCACTTACTGTATGTCCGTACTTGTTCTGTGTTTGTAAATGCTCTATAACTGTATGTATTTTTATGTGACAGCCTGTATGTCCAAGACACATTTCCCTAGGGACAAATAAATGAATCTTGAATCTTGAAATACCTGTAATGCTTGAGTAAAATGAACTTGTTTCATTTAGTACATTTGACGGTTAGGTTTTACAGTGAAGCATATACAATATAACACTTCAACAATCATGGGGCTCTTGTAAGTTATCGCAAAACATCACTTTTTCTATGGAGAGAGCTAATGGGATTTTTAGTGTCAAAACACTGCTGCTGCACTGTATTCCCAGCAGCTTATTACAGGTAGTTCTGCCACCAACTCATGCCATTGGGATAGAAGTTGCTATATTGTGGCGCTTAAACAAAGTAATGTTTTGAAAGCGCCACAGAGAAGTCTTACTTATAGTTGTCTCTGCACATTATCTGGGATAGAATATATAGACATAGATAATTTAATGTCAAATGACATGCATCACCTTTATATGAACTTAGTTATAAAGCATCCATCTGTTCTTTGGTGCTTCCATCAACTGTGAAGGTTCATTTCAGGTTAAAAGGGTATCTTTCCCTATTTCACAACATTACATGATAAACAGGCCTGATTGAAATGGTTTAAAAGCCATCATCTCAGAGGTCACTGGTGGAGAAAAACAGCATAGTAGAGAAATAAATCTGACAATTTCAGTGTTACTGTCGGGTGCTTTGGGTCAAATTTACCACCCCGACTACCAGATCAAGGACATCACAAGAAATTATTTCAACCACAACACCACAAAACACACTAAAATTTGTTATTATCTTTGCCTCCATCTACCCCTTTGGGAACTAAACAAATAATGAGTGGGACACTGTGTAAATGGTGTACCCTGAGAGACAGTGCCAAAATGAGATGCCGCCGCACACATCTTCTGCAGCCGAGGCATCAATGGTCATTCTCTTCTCCAGCACTGTGGATTCATTACATCTCTGCTCTGGGGCCCCTGTGATTGAACCATCCCTCCATTTCTCTTTCTCCCTGTGTGTCCTCCGAAGTACCTCACATAGCTTGTCAGCATTTCAAACGTACATTACTAGTGTGCCACACTCTCCCTGGATATGACCCTGCAGCAATGCAACCGCACTCTCCTGCCTCCATTTTCTCAAACATCGGTGGACATTCTCACACATGTGGAAGCTGACCTCACTGTGGTCTCATCAAAGCATGGAATCAGCCTCCATTTAGCTCCGTGACTAGGCTCATTCTTGCCACCTATTACTGCCTCTGTGTCATCGTGGGTTGGGAGATAACTAGGTCTCTTTCCTCACATGAACAGATTTTTTTCATCTCATTAAATATTCCTCTGTACGTTTTTTAACCTTACTGATATGCCATTAGACCCTTCGGATGCTAACAATTAATTTGGGACATGAGAATGTCAGAGATGTTCACCTAAAAATGAAAATTCTGGTATCATTTACTCACAATCATGTCGTTGCTAAACTGTATGTAAAAAAGGAAGGAAAAATTTGAAGAATATTCACGCAGCTTCATTATTATTACATGTATGCATTTGGCTGATGCTTTTATTCAAAGCGACTTAAGGTACATTGGATTCAAGGTATGTGTCTTTCATGCATTTCCTGGAAATCAAACACATGTCCATACTGTTGCTAGCACCATATAATTTCCATTCTATGGAGTGCATTAATAGCCATCCACTTATCAGCAGTCTTGGTTCCGGAACTATTTTTCCTAGAAATTTTTCCTCCAAGGATTTTAAAGTCTCTGTTAGAAAGTTATAAGCCATGAACTAAACCAACCAGCTATGAGGTTAATCACAACTTTACAAACTTTGATATGAAAAAATAAAATAAAATCTGATAAAAAGACACAATAATGTGTACATAACAGCTTTAATGAGGGAACAAACTACAATCCCATAAAGCACTGCGAATGGCATAACCAAATAAAAACATAATGTATAACTACTGATTTAAAGATGTTGACTATAAAAACAATAACATTTTCATATATTGCAATATATAGTCAGTCACATTTATTTTAAAATGGATGACTTTTGACCAAAGTGCTGTACAATATGTAAAATCACACGTCCAAACAACAGAATACAGATTTGTACCAAATCAAAAGTTAAACAAATAAGTATGTTTAAAATGTGATTTATATACGTAGTTTGAGAGCATAGGAAGCTGACTCGATCACATAATTCACAGGGCATCACACAAAAGATGTGCACGATTCTATGATTGGTGGAGTTTTCTCTGCTGAATCATGGGTCATGTAGTTTTTTTTTCAACAGAATTACTGCAGTTAAGCAATTATTTAAAAAATAAGTTCAAATAAAGTGGATTGGTGGCTTCCTCAAAAGCATAGACCATTGATTAACAACCTCAAAAAATGAATGGGATTTTTACTTCCAGAACTTGACTGTTGCACTCTATTGTATATATATAAAAAAATATTTTTTTGCAAATGATGACTTAAAGTTCAGCTTGTTAATCACGCAAAGCTATACTTTTACTTTAGAAGATTTGGAATGTAGAGTTTTTTTGTTCTTTTGGAGCCTGACAACAGTGTCACTATGAAATGTTGAATGGAAAAGGGCTGCTTAATGATTTCCAGTTTTCTCCATTAGTGCACTAAAATGACAGGATTTAATAATTTGAACTATCCCTTTGATCCATCTCTACCATATGAGTTTCATGACCCTTTGCAATGTCAAGTTGACCTTGACAAAAAATCTTTATCAATTGGACAAGCATTTAAAGCTGGAGAAAAATGTGCAGAAGCAAGTGTTTCAATCAATATCCAATTGTTTTGCTCACATTGATGGTTGTGACATACTACCTGTCATTTCCTTTTTGCTTTGCTGGGCAGCCATTCTTGAAAAAAAACGTCAAGTAGTTCAATCCAGAGTGTTTATTGATTAAAGCTGGAAGAAATCAGTTCATATGGAAACAAATGGCATTTAGTCATTTTCATGTAACTTCTGGGATTTTACTCTTATTTAGTTTGATTGGTAATTCTTTTTAAACCAGGTTGGTATAAAACATTTTATGATATTGATTGTCAGACAAACACAATCCAAATGAGAATTGAACTGAATTTCATTCCAACATTGCAAGCAGATATGATTTACCACTCGGTAGACAGAGAGGCACCAGGAATTGCATCCTCTTCAAAAGGGCAGGTGCAATACCAGTCCCATCACTGTTATTTGCAGAGCTAAATTACATCTGATAGTGTCCTGTGGCAATAACAGTGCCTGAAATAAGCTGAAAACAAATTCACAATCTTTTAATTGCTACATCATATGGAGAGAAAAAAATGACAATAGATATTGTAAATTGTATGCCTTCATGAGTTATGCATTATGTCACTCATACACTCCTGCAAACTATATAAACTGACCAATAATCATTTTAACTGATTTTCATGGTTGGACACAACTCAGCATTTGAATAAGAATGACAGGAATTTGCTACATTGTATTTAAAAGAAATTCAGCAGAATCACATAATAGAAGGGTTGAAGTCAAACACAACTTTAATTTCATCATTGATTAAATCCTACATACGTGTGTGCGTATGTATGCGTGTGTCTCATGTTAATGGACTTTCAGTTGGTTGTCATCTGTTTTCTTTATTCTTAGTTTGTCTGTCTTGACCTAGTTTCTCAGTTTGTTTGATTAGTCATTGCGTTTACTTCTTGTCATTTAATTAGCTAATTTCCCTGGTGTAAAAATACTTCCTGTTTGGTTAAGTTCAATGTCGGTCATTGTCAGTGTTAGTTGTGTTTATGTTACCTGCTACCTTCCTGAGTATTTGAGTTTCTTATTAAAGGACTATTTTGTGAGATTTCCTGTTTCAAGTCTCTTTGGATTCTTAGACTTGTGACAATATGTGTCCTGGGGTCCATTCTTTGTACCTCACTTAATACATCTGGGATAATTTGACAGATGCCAGGTCTTCTAATCGTGATAACTGTTCTATACATGATTTGAATCTTCAACGAATTTGCAGATTTGATTAAAATATCTGGAATAAGTTGTCTGAGGTTACTGCGCATTCCTGCATTCAGTGGAAAAGGCAGATATATTGATACTCGAATCCATGATCAGCAATGAAGCAAATGGCTGGTGGCAAGACAGCAATGCAATGACATTATATTAAAAATGAAGAACTGAGGAAACTAAGGTCCTAAAAAAACAGAAAGTAATGAGGTTACTCATGGAACCACAGGTGAAGGTAATCGTTAACAATAGAAACAAACAAGGATCAAGAACACAGGGAAACGGGCACAGGGAGAAACAAACTAAAACACACTGAAACTAAACAGAACCAAATCATACCCCTGACAATTCATTCATTCAAACCTTTATTTAACCAGGATAAAAAAAATCTCCTTGAGATTAAACATTTATTTTACAAGTGTCCTGGCAAGTGGCAGCAACGCGTGTAAAAATAGTTACAGAAACACTTACAGATAAATGCAAAGACACACTTTCACTCTTCATATTCAAACAACAATATCATCATATAAAAAACGTAAGTCCTCAATCAATTTAATTTAAGTACAGTGACAGACAAACTGCCTTTCTGCAAGATCCTTTAAAAAGCCTTTAAAAGAATATAATGAAATCAACTCCTTCAACTGTAGCTCATTCTGTATCTGATTCCATGCAGATGGTGCTGCAAAATTAAAAGCCTTTTAACCAAAAACAGTATAGGCTTTAGGGACTGTCAATAGGTGATATGTCCCTGTAGACCTTGGGATAATGTAAATATTCAGTTAAGAAGGAAGGAGTTCTAATACTGCCTTATAAATAAAAAGATGCCAATGCATCCAACGCCGGATGGAGAGGGAAAACCATCCTAACCGAGAATACAATAAACAGTGATGAGTGAGAGATTTTAAATTTGTGATGAATCTCAAGGCTCCATGAAACACAGTGTCCAAAGCATGAAGACATTGAGAGGTTGAATTCATGTATAAAATATCTCTATATTCCAAGACAAATAAGAATGTTGCATTTACTAGTTGTTGTTGTTTTTTTTTTTTGCTTCAAAATATAAACAGAACTTAATTCTAAAGAAGAAACCTAACTTCAATTTCATTTTTTTAACCAAATCTTGGACATGCATTGTAAAAGAAAGTGATTGATCAATAGTAATGCCCAACTATCTATGTGACACTTCTTCGATTTATATATACCAGAATGTGTACAAATATTTGGGACGTAGTTTTTAGTTGATTTTCCCAGAGTAAAGGTCAAAACTTTAGTTTTTTTTTGTTTAGTTTAAAACCAGTTTTAAAATAGCCAAATTATTTTGCAAAATGCTAAAAGCAGATTTTAAATTTGTGATTGCTTGACCTAATATGGACCCAGAACAATAAAGAACAGTATCATCAGCATAAAAATTATATTTTGTATTTGTTATATTATTGCAGAGACTATTTGTATAAATAATAAAAAAGAGGCCCAAGGATTGAACCTTGAGGCACCCCTTTAAAAATATTTAGGGAGGCAGAAGTAAGGCCGTCTACTTGCACACATTGTTTTCTCCCTGATAGATAACTATTGAACCATCCGACTGCTTGTTCTGATAGTCCAATTGAAATGAGTCTTTGAAGAAGTATTTTATGGTCCACGGTGTCAAAAGCTTTTGACAAATCAATGAACAGTGCTGCACAGTGCTGTTTATTGTCCAAGATATTAACCAGATCATTGACAACTTCCTAAAACCAGATTGAAATACATTAAGAATATTATTACTAATTAAATAATATTTTAATTGCATACTGATGAGTGATTCCATTAATTTAGCTAATACTGACAATTTAGAAATAGGCCCATAACTATTTATATTTACAGGATCACCACCTTTATGATGGGGGAGCACATTGGCAGATTTCCAAATACCCAGAACTTGCTTCGTAGCTAAGGAAAGGTTAATTAAATATATAACTGTTGGCTATCAAATCTGCAGCTATTTTAAAAGAAATACAACTCCAATTTGTCTGGACCAGATGATTTTTTCGGATCTAGATCTTTCAATGCCTTCCTTACTTCTGATACCGTTATTGTTTTGAAATAAAATGGTTGTGCTGACAGTAACTGATCAACAGGACATGCAATGGGAGAGCTGGAAATTGGATTGTGTAGTGTTTCATAAAGGGAGCTATAGCAGCAATAAAATGATTATTAAAACTATTGAGAAATTCATTTTTGTCAATGATTTTTTTGTCATCAACAACAATACAAGATGGTACTTCTGAATCTGTTTTTGCTTCCGCTAATAATTTAATTGTTTTCCAAAACTTAATAGGGTTTTTTAAATTCTTTGATGTTTCAGAAAGGAAAAAGGTTGATAACTTTAAAAAGAAATAAATGTTACCATCTAAATCTGGGGTAAATTAAAACTCTTAGTCAGTAAGAGTCATAATTATTTATGAGATGATTGACATATATGTATATACAGTATACATATATAAATTTTTACCTGACTTTCATGGCTGGACAAAACTCAGCATTGTACATACATTGTATTTGAAAATCAATCACATAATAGAAGAGTTGAATTAGTCAAACTTTAAACTATTCGAACTTTAATAATAGTACTCTAGAACAAGCTGCATGGGAAACAAACATAAACACGACAGAGTTCAGATGAAGACTGACATAAAGTGTGCATCTTATATAGCAAACAGAAATGAGATAATTAATCATACACAGCTGGGACAAATTAAATCAATGATAGTAACCATAGGAACAAAGGAGCAGCAGGACAAGAACAAAGGAAAACAGGAACCAATAAAAACAAAAAGTGAATGTCCAAATATGCATTGACATGTGACAATTTTCAAGTGATAATTATATTTTATTTAAAAAAAAACAGATCATGAGGAACAAAGCGGGGACGTGGGAAGTGTGTCACCCATTTTCCTTTGGCTATCAAGAAAATCATGTTTCATACAGGAAGTAATGCACTGGTCGAGTGAGTTTACAGATCCCATCCTATGGGCCGTGTCACCCATCTGATATTTCAAGCAGCACAGCAGCAGAATATGGATTCACTTCACTGCTTCTGTGATTTCCTCTGTGGCGGCACCCTGCTCCTCTCCCAGAATTCATTGCACTTGGTTTAGCTTTCCTCCCTCTCGCTGTTTCTTGTCCTTCATGTTCAATTTGCTTTGGCCTGCTAATGAAGTCAAGCTTGCTCCCAGGCAACTGTGCAGCTCAAACGACTCATGCCAAGCTGTTTGCAATTCTGAAGACTTGCACACACTTCAAGCAATAATAAATTGAAGACTTAATGAGGGTTTCTCATTGAGACTGTAAATGTGTAGATGTTCTTCAAAGCACTGAATCAACACTGATTATGCTATGCAAACAATTCTTTCTAATGATATTATTATTATGTTTCTATTCCAAAACGTTTTGGAAGATAGGGGAGCCCGGGGCACAATCTAACGCGGGGTTAAATGTAACGCGGACCTTTTACATAGTTAGTCAGGGTCAAGTTATTCTTTCGCGGAAATTTAGTGGAAAATTTTGATAAGATTTCATGAAGATACTGGACAAAGAGTGTTTTGACACCATGCAAGTACATTTTTTCATCATACGTTTTTTTTTCTTCGGTTTCGGAGGTCGGTGTGTACTTCACCAAATCTAACTTTATATTACATTAATCACTGTCTTGTTGCCTAAAACATAGCACCATTTTGAAACTTGTCAGCAACTCCTAGCAACTGTTAGCTAGGCTTAAAATGTGTTTTAGTTAGTAGCACAGTGTTACAACTAAGCCGCCAAGTGTACAATGATAATGAAATGAAAACAGGGAGCCACACAACTTTTCAGGTTTGAGTATTTATTTATGTTAATTTTGCCACTTATTTAAATGTTGGCTGTCATGAAAACTTGTTTTTGAGACAATATTCACAAAAGATTCAAAACAAGACAGAGATTTATTTAAATACATCACATTATTATTATTATTTTAATATGTTCCTTGAGGTTCACTTATGTTGATAAAATCTTGAAAAAAAAAAGTGCCATTGTTACGAATTTGCGTGGAAGCAAAGGCAGTAGGCGGATCTAAATGCAGCAGTAGACTTTAATTACAGAACAGACAAGATACTCGTGGTACGCACATTAAAACATACATTCAATAACTGACCACGAACAAAAGAGCAGACAGGATTTAAATACACAGACGGGATGAGGGAACAAGACACAGCTGGGGCAAATCAGAACACCGAGCGGGACCATACAACCTAACAAGACAACACACCTGAAACAAGGGACCTAATAATGACATGACTAGAATAACAGACTACAATTAACAAGGCACAAACTGAATAAAAGACCAAAGACAGAGAAACTACAAACCAGAAACATGACAAAATGAATAAACACCGTAACATTATCCCCCCCTTCCATAAGGCGCGACCCCGCGCCGAATGAACATCAAATAGGGGCGGGAGGGTGGGCGCCCTGGAGGCTGACGAGGGCGTGGCTTGCCCGGAACAGGAAGCCTCCAGGGCGGAGCAGGACGTGACGGCGGCCAGGGCGGAGCAGGATGAGGCGAAGGCCAGGGCGGAGCAGGACGAGGCGAAGGCCAGGGCAGAGCAGGACGAGGCGAAGGCCAGGGCGGAGCATGGCGTGGCAAAGGCCAGGGCGGAGCATGGCGTGGCAAAGGCCAGGGCGGAGCATGGCGTGGCAAAGGCCAGGGCGGAGCATGGCGTGGCAAAGGCCAGGGCGGAGCATGGCGTGGCAAAGGCCAGGGTGGAGCATGGCGTGGCAAAGGCCAGGGTGGAGCATGGCGTGGCAAAGGCCAGGGTGGAGCATGGCGTGGCAAAGGCCAGGGTGGAGCATGGCGTGGCAAAGGCCAGGCTGGAGCATGGCGTGGCAAAGGCCAGGCTGGAGCATGGCGTGGCAAAGGCCAGGGCGGAGCACGATGAGATGGTGGCCAGGTCGGAGCAGACTCAGACGAGGATGAGGACCATGTCGACGTCGTCTCCATGGCCCTCACGGAGTACCTTCTGCCCCCCCCCCAAAAAATACTTGGGGAAATCCTCGGGAGGAACCTCCAGGTGGTAGATGGGTTCCGGGCAGGCCTCCCGGAGCTTGAAGGGCGCAGGCAGGACGAGGCGCAGAGGCGGGGCCGGCAGGGCGAGGCGCAGAGGCGGGGCCGGCAGGGCGAGGCGCAGAGGCGGGGCCGGCAGGGCGAGGCGCAGAGGCGGGGCCGGCAGGGCGAGGAGTCTGGGAACGCCCTCCGTAGCCTGGCGAAGCAAACGAGTCCTCCTCCTCCTGCGACGACGCTTCACTGGGCTTGATTCACTACTGGACGTACTTGACTCGGCAGACTCACTTGACTCGGTAGTCGGTTCACTTGACTCGGTAGTCGGTTCACTTGACTCGGTAGTCGGTTCACTTGACTCGGTAGTCGGTTCACTTGACTCGGTAGTCGGTTCACTTGACTCGGTAGTCGGTTCACTTGACTCGGTAGTCGGTTCACTTGACTCGGCAGTCGGTTCACTTGACTCGGCAGTCGGTTCACTTGACTCGGCACTCGGTTCACTTGACTCGGCACTCGGTTCACTTGACTCGGCACTCGGTTTACTTGACTCGGCACTCGATTCACTTGACTCGGCACTTGATTCACTTGACTTGGCACTTGATTCACTTGACTTGGCACTTGATTCACTTGACTTGGCACTTGATTCACTTGACTTGGCACTTGATTCACTTGACTTAGCACTTGATTCACTTGACTTGGCACTTGATTTGGCACTTGATTCACTTGACTTGGCACTTGATTCACTTGACTTGGCACTTGATTCAATTGACTTGGCACTTGACTCACTTGACTCGGAACTTGACTCACTTGACTCGGAACTTGACTCACTTGACTCGGAACTTGACTCACTTGACTCGGAACTTGACTCACTTGACTCGGAACTTGACTCACTTGACTCGGAACTTGACTCACTTGACTCGGAACTTGACTCAGAACTTGATTCACTTGACTCGGAACTTGACTCGGAACTTGATTCACTTGACCCGGCGGCGCTTGACTCACTTGACTCGGCGGCGCTTGACTCACTTGACTCGGCGGCACTTGACTCGGCGGCAATTGACTCGCTTGACTCGGGAAGCGCGGTCTCACTTGACTCGGCGGCACTTGACTCACTTGACTCGAGTTCGTCGAGGCTGAAGCGACGTGCGGGTTCGGAAGACAGAAGCTCAGCCTCAGGCATGTCGATCTCGGCAGGAAGAAGCTCAGGCATGTCGGTCTCGGCAGGAAGAAGCTCAGGCATGTCGTGGAAAGCGGGCTCGACTCGGTTCACGTGAAGCGCAGGCTCGTGGAGCGTGGTCTCGGCTGAGCAGCTGAAGTGAAGCGCGGGCGCGACCGGGCTGACGTTAAGCGCAGGCTCTCGCAGCTTCTCCTCCACCCCCACAGTAAACGGGGAACCGCTCCACAACAGGGCCAGGTCAACGTACCATTCTAAAGATCCGAGAGGACCAGGTTCGGGCATCAGAGACCGGATTGGTTCCGATAATCCTCCGCGGAAGAAGATCTTCAAGCCGTGGGTGTTCATTTGCGCGAGATATGCCAGCTCGAGGAATTCTGCGACATAATCCTCGATGGCGCGATTCTCCTGGCGAAGACGGAGGATCTGGACATCAGGACTCCAGGTAGGCATGGCTGCTAGATCCTAGGGGGTCAGTTATTCTGTTACGAATTTGCGTGGAAGCAAAGGCAGTAGGCGGATCTAAATGCAGCAGTAGACTTTAATTACAGAACAGACAAGATACTCGTGGTACGCACATTAAAACATACATTCAATAACTGACCACGAACAAAAGAGCAGACAGGATTTAAATACACAGACGGGATGAGGGAACAAGACACAGCTGGGGCAAATCAGAACACCGAGCGGGACCATACAACCTAACAAGACAACACACCTGAAACAAGGGACCTAATAATGACATGACTAGAATAACAGACTACAATTAACAAGGCACAAACTGAATAAAAGACCAAAGACAGAGAAACCACAAACCAGAAACATGACAAAATGAATAAACACCGTAACAGCCATATGTTGACAAAAATAATTATTTTTAACTCTTGTAGAGTGCTGCAGGCATGATGTATTTTTGTTGAACGAGCTGGCATTTTAGCCCTTCCGGTTCCATTGTCTCAAAATCAATCGTTTTTTAAATGGATCTTTGGTTAAATGCCTGAAATATGGTCTGCAGTTAACCCAAGCTCAATATATTTGCACAGTTTATCCTGTGATATAAAATACATCAGTATTATACCCTCTTGTGATTTTTTAAAAGCTTTATTTGTCTTGAAAAAGGCAGTTGCTAACAAGTGGCTGAATAGGACTACAGAGGTTGTCGGGGACATCATCACGCTGAACAGGTAAACTCATCTACTCACTAGTTCACTTTCACAGCCTTATTGCATTTATAATCCTGCTCTTGCAAACTCTTCTAGATCTCATGGTCAGGGTAAATGTTTTTAAATAGAGACTTAAAGAGTTGTCGAAAGCTTAATAGTGGAGACGTTGAAATCTTGCAGCCATGGTGCAGTTCATTTACAGCCTGTGTTAAGCTTTTTATTTCTGCCAATTTAATTGATGCTTCAAAATTTCATAAAAATTGACAAATCAACAAAACATGTAAGAATCATAAACGTTTGTTGGTCACAAAGCTTATTTTCTGCAATAATCCAAAAGGAATGGAAATGGAAAGATCCTATTGGGTTTTTGTCGAGGGAACCAGAGAACCTCCGGGTTGGCCTTAAAAAGAAATAATCACTGCAATGCTCTATTCTGAACCTCTGGCTCTTTTAAAGGGTCATTAAACCCTAAATCAAATTTTCTGAGGTTTTGACAGAGAGTTATGTGTGTTGAACACCATTGAAGACAATGTTAGCATCTGTTAGATTTAATAGTATGGTGAAAATGGTTAAAATTTAGTTTTTTTTTTGCTATTTTCGTCTTCCAGGTTTAAAATCTTCACCGTGTCCACAGGCTGTGACGTGGCAGAGCACTGTAAGTGCATTGATGACTCATCAGTGTCTCATAATTTTTAATAAGACTGAGTTTTCATATCCTATGAGAAGACACTGTCTCTTAATTATTCATGACACCACGTGGATCTTTCCAATGACAGACATGTCAAACTGTGATATCGCGTAGTAAATGAGGGAGCCAATCATGTGACGCAAGTGTTTGTTTTTGTGTTGCAGAAGTTCAAGTGCGTTGAATATGTTTCCCCGCGATGTTGCCAAGGCTAGACTCTGGCTCCGGACAGTTGGTTGGCCATCAACCATGGACACATCTAAATTATATGTGTGCATCAAACTTTTTTCGAGAGAGAGCCTCGAGAACTGGAGAATGGTTGACTTTGTTGACCTTGTTGACGACCAATGCAAATTACGTCTTGCGAGTAATGCGGTACCAAGTCCCGAGGACTTTTCTTTCCCTTTAGAGGTGTGTGTGTGTAAAATGTAACCCTGATCGTTTTACTTGCCTTTTGTTAAATAATCACTCGTTATAAAAATTTTAGATATTTCGATAATACCTCAACTGTATGCTTAATTCGTGTAATTAAATATATATATATATGTCATTGGGGTTCAGGGGGCGCGTAGATCTAGGCTATGCAGGGAACGTTTTTTTTGTTTAGCAGAAAATTAATTATTTTCAAATATATGCATTTATAGCCTAGTGTGTATATAAACAACTATATATTTTATAATGACATTATAATTATACATGTACATATGTTTTAAATAGAATTACGATTACTGTACTAGGCTAATATATGTAGCAGGGCATTCAGTTACTTTTGAAAGGACAATAATAAAGTGTCAATGTATTTCATTAGACTTTAACTTTGCCAGCTATAAAAAAATCATTATGATTGTCTAACGTCATTGCATAGAAACAGTATCAACGCCCCTCCCACTCTTGA
Organism: Siphateles boraxobius; assembly: GCF_051911475.1. Lineage (NCBI taxonomy): Eukaryota > Metazoa > Chordata > Actinopteri > Cypriniformes > Leuciscidae > Siphateles > Siphateles boraxobius. The sequence continues at coordinate 15,580,471 of NW_027508920.1, read as the reverse complement.
ATATGAGTAATTGTTTGAAAACATTATCCATATAAAACTGTATTTTACAGACAAGACATAATGAAATTGTTTACTTACAGTTTGCGATGTAGCTGCAGTCAGATCCAATACAGTTGGCTGCTTAATTTTTCTACAAAAGTTCATTACACTGAGTATTGTTCACAAAACAATCTGCAGCCAAATGCTCCAAACAAACATATAATCCTCTGACACGATTATGGGCACCATTAAAAATAAGCCATCCACTGCTGTAACGTCTGGGTGAAATCCCAATGACTTATTCATTCTAAGCTTCAGAAAAGCTTTTCACCTGCTGGACTCATTCATGTAAATCACACGCTTAATGCCAAAGAGTCTGGATCAAATCGCCCCATTGACACTTTAGTGAGAGCTTCAAGAACATCTTAATCAACTCAACTCCCCTCCACGGCCGGCAAGAAGGCCAGGTAGCATGGATGGACATCTGAGAGACGCCCCAATACACATACACAAACATAAGAAGATCACACGGTCGGTCCGGTGGAATAACAGATTATTTGATGTGAAATTAATTCTGTTAAAGGTTATTCTGAAAATTGATCTACCCTATCTGTATATTCATAATTGATTATAATTCATTGTAATTAATTATCTATATATAGAGACACACATACATGGGCTATGTATTCCCTTTTAGGGCGATTTAAAATATGTATGCAATTCTTGATCATAACCATGATGAATTATTAATTAGATATTCCCTTTTTTGAGCTAATTCGCTACAACAGACACAAGCATGCTGTTTAAACCCGATACATAAAGTGAATGTTTCTTTACTCTTCCAACTGTCCTGTTGTCGGGAGTAGCTCAAGTGCGTGGAGTATGTCAGAAATTGAACAGGTATCTGCAAACTGTATTCAGTATACACAGTGTCAGTAATTATAATGCTTTCAGAAAAAAAAGTTGTTTAAATTTAAAAACAATCGATAGACTCACTGTTCCAGACTAGAGTATGTGAGTGGTTTGGCGGGGAACAGAGTTGCCTGAAGCTATGGGATTTGTTGAGTATGCTTCTTGCAAAGCTTGATGTTTTTTTGTTTTTTTTTCTCCCTTGGGTACTATATACGGTGGCAGAAACAAATAATCTGGACAGATTTTTTTCCCAGAAATGTAAGCTATTCAATACATACCTGGACATACCTGTGAGCCTGGCCCTGGGTGGTGTCTGGGTCACATAGATAGCATGAGCTTGTCTGTGTCTCTGTCTGTGCATGAGTTCCTGTTCGGCTCAGATGCTGTAGAGTTGACCTTCTCTCTCTTGCTGCTTAACCTAATCAATTATGGTTCAGAACAGAAGCCAGGAGTGTGTGCGCGTGTGGGGGGTGCAGCGAGCGACCTTGTCAAAGCCCTGAGGAGACTGTGAATAATTCCCTTTGAGCCCCATAAAGAAACCCACGCTGTAGTGTGATACAGAGGAAGTGAGCAAGGAAAAGAGGAAAAGTGAAAGATGGAATGAAAACGTAGATTTGAACATTTTTCCAAAGAAAATGTGAGTGGTACTTCACCGTGCAAAACTCACCGCCGGTATAGTAGATGGTTGCCAGGGCATTGCTTGGCGATTGTTTACTGGTCCAAGACTCTATTATATTCCCTATTAGATACCCTTGTGAAAAAGCATACTTTGTATACTTTAGAATACTTTTAAAAAGAGTAGACTTATTACACAAATAATATACTTTAAAATAATACACCTAATTGTGAATTTACTGTTTCATTTACAATTAAATGAAAAAGTATAATTTAAATGTATATTAAATGCATTTAGATTAACTTAAGAGTACTTTTTTGACCCTCTTAGAGGACTGAGTAAATAATTAATATGTAATTTCATAAATATTTCTGTTGTCTTTGAAATACGGTAAAGTGATGTCACAGTTATGTTCAATTAATTTGTGTTCATAAGTCACGTGTGTTCCTTTGTTTGCTTTTCCCGCAGTCATCAGTTGTCATGGACACTCATCTAATCATCACACCTGTTTGTTATCATTTCATTATCTCTGTGTATTTAGTTCCTTTGTTTTCAGTCTTTGGTTGTTGGTCGATGCTTGTGTGTTTTATCCACATGTTTTAAAACATGCACTGTTAAAACTTCTGTCTGTTCCTGTGTTGTTTGTAATATTAAAATCACTTCGTATTGGATCATGTGTATCTTCTTGGTCTGTACTGCCGAATGTACTGACATACATATATGATAAATCAAAATCTAGTTTAATGTAATTTCTATTTAAATGAAAGAGTACACAAGAGTGTATTCTTGTGTCTGTCTGTGATTTTGTTTGTTAGTTGGTTGTTTTATTTTATATAGCATGCTTTTTTTGTATTCTGTGATGCGTGTCCCTTTTTTCTTTCAATGTCTCATGCATTGCGTTAAAACATGTTAAAAGACATTTTTAAAAGCGTATCATGAGGCACCTTCATTTTTCTTGGTGTATTTGAATGCAAAAGCGGTTTGTTTTAATGGCTTCTGTGCACAGTCTATAGAACTTTTTTCATCTGTTTTATCAGACAGTACCTTTCCCCAACAAACCGCACCATTTGAAATATCTTTCATGATTTCACAAGCATTGCATAAATAATTTATTCATATGTTAAGAGTAAGTGTAATTGTACTAAGTGTTTAAATGTTTTCATTTTTAACAAGGTTCTGCTGTGGCCACTAAGTTTATTTAGCTATCATTGAAGTTCTCAATTTAAAATGTTTTATTTAAATGTTATATAGAGAACACCTGGAAGTGGCATGGGGCACTTTCCATAAGATCATCTCTCAATGCAAATCAAACCAGCTATTAGGCTAACTGAAATAAAACCATGGCAATCTCTAGGTAGCGTGAAGGCTATGTGATGATGTGGGGCTTTTTTAATTCCAAAGGCCAAGTGAACTTTATCAGGATGCATATCCTGGATCCATGAAATAACCCGGCCTTTAAAAATAAAAATCTGCCTGCCTTTATGGGAATTTAACATAGGGGTGTCCTGACTTATGCACACTGTATTTTAAGGAAGAACATTTATTTATGTGCGATACATTGTTCATTCTCAAAGAAAATTGGTGTCCTTAAAGTTTGGATTTTTCCTTATTTTGTTTAAATAAGGCGTTAAGATCAATTTCGAAAAGATGATTTTTTTATTCCTCATTTTAGTCAACTTTAGCATGGGTGTGTTCACTTTCGCTAAACACTGTAGTTCATGTCAGGTTTTGACTGTTTATTTTGCATGAGGCCATGCTGTGCTGGGCAATCTTCTCAAAGTCACCATCAGTCATGTCATGGCTTGGCTGAACTGAACCGGACTGACGGCCCCCTCCACGCTACCATGTAATTAAACTGTCTTGTAGCGAGATGACTGCACATTGGTGCGCACACAATGTGATGATTATGGTCTATGAGACTTTCTACACCAGAAGTATGGCTGTAATTTGGTCTATATCACAAACGCTTCCTTCACAGGACATTGAGTGAGATATAGCTGGTTACTGCTGTTCTGTGACATATACTGTCAAGGGGCAGTGAGATATATCATATGCCACATGAATTACTGTTCAGTCTTTATGATTTCGAATCTGTTTTGATGCTATTTATTCCCTTGTGGTGGTGGGGTTGCTATAACAACTGTGGGAAATAATCACCTCTTAATGAGAGTGACATTTCTGAGTATTAACCATGCATGGGTTTGCATTACAGTAAAATGTAACATTTGTGTTATGTTCCTATCTTGTTTCCCCGGATTTGTGTTGTGTGACTGTTCTGCTCTACTTGTTCCACTAGGTGTGTTCGACTTGATGTGGCACCCTACGGAGTGATCGGTGTATGAACTCAAAGAACCGCGAGAGCGAATCGAAAGCATGTGGCTTCATCTGCTCTCTCGTCACTCTCACGGTACTTTGATGTCATTTACCAATCGCTCTATGCAGCGTCACTTCAAGTCGAACACAGCTAGTGTTTCACTTCCTGTGATATGTTCCTGTTTCCCTTGCTTCCATTGCTGCCTGTTTTGTTTCCAGTGACTAGTGTATTGCCATAGTTACCTGTTTTTGTCTATGACTACTAATGACCTTCACCTGTCCCTTGTTAGCCCCTTGTTATATTGTGTATTTAAGGGGCTTTTTACACGAAACCCTTTTCAACTAAAAACTTTTATGTGTTTTGGCCATTCGTTTACCCGACAATGGCGTTTTGGGTGTCTGAAAACGCAAAGTTTTGAAAACGGGTTCAAAGTGCAAGTTTTTGAAAACAGTCTCTGTGTAAACGGGCATATACCATGATGGTAATTGAATATTTTAGGGTTACAGGATTAGTTTCAAGTTAACAAAAGCAAACCAATTTAATCAGGCTTTGTTGGTACCATGATGCTGATGATCTTTCTCTGTCAACTCAGGCTTTGATCCTGAATTCATACACAGGCACATGAAAGTGTGACATCAGTAGTGAACAGCAAAACAGTCTTGTAACATAGAGAAACTGCAATTCACTTCTCACAAGAGAATCAGAAAGATTCCTTTCCCTCTCCTGAGATTGAAGAATATAACCTTAAGTACATAAATTAATTTTCACAGCAAGAAGAAAATATCTTGCTATATCAGTGTAAATAAGTTGTGAATTAGCTTATATTGTAATAACTGTCAGTTATTCAGTAGAATGTGGGACTGACCAGAGCTAATCTACACTACTGCACTTTTACTAAGCTCATAGCTAACAAGATATGAGTACTCAAGTCTAGAGGTGGGCGGATTGATCCTGAAGTCGACACGTCAGTATCGATACTTTCGATACTGACGTGGTATCAGAAAGGATCGATCCTCACATAAAAATATCGATCAAAATGTGTTTTTTTACCAGTAATTTTTATTTTATTTAGAACGCAATTCAGTGCGTAAAAAAAGCTTCTAAGTTTAAAAATAAGCGAATAATTGTGTAGGGTAGAACTATTTCTCCTAGTCATCTGGATACAAGGCGAAACCAATCAATCACAGAGAGCGTTTGCTGCTGGTGCTTCTGTCTCAGTGCGTTTGGGAAACGAAGCCTTGCTTAGATGACATAGAAACAATCGGGAGTTATTTCTCAATAAACAAATTAAAAGTTTACATAACTGTTCAAAATTTTGACGTCAGTATGATTTGTTTAATGAAATTAATATTTTTATTCAACAAGGATCGATGCATTAAATTGATCCAAAGTGACAGTCAAGGGTTTTACACTGTTAAAAAAATATATATATTTTTCATATAAATGCTGTTCTTTCAACTTTGTTCATCATGATACATTTTATGCAAAATGATTTGGTTTCCACAAAAACATGAAACTGTTTTCAACATTGATAATAATAAGAAATGTTTCTTGAGCAGCAAATCAGCATATTAAAATGAATTCTCATCATGAAGGATCATGAAGACTGGAGTAATGATGCTGAAAATTCAGCTTTGATCATGTTGGGGAATCTCTTCTGTCTCATGTACAAGTCTAAGTGCTGTAATGCCAAGCAGAAAAACTAGGTCACAGGGCATGTAAGGACAGGGCATAAGAGGACAGGGATAAGAGAATGGAAAAGTATCCAAAAAACTTGTAGTAGAGATGCAGGTGTTAGGAAGCACTGGAAGAGAAACATATACAATGTAAGATGTTCCACCAATAGGAGAAGGTCTAGGGGGAGATGTTTTTAATGGTGGCGAGATTACGAGGAAGAAAACAGATAATAATACAGATGCCCATTGTGTAATAGGAGACTAATACAGATGCCCATTGTGTAAAAGGATAATAATACAGATGCTCATTGGGTACCAACGATAAGAAAAAGGTATAAGACCTGGATGTCGACCACTGTAAAATCAGAGGCCAGCTGGCATCTCACTTTGTTGAATTGCTCAATAAAGTTACTTCTTCTGATACCTGGAACTTCGACTCTGAAATATTTTCTCTGAAACCTGAATTAGAGAACTCTGAAATCTGCAGACCAGAACCAGAGCCCTTAAATCTGCCACAACAATCACAGGAATAAATGACAGAATAGCCCATGTTAAATTGTAATAATATTACAGTTGTTACTGTATTTTTGATCAAATAAATGGCTAGTGTACAATAGTGCATTTACTATAATTAGGGTACTTTGGTAAAAGTCACTGACTAATTACAGGCGAGTTGAGAGCACAAATCACAAAATATAAAGTCACTGACTAATTACAGGCGAGTTGAGAGCACAAATCACAAAATATTTAGTGGCCATGAAAACGTATTCAGATTTAGCATATTAATGATGCATTCATCTCATAAATCATGACACACTGCTCTAGCACAGGAAAGTGCATGTACGTTAGAGTGCATCCTTTTAAAATTGAAAAGTATTGGTATCGGTATCGATATCGGCGATACTGGCCCTGTATTAACTTGGTATCGGATCGATACCGAATTTTGCAGTATCACCCTCCTCTACCCAAGTCCCATACACCACTCGGCCAAGGGTGTCTCTGCATGTGGAGCGTCGTTAAGGTAAGCCAGCAGGAGGCAGTACTGTAAGGTAAACGCTCCCTTACACATCTCGCTCCATGACGGTGAGAGACACATTTTTTACATAACAAGGCAGTAAATGAACCAAGAACACCCAAACTAACTTGAACATAAATACACATAACTTTACTAACACAAAAACCCAACCATCTTGCTTTAATAACGCATAAATAAACTCCCAACAAACAATTACCCATAATGCACCCAGCTGTTAGCGCTGACTGCCGGGTCATTACAATATTGTTTATCATATACGTAGGTATACAGAAACTCTGTTATGTAAGCTCACCTGTAGTCATTTTTTAAAGCGTTATCTATGATTCCAAATCTTATTTGTATTACATATTATCTGTATATAATTGTTTATTAAACTACATGTTTAATAAAAATTGTTAAACTAAAATTGATCATGTGTAATGAATTAGGGGTAATATTATATAAATCATATATAAATCATATAAAATAATTATAATGAATAATCATAGCTAAAAGCCAAACAATTTTGTATTTAAAAATATTTGACCTTTAGTTTGGAGCAAGAGAAACTGAGAGAGTGACTTTATTGTGTCAGAAATAGGTCACTTTGCTGATTGGTCCAGTTTTGGTTTGAAATCTCCTACTGGGCCAGAGCAGGTTAGCCATAGAGCGTAAGTTACTTTGGCAATGAACACCACTAAAAGCTAAGCCACTGTGAAACATACCTGGCCATCCACGTAAACTGGCTTCGTGGTATAGGCCCCTGATCCTGTCCTACATGGCTGTTTTGTTGGTGTCCTTTATTCTTGTTTTCTCTGTTTCTACATGTTCTACTCCTTGTGTTTTTTGGTTATTTTGTTAATAAATATTATTATTGCAAATGGAAGCTCACCTTCATTACAAACCATTGCAAACCTTTCCGATTTATTAGTGCAGACATCACCCAACAAAAGTCTAATTGTGTTCATGTGTTCATGCAGTCTTTTTTGAATACTTTGAATATAAGCTAATGACTTGCACTTTGACTGTAGCCTTCAATTCATGTAAATGTGAAGAGAATGGTTAGCGCTGTATTTCATATTTCAATAACATTCTATGTTTTAGTGCTGTAGTGACGGCTTTTATTATATGAAACTGCATTTTTCTGTGCAATTGCATCTTTCTGGCCAGTAGTTATGAGAGCAGAGACTGTGTGGATCTGTTTTACAATTATACCACTCTTCTGGATAGATTGTGTCTCATTGTTACTTGTAACTAATACAAGATCGAAAGTTGTATCGGTTAATATTAACAACGGTTAATAAATGATGTAAAAATATATTGTTAGGTCATGTTAGTTAATGCATTAACTACTTTCAACAAATTAGACCGTATTGTAAATAGTTACATAAGACAAATAATTACTTTATTTTAGTTAGAATCAAATACTTTATTGATTTTTTTTGGAACTAAATCAATTACATTTTTAATCAACATTTCTGTTGCTTCATCTGTATGCCAGTGTAATAATAATTTTCAAAATTCTGTGCTGGAATGAAACTCACTATAGGTTTTTGAACAGAGGTTTCTTTCTTTCACCTTTTAACTCATTGTAGTTAAATGAATGAATAATCCTTACAAAGATTGTGACCTGAATTTAGCATGGTAGGACGTGTTCCTGAAATAAGATCTTTTGTTAGTCCTGGAACAACAATGCCATCAAACATACTTAATCCTAACCTCAACCCAAATATCTGATTGGTCGGAAAGAAGGTTGTTCCAGAACCTACAAGCTTGTTGATCCAGGGACATGCCTTTACTTGGTTGAACTCACTGTGACATCGCCAATATGTTATTATCCACAATGTGTTCTACTTTTACACTGTGCTCACAGTTTTTGTACATTTAAAACAAACGTATTTATTACTTACAGCAGACTTTATTGTTGTTGGCTCATTAGATGATGGCATCTGTATGTTCCCACTGTACAATTAATGGATAGCTGGCAAGGCTGTGTTTACTGCAAATGCTGTGAAAAATTACTTGACACACAGGAAAGATGTGAGAGCTGATTCAAGATCTAGAAATACAGATGAAAAGCCAAAAAATATGAAATTTGATTCCTACTCAGAGCATTATTCAAAAAAAGCAATGCACTTTTAGAATTGCTACTGAAGATAGACAAGGAAACAGTGCAAGTGATTGATGCTGCCATAGTGCTATGTTAATTTAATTTACATCGAATCATGTATGACTGTCATATGTGGGATGAGAAAGGGAAAAATGGAATCCACGTATTTACAACAAATTGCTTTAAAGCTTAAAAAGATGCAAAACACCATAAAAGGCAGCTTCTTGCTATATTCCATGTCTTCTGAAGTCATATGATAGAAAATGTTATCCGCCTACAGTGTTAAATGAATCATTATGATTCATAAAAAAAACATGAATTTAACTTAATCAAAATCCAACTCAAAATAATGATTCATTCTCAAATGAAAGTTTGAAACCACTAAACAGTTTGACAGCTTCAGTCGTGTTCATTTTAATTACATGGAAAAGCATTCCTGTATTCAAACATTAGAGCATGGCACTAACAATGCCCATGTCACGGGTTTGATTCCCAGGGAATCCTTGAACTGATAAAATATATACCTTGAATTCAAATTACATTGCTTTGGATAAAAGTGTCTGCCAAATGCATGAATGCAAAAGTGAAAAAAAAAAAAAAAATTCTAGGGAAGTTTCCGGAAATAAATAAAGTCATACACATTTAGAACAATATAAATATTAACAATGTGTTCATGGGTTTAACTATTCTTTTGATTGCTATTTTGAATTGAGCTTTTTTAAATGACCAGGACCCAATTTGTTGAGTGAGTGAGTGGAGTAGGTATTATTTCTGTAGAGCAGAAACATACACTCTGGTCCATTTAGCTCTAACCAGGTCAGTAGTGGTATTGTCCAAACCTGCTTTTTGGACTCTTCATATCTTTATGAACATTAAGAATTTCAAGAGAAACTGGAGGATGATCAAACATTTCGCTTTCCTCTTAATGGCTTTCAGAGTCAATAGAGTATAAAACCTAAAGTGTATATCTAGCTAAAAGCACAGCTAAGCAAATGTAAATGATGTTTAATGAGAGGGTAACACCACATGCCCATATCTTACGTTGTCTTGCTCCCAGAAGCTCAATTAAACATCTAAATAGGAGCAAGTTGTACCAAGAAAGCACTGTCGTATTGGCTCCATTCCAAAATCTAATGAGCTGCCTATATAGACAGCATTTTAAGGCATCACAGGGACTCCCCTGTGCCAAACAGCTGTCCTTACAAGATACTTAATTCTGGCAAAATTTTACGGCAGCACCAAATGTATCCTTCAATGAGAGAACAATCCCAGAAGGCACTGCAAAAAGGTCAATGTGAAAAATCTGTCCAAGATTGTGGATGAAGCGAACAAAACAGCCAATTGTTTATGCTACCATAAGAAACCATACACAGTATGTGACCCTGGACCACAAAACCAGTCACAAGTCGCACTGTATATTTGTGGCAATAGCCAACAATACATTGTCCAAAATCATTAGGATATTAAATAAATCATGTGCCATGAAGATATTTGTAAATTTCCTACCGTGAATATATAAAAAATATATATTTTTGTGAGTGGATGCAGCAAAATCAAGAACAAAAATGGACAACTTTAAAGGCGATTTTCTCAATGTTTAGATTTTTTTGCACCCTCAGATTCCAGATCTTCAAATAGTTGTATCTCGTCCAAATATTGTCCTATCCTAAGAAACAATACATCAATGGAAAGCTTATTTATTCGGATTATATTTATTCTTATTTATACAGATGATGTATACATCTCAATTTAAAAAAAAAATACCCTTGTGACTGGTTTTGTGGTCCAGGGTCACATATTGTATTGAATGTATATGATGCCATAAACGCAGCGGCTATTTGCACTAAGTGTAAATAGTGATATATGCTATTTACACTTAGTGAAAATAGCAGTATTTTCTTTGCACTAAGTGTAAATAGTTGTTTATACTTAGTGCATATAGTGGCAGATATTATTTGCACATCAGTGTTTTGTAGTTACAAAACAGTATGAAATAATAACAACATATTCAGTGTATGTGATTATATTCATATTCAGCAGCTATCACCCTGTAGCCCAAGACTGGTTACTCACTGAAGCTAAGCAGGGTTGAGCCTGGTTAGTACTTGGATGGGAAACGTCCTGGGAAAATGCCTCGGGATATGACTGTGACCCTTGTTCCCTGAAAAGGGAACGAGACGTTGCATCGTATGACGACACATTTAGGAACGCCCTCACTGTGTAAGCATCTGAAGCATGTGTAACACTAGTCACATCTTGATTGGCACTGCGTCATGATATAGCACGTGCCGGCGGAATGCGGAAGTTATAAAAGGACGGCGACACACAAAGAGAGTAGCTTCTAAAAGATTGTAGCAAGTCGCACTAAGGCATGCGGAGACGTGGCAAGGAGACGCAGCATCTTGTTACCTTCTCAGGGCACAAGGATTACAGTTGTAACCCAAGACTCGCACTGCATCTTGTGACGACACTTTGTAGAATGAATACCCGCTAAGCCACAATGATAAATGCCTGCCCTAGTGTCTAGGCTCAGCTAGGACGAGAGCAGCTGCACACCCGGCTCAGAAGGAAGGTGCAGAATATAAAATCTCATAAACGTATATGCGGGTAAGCCAAGCCCGCAGCATTACATATTTCTTGCAGGGAAACCCCGGAGAGAAGGGCCTTAGAAGACGCCTTTCTTCTAGTGAAGCGAGCCCTTATGGCCAGAGGTGAAGGCATATTGCGCACCTGGTAGGCCAGAGAGATATCGAGGATGGGGATCCCTTCCTGCGCAACACAAAGCACACTAACAGTTGGTCTGACTTCCTCCAATGAGAAGACTTTTCAACATAAATCTCTAACGCCCAAATGGGGCAGAGCAAATGAAGCTTCTCCTGTTCTACCAATACGTGCGGTGGAGGATGAAAGGCCTGGAGGATGGTAGACTGCGCCACATTAGAAGGTACAGTACTTTAGGCACGCAGCCCGGTCTAGGATGAAGGACAGCTTGCATACTCCCTGGAGCAAACTCTAAGCAGGGAGGAGAAATAGAAAGAGTTTGGAGGTTCCTGACTCTCTTGTGGGACGTAATTGCTAAAAGGTAGAAATCCTGGTAGGAGAGCGTTCACTCAGCCATGTCTGTACCATGGCATCAAGCCCCAGAGGAGCTGGGTGCATGAGGGAGAACCACAGCGGACAGTGGGTGGTCTGATGAGATGTGAATAGATCCACTTCCGCTGGGCCGAATTTCTCCCATATCGACTTCACCATCTCGAAGTAGAGTCTCCATTCCCTGGGCCTCAGCCCATGCCTCTACAGGACATCTGTTCCTAAATTCTGCCCAGAGTTCCAACCAGGGATCTGGAAGTGGTTCTTGATGCATTGTCTCTGAGGCTGCACACACCGTTTAAACTGCTTGTCTACCAAATAGATAGACAGTTTATATGGAGCGCTTGCTAAAGAACAGAATCTACTATCTTTGTGTGTACTTATATAACTTCTGTATTCCACTGGAGTCTGCTACGTCATGACACACCGCCAATCAAGACTGGACTAGTGTTACACGTGCCTCAGACGCTTACATGCTGAGGGTGTTCCCCAAAGTGTCGTCATTCGACGCAGCGCTAGTTGCCTCGAAATGGAACTAGGTTGGTGCTGGAGAAGGTGTTAGTGTGGCCAGCAGGGGGTGCCCCCCCTTTGGTCTGTGTGGGTCCTAATGCCCTAGTATAGTTATGGTATAGTGATCAAACAAAGCACAGTATTTCGGATGAGATGTTGAACCGAGGTCCTGACTCTCTGTGGTCATTAAAATGTCCTTCGAAAAAGAGTAGGGGTGTAACCTGTATCCTGGCCAACACATTGGCCTCTTTTCATCATCGTGGCCTCCTAATAATAAGCTGGTGTATAGTGGGTGTTCTAGATGCTGCACATTATTGGTGATTGAGGAGATTTCCCCCCTTCCATATGTAAAGCTTTTTTAGTGTTGAGAAAAGCGCTATGCTATAAATGTAACCAATTATTATTATAATTAATTAAAATTATGAATGGATGCCACCTTATTACTTATTACTCCCTTCTTGTCCTTTGGATGAGACATTAAACCGAGGTCCTGACTCTCTGTGGTCATTAAAAATCCCAGGATGTCCTTCGAAAAATAAGTAGGGGTGTAACCCCGGCATCCTGGCCAAATTTGCCCCTTGGCCTCCGTCCATCATGGCCTCCTAATCATCCCCATATACTGATTGGCTTCATCACTGTCTCCTCTCCACCAGTAAGCCGGTTTGTGGTGGGCGTTCTGGCGCAATATGGCTGCCGTCACATCATCCAGGGGGATGCTGCACATTGGTGCGTGTTGAGGAGATTCCCCCTTCCATGTAAAGCGCTTTGAGTACCCAGAAAAGCGCTATATAAATGTAAAATGTAAATGTAACAAAAAACTACTCCCTTACATCTACCTCTGACCCTACCTGTTAAACACGTATTTTGAGTGATTTTCTAACATTTAAATAAGGATATAATTGTAAAGTGACGTGATTGGCGGATGTTTTGCACAGACACGATTAATCGATAATCAAAGTAGTCGTTGATTATTTTTATTTGTTCATTGTTCAAGTCCTTATATTCAGTTCAGTTCAAGTTAGCTTAGCAGCATGTTAACATCAAGCTACTCTGTGTATGAATGTGTAGGAGACATGGAATTGCTGCCCATAAAGTTTTGAATCATTCACTTATGAGGTTTCATTTCAGGTAGAATCCTGATGTGGCAGAGCACAGAGGACTTAAAGATTGAATAGCAACTACACCACCCTGGAATTCAGCCTAGGGGCTTTTTACTAAATAGATCTTAGGCAACAAAGGTTTAATCACTGGGAATAGGCAGGGGACGTAGATAAAATATGCATATATTTTTTTAAAGATAAAAGTGCTACAAAAGCACCAAAAACAATTATTAAACACGACAAATTTGAAATACAAAAAGAGCAACTGGAATAGACAGGGACATCTCATTGGGTCTCATGATGGAGGAGCTGATGCTTAACAGCGGGGTATCAAGCCAAGTTTGGCACAATAAGGCATCCACAGCAACAATGCACCCACACAACACAAAAGCAAAATATGAAACACAGCACTCGTGAAGGAAGACCACCAACCGAAGTCCATCCCTGCCTTGCGCACTCAGCTCCTGCAACAAAACAGATTTAGGTCATACACTGCACACAGAGCTGTCACAATAACACTTAATTAACTCCAACACCAAAATCACAAAAAATAAATGAATATGAAGCAAATAATTAACAAAATTCTACGAAGCAAGATTTTTTTTTAACAGAATTTTTTTTTTTTTTTTACTCATGTGAACAAATATTCAATACCAAAAATAAACAAATATGAAGAAAATGAAGAAATCAACATTAACAAATATCCAATAATTCCCGAAATAACAAAAATAAAGCCAATGAGGAATGAAAAGAATGAAAATTTCTACAAAAAAATAATAAATTAACAAAAAAATTAACAAATATTCAATTATACAAATAAATAAATAAAAATTAAAAGCAAAATGAATGACAAAATTAGTCCAATAAAGAAAATGAATTTCATGAAAAAGGAACTCACATGAAAGGTGCTCTAAGCGATGTCACGCATTTATTTATTTTTTTGGCCAAAACATTTTTTGTCACATACAACAAACAAATAGACGTAACACTGCAAAATTTGAAATAAGCAACAAATACCAAATTTACCAGCAAAAATGTACAAAAAATAGAAAGCACAGATATTAACTAAATGAAGCACGAAGCGCAAATTAACTAAAGCAAGCACAGAATAAACAACTGTTAGTCAAACAAAGCAGTAGCCTATAATTCCCAAGCAGGCCCAGGACAAATCTCACATGTAACATTTCCAGGCTGTCTACTACAGATAAAGATTACACTTTCAACATGTAACGGTGGAATAGAAACGCAGTCAAATTACGATAATAATAAAAAATAAAAAATAAACATACTGTTAGGGCAAAAGAGGACCACACGTGCTGGTAGGCTGAAGGCTTGTTCAGTCTGCCTTGATCTGAGGAACATAATCATACTCTCATATTTCATACTAGAGGTCTACACAGGTCCAAAAATTCCTAACCGAACCCTAAGAGACCCGTAATGTCCTACACGGAACCGACCCGGACCCGTCTATTATTTCAAAAGCAGGACCCGGACCGTGCAGATCCGAGAAATGCCATTAATGTACTACCCAGAACCGACCTGGACCCGTCTAATATTTGAAAGCTGGACCCGAACACGGCGGGAAGACACAGACCCGACTGGACCCGATTGTCACATATTCCACACTTAATTGCTATTAACAAGTCAATAAACCAGTTGCAAAAAATATAACTTTTTGTCTTACCTAATTTTAGTAGCCATCATCTCCCTCCCCTAACTGACTGATTGTGATTCATTACAATCCTCAGACAAGAAAGTTCTATCCATGTTATTCCTCTCGTTATTCCAAGCTTAATCCACTCATTATTTCAGCTTCAAAAGTCCACTTGATGTCACGGTGACGGATGACAAAAACCAACCTTGCAACATGGGGACTAACGTCCCATTAAGTTGGAAATGGAAGTCTTGTGAGAAGCGAGAACGAGCAAGAAACACAAATTGCTTCACGGCAATTCTACATAAACACATGCCCCCCTGAATACTTTCCACATCGGTTAGCTATAAGAACGATAAAGTTGGCCGGCTCCGATAATAACAAATGCACATGAGCAGCGGTAGAAAGGAGGAGGAGAGTGCCGCAAGTGAGTTTTTCTTATGACAGTGTTGTGAAATATATGCCCCACAGCTGTAGGGGAAGCTCGTTGAGAAAACATGCGACAACAAAAGTGAAAATCAGAGAAGAAATGTCTAGAGTTGCCAAGTTCCCCTTTAAACAGACTCGGGACCCGAAGTCATAGATTGGGGCCTGACCCGGACCCGGCTGACCATTTAAAATATAGACCCGAACCCGTACGGGTCCCGGGTCTTCTGGTCTCGGGTGCTCCATGTAGACCTTTATGTCTTACTCTCTGCGCATGACAAAGAGACAGAGAAGCGTCCAATCTGTCAGTCAAACACCTATGCCAGCCGTGCACTAATTCATCAGACCCGAATCTCTGACTATAAAAATACAAAGAAACCTCCACAATATGGGCAAGTACTTGAGTGACAAACGCATAGCGAATGACATACACTCGCAGAAGTCAGACTCAACCAGGTACAGGTCATGGAGATTCGTTCAATGTGCCACTCTAAAAATAAACTGAAATTAGTACCATCGTGCCACCAACAACTAACCGACAACACCCAACATACCTGGCTCGTGAAAAAATGTAATGCAGGAGAAAAAAAGGGTGGTGCTCATGACGCCATTCTGTATGACCAACCAGTTTATATACTCCCCCGCCAACCTCTGTTATGGCAATCAATGAGAACTCAAATGCAGGAAGAACCCATTACTGCATCTGTCACACTGACTTGGAAGGCAGCTTCCAAAGAAGATGCCAAGGCAGCTCACTAGGTTTTGGAACAGAGCTGCTGTGGGAAACGTGGTGTGTACAGTACAGGCTTAACATTCAGACACAGGTAGTCTCACAGTTTCTGAGCAGGGTTTTGTGTTATTAAAGGATATTTTCCCCAATGCTTGGCAATCATTGCATTTTTACAGAAGATTTATTTGTACCGAAAAAAAATGATATAGTCTAAGAATGTTTGAGTTACTAGAACTAATCCGATGTGTTCAAAGAGAATTACAAATGTTTGCAGTTTGATTAATCTCCCATCCTGGCTGATGACACCAGCCGTGTCAGAACATCAACAGACTTCTCTTCAGAGTCATGGGGGAAAATCAGCAACCAAAACTAATAAAGACTGATGACAAAGTCACAGTCGTCTAGATTTCTAATGGAAACCATCAGTAGTCAGAGAACGAGTTAATCTGGTCGCTGCTTGAACAGCTGTTGCTCACTGAGATTCACAAATACTCAACCTTCATTAGGAGACATGAATCTCTTCAGAGAGATTAAACAGCCATGTTCTCAGGTCTGTTTACAACATAAATTACAACATACATTCACATGGTGTGTGTGACTTTGTTTTATATATATATATATATATATATATATATATATATATATATATATATATATATATATATATATTATCCAGTCTAATCAGGTCTGGACTGAAAGCTCTCTCATCGTTTACCCACTCTTATGTCGCTCCACACTTATTTTCTTTCCTATTTTTTGTGAAACACAAAATAAGTTATGTAAGGAACAAAGAATGACAGGCTGTTGAATTACACCATGGGTGTGAATTAATTTTCAATAATTCAATGGTTCTCACATGGGTTGACTATGTGTGTGTGTGTGTGTGTGTGTGTGTGTGTGTGTGTGTGTGTGTGTGTGTGTGTGTGTGTGTGTGTGTGTGTGTGTGTGCATGTGTCTGTGTGTGTGTCTGTGTGTGTGTATGTTTTTGTGATTTGTGAGGAAACAAATGTGTATAATGACATGGGTATTACACTGGTATTACAACTTGAACGTGATTTATGAGGACATTTCCTGAGTCCTCATATTTCAAATGGCTTTAAAAACATACTAAGCAGTGTTTTATTAAAAATGTAAAAATGCAGAATGTCTCCTGTGATAGGTAGGTTTAGGGATAGGGGCAGTGTAAGGGGATAGAATATACAGTTTGTCCAGTATAAAAACCATTACGCCTCTGGAATGTCCTCACAAATCACAAAAACATAGATGTGTGTGTGTGTGTGTGTGTGTGTGTGTGTGTGTGTGTGTGTGTGTGTGTGTGTGTGTGTGTGTGTGTGTGTGTGTGTGTGTGTGTGTGTGTTCGGGTGTAATAGCTTGTCTTTCATTTAGTGCTGAATTCAAAACAAACTCTTGTTATGCATGTTTTAATATGTCACATTCACTTAAAAAGCCTGATGGAAATTTCCTAATTAGCATATTGACTCAGCCAAGTTTCTGAGATGGTGAGGACCAGGACAGACTCAACAGAGCAAACTAAAAGCAGCACACCCTAGTGTGCCTGTTTCACTCGCATCAATCACAGACGCTTCCTAACGACATATTCATTAACTTTTCCCAAACACGCGTCTTGATGATGAGTGCGGAAGGCACGTGTTTCTGTGGCATCTGCAGTCAGCACTTTGTGGATTTATGAGCAGTATTAATCAATCTCTCCTGAGCTGGAACAGATCTTAGACAGGATTGCAGGAGTCAGTCCAACATATGGCCGTGCATACATGTGTTTGTTTGAGTGTGTATGTACCCTTATCAAGACCTCAGGCACAAGTGGAAATTAATTTATACTTAGTATCAACAAAGTATCATGACGAAACAAGAGTTACAGGAAAATTTCATCCAAAAATAAACATGTTTTGTTTCTTCTGTGAAACGCAAAAGGAGATGTTGGAAAGAATGTTTAAGCTGCTTTTTTTCATACAACAAAAGGGGACGGTGTTATGTCAAGATACAGAAAAGTATCATGACTTTTCCAATATATTCAATGTTTTCTGAAGCATTTCAATGGCTTTGTGTGAGAAACAGCACAAAATTGAATTGAATATTCATTGAAAATTAACTATTTCTATTAAAAACAATAGTTGCATTAAACTGGTTGTTTAAAGTACTCATTTTGAAATATTTGCAAATAATATTGTATTAATTTGCATAAAAATGTGCACACATGTACTTTTATTTGTATGCCTAATATAATAAAAACGTAAAACGTTTATTGTCTTGTCACACTCAGTTAGGGATTACATGAATCATGTAAATGCATATTTTCAATTCAAAATTCCCATATTTGAGAAAAAAGTCTACTGTCGGTCTACTGTTTTCGAGGAGACGGCCGTTTGCGAGCCATTTGTTTGCCACACTGATTGCGCTCACTCAGCACAATGACACCGCATGCTCACTTTTGCTCGTATTCAAGGTGCATCATCAACACTGTCATGCGTTTTGTTTATCGGCTAAATCACCTGAACAAATGATTACACGTTGAGTCCGAGTTGCTTTTACATTCATGAAAATCATGTCAAAGTTCCAGTACAACTGAATTCAGACCACCTTCTACAGGTAGTATTGGGTTTGGCACACCGTTGCGCTCGCAGGGCTGCATGACCGCATCACTGTCCCTAAATGTGCAAATATATCCAGTGTCAACCCAACTTTATGCTAGTATTTCACTGGGAATCGCTTAGTGTGAAACTTTGCGTGTTTTGTTCATATTCTGAGTCCGCTTGCCTGTTCCTATATCTAGTATAGCCCAATGATGAGCAAGTTTGATCTTTTACTTTGATTCCTGTCCGCAGGAGATTCCTGGAGAATGACATATGAGGAAAACACTAGTAGTGCAGCATAAATTTAAGGAAACTAAAAAACCGAGAGAAATACATGTCTACTACCTTAGATTTAACGTTTGATCTTTACATCAGCATCGGGGAATAACATTATTATCTCGTTCATGGAAGAGAAAGCTGCGAGACATGTACAAAACTAACTGTGAAGCCTGGGAAAATTTAAACACAGCTTTTGTGACAGAATTAAGTTTTTAATTTTAAATAGGTACAGGGTTTTTTCTTCTTCATTTTACCCCAATAAATGTAGCACTACTAGAATGAGTGCTTGTTCTATTTTCACCGCTTGAAGGTCAGAGAAATTCACAGCTGTTGTATATGCATATGCATAATCTTATATAGCCCATACCATAAAAAAATATACTTTATTGTGTGTGTATTTATTTGAACATGGACACCAGTGGTGGTCACAGAATTGGCGCAATGGGGGGCCTCACAATTCTTCCTAGTTTAACAGACTAAATTTTAACAGAGGATTCAGGCAGCCCACTAGGATGCTGCTCAAAGCACAATTAATTAATTTAATGGAGTCACATCACTGACACATGAGAAAAGTCTGTTAAACTAGGAACAACTACGAGGACCCCCGTTGCGTTAATTCTGCGACCACCACAGGTGTCCGTGTTCAAATAAATACACACAAACCCACACAGTCCTGGGCTCGCGGTTATCACTAAGTAGTTAGGAATAAAGAAAGGTGTTCTAATAAATGAGCCCCTAAAGGAAGGCTAGTCTTTGCATAGTATGGCTAAATTTTATAATCGTTAAAGTATGAAATAGTGGAAAGCAGCAAAAATCTTTGTAAAACTGAATATTCATTACTTTTCCTTAATTACTTTTCCTTATATTGAAGGGCATTGAAACTTATATTGAACTTATATGTCTTACTTACTTATATTGAAACTGGCATATAGTGCAATGAAACTGATTAAAAAAATCATAAAGTAATAATATACAGCAGAGATGGACAATTCCAGTCCTGGAGGTTCACTGTTCTGCTGAGTTTTGCTCCATCCCTATTCAAATATCTGAAAAATCGAACCAGTCTTCAGAATTACATTATAATTTAAGGCAGTTGTGATTTTATCAGTGTTTTGTTGTTAGTGGTGAAGCTAAACTCTGCAGGACTGTGACCATCCTGGACCTGATCTTTCCATCCATGTGTTAAAAATTATTGTTTTAAAAAAGATTAGATAATATTGACTGAGGCTCATTTTATGTTGCTCCTTAAAATTATGTGTCTTCAAAAATGTGTTTTTGTCTCCACGTTTGCTGCCATCTTGCTCCATTAATTGACCTGCCAGTTGAAGTGTTAGGACATCCACCAGTATAGCTACACCCAGGGCATGAGACGTATTAAAGTTTGACAGCCTCTGATTCGGGTCATAGGTGTTTAGCTGACAAAAAGGTTGAAATGATTGCTGTTTTGATATAATCTTCTATTTTCCTTTGCCATACATTTCAGTTTGCATTAAATATTCATTAGGTGTAGTTGCATGATCAGTGAGGGAGTGTTCTAGCAGTGTTGCCACTTTTTCATCAAAGGACTCAAACTCTTGACATGTTCATAAATGATTAAGCAAAAAATTCATGAGTATAGTTTCCACTTATTCTCAATGCAATCAGAAAAGACAGGCGAGCCATTTAGGAACACTTGTTTATGTTTGCATTTCAGAGATTCAGAGCGTCTGGTAATGGGGATTGTGCTGTCTAATTGTTGCATTGCACAACATCAGACTAAGTGCATATCATTTTTTATTATTGATCAACATTACGACAGCGCTGGGTACAGTGAAAGAGCACTCTAAGACACCAGCTACTGTTGATCCCTGGATGAAGTCATCTGCGGAAATCGATACAGCAGTCTGATGGAGCCGAGACAAAACTCTGGGCACTTTGCCATTAACTGGGCACAGTTTGAAACTGCTTCCTATGAACCAAACATGCATTTGTTTGTTTAATTCGTCTGTAGGAAAATGGAATTCAAAAAGACAGGTCAGTACGGGTCACAGTTTTGCTCTCCGCAGGGAAGACTCCTTGCTCTCTCAATTCACAGCTCGCCAGCACCAGGTAAGAAACCAATTTCTGTGTTGCCTTGAGCTCTCACAAACACTACCTGGAGTGACTGACCGACCCATTCATTCCAGCACCGCTAGACAAGAGGGAAAACACACATTGAAAAGAAATTAGGTTTCTTTCTTGCACTTCCATCCCAACTCAGATCCTTTCAACAATACTTGTCGCACGTCCCATGGCATGCGTCTCGTTTATCACTTGTGATTGAGTTGCAGCTGTGGAGGGATGTACGCGTCTCATTTTAGGGCTTTTCATATGTGCCCTGACACAAGAATAATCCAGTATCAATCAATCATGGTACATTTAGTGAAGTATTAGGAAGGTAAATGTGTGACCCTGGATCAAAAAAACAGTCATAAGTAGCACGGACAATAGCCAACAATACATTCTATGGGTCAAAATGATCGATATTTATTTTATGCCAAAACTCATTATATTAAAGATCATGTTCCATGAAGATATTTTGTAAATTTCCTACAGTAAATATATAAAACATTAATTTTTGTGAGTGAATGCAGCACAATGACGAACATAAATGGACAACATTAAATGCGATTTTCTCAATGTTTCGATTTTTTTGCACCCTCCGATTCCAGATTTTCAAATAGTTGTATCTCGACCAAATATTGTCCTATCCTAACAAGCCATATATCAATGGACATCTTATTTATTCAGATGATGTATAAATCTAAATCTCAAAAAATTGACCCATGGTTTTGTGGTCCAGGGTCACATATGTTTTAAAGTGACTGTCCTGAGTCTTTTAGCCGAGTTGGAAGGGCCCCACGGATCTGGACAGGCAGATGGAGCTCAGGTATTGTCAGCACTGTCTGAACAGTAATGGATTATACCAAGACAAATGGGTTGGATCGCAAGGGAATGGGTGGATTGACGTGTCAACATTACAAGTTGAAGAAGAAGCTCGGTTCAGCCACCACACCCAGCTGTAGTTGTTGGAGACTCTAATCTACGGTATAGCTCCAGAAGAGTGCCTTTACCTTCACTCCCGAGACACTATTGATTAAAGTCACTCATCAAGGAATGCACGGTGTCTCCAAGTAAATTCTTTATCCTCAAATGTTCAGATGTGTAAAATCACACGGGAAAAAGGAATCAACTCTAAACTCAGTTCTTTGAAGACTAATACCCAGTCTACCCTGTAAGCTAGATATAATCAAAGCAGTGGTTATATGTTTGAGAGTGTCTTTCCGAAACATTTCCAGACACATTTCGGATCTGATCCGATCTTCAGTCTTCAATTCCCGCGCTATGTGCAGATTTATTGGAGTTCACATCACCAAAAGCAAAAGATATGAGCTGCATTTTATTGATGATAAGCTCATTTCAAAATCAAAGACCGCAATAGGATAGAGCCGGGCAACATCACTGCTAAGATCATTTAGTTTCTTTACTTTCAATTATGGTGATTGTGTGTTGAGCGTCTGCGACTTACTTCCCTTTCAAGGGAACTCGAGCTACGTCAAACGCTGTGGGAACGCCCCTGTGTTGTGCGTCATGAAGCACGTATGGAATGGAGAGATGGAACGTCATAGGCGGGTGACGTCATCGACCAGGAAACTATAAAGCACCCCATAAACACAAGCGCAACAGCTTTTTGTACCTTCAGTCGCGCTATATGTGAATCTGTCCCTGTGTGAATATTGTCTGTCTTTACATACTCTGTACCACACAAACAATTTATATATATATATATATATACATATATATATTAAGAGAGATATGGCGAACGGACAGCAGTTTAGGAAGTGTGTCCCTCCCTGCTCGCGTTATTTTACGAGTGGGGATACACACGTTCTTTGTTGCTTGTTTGGGAGTGCAGCATGCCCAGTCAGGTCTCGAGGGAGCTGATTGTGAGCATTGCGAGCGTCTGCCGGTTCGGGTCCCGCTCTTGTCGAGGCAGAGCGACAACGCGTATCGTGGGGATCGCAGATGGATCTCTCAGCGGGGCTAGAGACGGGCTCTGCCTTATCTCTCCCTTCACCTGTGAGATCAAGTGCCTCAGTCCCGTGTTCGGAAGCACGCTAAGGTTTATTCCGCTCGGGCTGAGGCACCAGTTATAAATGAGGGAGATGTGGAGGATTCGCCACCTTACACTCCCGAAAGTGATGAGCTAGTGGAGGTATTAACAAGAGCTGTAGAAAAACTCAGCATTGTATGGCCAGTGACTAGACAAGAGTCTGTTTCTAAATCAAAATTAGATGAGAGATTTTTGCCGTCACGAGTGCAACCTCCACGCCGGTGCTTGCCGTTTTTTCCCGATCCCCACACTGAGGTGTCGAAATCGTGGAAAAAAAACGGTGTCATATAGAGTGTTTAGTCCCCAGACTTTAACATATTCTAATATTGTGGGGGCAAAATCATATGGTTATTCGGCTATGCCTCGCGTGGAAGAGACGCTTGCGAGTTTTCTCTCCCTCGAGGCTGCGTCATCTGTTTAGGCACCGGCATTACCCACCAAGCCTCTTAGAAATATTTCGGTTTTTGTGGGTAAAGCGTATTCGGCGGCAGGTCAGGCTGCGTCATGTCTGCATACTATGTCTATTATGCAGGCATACCAGGCTGACCTGCTGAGGGACGTGAGTGAGAGTGAGGAGGTCAGTGCTGACGTGGTTCGCGAACTGCGTCAGGCTGCTGATTTATCCCTGCGCGCAACCAAGCTCTGGTGGCCGCAGAAAGACATCTGTGGTTAAATCAGACAAATATAAAAGAAAAAGAAAAAGCTTTCCTTTTAGACACTCCTCTCTCCCCCCTGGGTTTATTTGGCAATGCTGTAAATTCTGTCATCGATAAATTCCATGAAAAGGAAAAGCAAACAACAACTTTTAAGAAATTTCTCCCTTTAAAAATTCATGTCCCTGGGGCTGCTGGGCGGGAGCAGCCCCGGCCGTCTGCGAGCTCATCATATAGGGCGCTGAAGCAGAGTGTCGCGTCTCGTGCTCCCCCTTCTGGACAGTGGGCTCAGCCGCGGCACTCTCAGCCGAAATCTCCCAGTAATATAACTGATCTGAGGACAGTTATATTAGCTAAGAAGGCTTCGGCTAAGAAGAAGTCCTGGCGCCACGGCTCGCAGGACACTGAGGGTGGTCCCCACCGAGGCGGAAAGGTGTTGACCTCTTTCTACGCTGCCCATTCTTCCTCGGTGCCCTTAGGGGCCCGTTCTGCCAACCCCGCCTTCATGCCGGGGCGCAGACGCTCCCCGAGGGACGCTCGCTCCCTCTGAGGAGGGTTTCAGAGCGGTTAGACCAGTTGTTCCCTGCCGGTGTGCCGTTACAGGGCGCTGTGTTTGCTGCTCAAGTTACACCAGAGGCCAGTCTCGAGAGACTGGTACCCTTAGTAGAATTTCTGGCAGAGTGGAAAAGCCTTCCAAAAATATCACATTGGGTCCTGCAGACAATAGAAAGGGATTATGCTATCCAATTCAGGTGTCGTCCACCAAGATTCAGAGGGGTTCTGCCTACAGTGGTGGGCCCCGAGCAGGCTCTGGTTATGGAACAAGAGGTGAAAGCACTCCTTCAAAAGGAGGCTATAGAACGGGTTCCTCCTCCCAGTGTGGAGTCAGGCTATTACAGACGATATTTCATCGTTCCAAAATAGGATGGGGGGTTGCGTCCAATTTTAGACCTGCGCCTATTGAATCGCTCGGTAGGGAAGCCAAAATTCAAGATGCTCACTATCAAGCAGATCGTGTCACAAATCAGATCCGAGGACTGGTCTGTCACGATAGATCTAAGGGACGCGTACTTCCACATTTCCATCCTTCCACAACACAGGAAGTTCCTGAGGTTCGCCTCCGGGGGCGAGGTTTACCAGCACAGGGTTCTTCCGTTTGGCCTAGCTTTATCTCCCCACACTTTCACGAAATGCGTGGACAACTTCCATTTTCAGCGAATTTAGTAAAACTTTGTAAACTTTAACAGTAATTTAAATACCTTTACTCAATTATCTGGACTACGAAACTTTGGGAGATTATTTTTGAATGTCTGTTCTTTGAAATTAGCACAAAAAAATAAAAATTATATATATATATATATATACCTTAGTTGTTACAATCAAATATTACTTACAATTGAGCAGCAAACCAAAGTTTCTCAACAAAGATGGTCTCTCAGGGCAGAGTTGGAACAAAAAAGCACACTTTCTTACTCTACTAACTGCCTCATCTTTTATCACACCGAGGAAGCACAGGACTTACCTTGGACCTACCCCTAAACCTAACCTTAACCCATGTAGTTATTTTATATTACCCAGTACTTTCTTAGATAAGTACACTGTAAGTACATGCAACTGCACGTACTGTAAGTGCAACCAAAACTTTTTTGCACATTCTTCTGAATTCCTGAATGACCATTTGTAGTTGGCTAGTAAAAAAAAAAAACAGTAGTCATGAAAACCTGACCCCCTACACTTACTTTTGAGTTGAGACATAGTTTAAGTTCAGCTCGCCAATTAGACTGTGCAGAAGAATGTTTAATTGCAGTTCTCACTTCTTGAGTCTGCCCTTACAGTGTGGTCTCTCCACCTAGAGAAGTAGGGATCTGATCCGCGATAGGAGGTATTTCCAATTACAGTCGATGACCTTTCGTATTTATATCCTGTTCCCTGGTGTTGAAAGAAGATGATTTGTTGTGACATGATACTAATGATATTCGTCTGCTGACATTCCATGCTGGGTGGATGTGATTATGCACCAGCGATTACAATTGTTATTCTCAATTTCAGTCTGACAGTATCAGCACCACGGACAGCAGCTGATCGCAGCATTTGGACTCAGAAAGCTCAGGCGACAAATGGAGGGGTCTGCTCGTGGTAGAGTGGCAGCTGAGTGTGGAATGGGGTGGGAGAGAACTGATGGGGTCACAGTGGGTGTCATCTGGTCACGACATCCATCAGTGGGTGGAGACACACGAGTCCCTCAGCACTTGAGGATTCTTCACTTATATTGCTGTGTCAGTTGTCCCACTCTGCAGGATATTGCTTTATCCAGCACGTCAGCAGTGATTTCCCAAAAGTCCAGTTTCACATCAAATATGTGGCTGAAGTTTTGTGCAAATAATTGTACACCTAATGTGCTGTGGACAATCTTGTACGTATATTTAATAGTTTATATTTAATATTGTGTTTTTTTTTTGTTAGACACTAAAATACACAATTGTAATTTCAATTCTGATAAAAGTCTACTTGCAGTTAGTTCACATTTGTCATTATGCGTTTTGTTTTTGTTGACAATTATATTCAATAAATATTCAACTTCATACTTTACAGTACCTGTGCCTTTGCCTTTTTTTTTTTTTTTTTTTGCTTGTACAGATGATCAGTAATCAAAGCACATCAGAATGTGGCTCAAAAACGATTTTGCATATTCTAGTGTATTAGTCTTTTTGTGCCAGAGCTGACTAACTAAATGATAAAATGCAATCTCACTCCAAATAATAGACTGCAATCATTGAATGTGAATGGACTAATGTTCCCCTAGATAAACTCAAAATGCAGCAGAGCCATCTGTTAACAGCACTGATTGCTCAATGGAGAGCGAGACAAGAGGGTGATGGGATCTCATAATGTAACAGTCCATGTCTCTCTTTCTCTCTTCATCCCTACATCTCTGTCCCTGCAGCCCTGAATCAAATTTTGCAAAGCATCACCAAATCAGTGAAATGCCTATTATTAGTTGCATAAGAAAAAATGGCCACACTTTGATTAGCTTGTTTCCTGCATCTTAAGTACATTTAATGGAAAGTGCATGAGCTTAGAGAATGCAATTACTTTTGAAACAGAACGTGATGAATATTAGGAAACAAGACGGAAAAAAAATGCATTTAAGCAAGGTTAACAAAATGTTAAATAACAGCTGAAACCCAGTTCTTGTTGTTTTTTAAATAGTGGAATCAAGTTATTTTCTTATATGGTGGCCAGTGGCCAGCAACATTCAACAACAAACATACAGCACATCCAGTGTATGAATGACTCTTATTCTTTAACAAAATTGCATGATTTTCATTTGTATTGATCTAACAAATCACAGACTCAGTTAAGCAGGCAGAGTGCTTCTTGACTTGACTCACTGAAACACAAGTAATTACTTTGGTCAGGTCAGACTGTCTACTGACTGATTGTTCATTTGACAATGTGTAATGTGGTAGGAACAAATGATGACTGTTTACATACAGGTTTCTAACACATCTGCCATTGTTTGGACAAACACATAGTCCTAGCCCAAACTATCACCATTGCCTTGTGAAAACAAGTGTGCTTAATATGTATTGCATGAACACTTGTAATGTAATTCAAATATATTATTATATTTATTATTGTTTTTATTTGTGATAATATTAATGATAATGAAAGGCAAATTAAGTGTACTTAAAGGGAATTTCATAACTGTTATGAACACATTTAAAAATTGCACTTTGTAATGCCAAATGAGAAAGTTTTAAATCATTCTGTTTTAATAATATTCTGTTGGACAAATTGAGGACACTCATTTTAATGTGTTGGCTAACATACTAAAGCACATGTAAAGGACGTAATTCTAATTTTAACTGCAGTGTATTATTCAATGTTACATTTAAAGTTAATTTATTTTAAATGTACTAAATTGCAACTTCAGAATTACAAATAAGTAATTATAAAATGAAAATAAGCAAAACATCAAAATAAATCAACCTACTGCATGATGGCTTACTTTTTTAATTTTGACTCCACATTAACCTAATGTAACAGAAGGCATATAGATTTTTTTTAATAATTTTGGAACTTTATGACCCCAGTGCACATGCACTTTTAAATAGATTGCAAGGATGATAAAGAATGCTTTAAAAACTCTACTTTCCCTTTCGTGGGAACTCCTACGTCTCGTCGGAGGAGTTTACAACGAATTGGGATCACGCTCGGGAGACCAACTGCCTTTGAGTGAACTAAAACGAGCCAATAAACATTGGCATGCAAGATTTGCATTCCGCGCGCCGCCTACCAGTGCGGGTATAAAGCGGAAGCAAAGCGCACACACATTTGCTTTTTGCTTCGGAGCCGACCGGTTGTGTCCTCTGAGTGAATGAGTTTCATGAAAGTGTTTTCTTTGTGCTCAACGAGTCTGCTCTTTTCCTGGATCTCTCTGTGTTGGTGTGAAAGCGCTTCAGTGATCCTCGCGAGCTCCCGGCTGCCGGTTGTGATTAGACGCTATCTACATCTTTCAAAAGAGCTATTTTCACAGCTGGTTTTCGGTTGAGTGCACACAGCGGGCTTGTAGTTTCCCCGCTGTGTTGCCGCGTTGATCCCTGTGTGCTTCAGCACAATAAGAGAGCATTCTCTAAAAGAGTAACATGGGTGAAGGTTGCGTCCTTTTCAGGATGACGTTTCATCGGTGTGTTTCTGGATGCGGTCAATATCTGCCGCCGGTTGATGGTCACGATCGCTGTCTCTCATGCTTGGGCCTCGCGCACGCTGAGGCAGCGTTCGTGAAGGAGTCATGTTCTCATTGCGGGAACATGACCACCGCGATGCTTAGATCGAGACTAAGATCCCTCAAACGAGGGGGAGTCCCTTTGGAGATTCCCCGATCTAGTTATTCTTCTGGTTCACTTCAGAAGAAGGCTACTTCGGCTAATCACATTGGTGGTCTGAGGGTTACAGTGAGGAATGTCCAGCCGGGTGAAAGACCCCCACAGGCTCCTCACTCCTCCGCTTCGCTGCCATTGGAGCCTCCGGAGGACTGTTGCCGGCTGTTTTATTCCCTGACCGATGGATCCCTCGGCACGGATGCACTGGCACACAGCTGGCCCCGGGGCCTATGCAAATATGCGTTTCCCCCAGTGAGCCTTCTCACACAGACTTTGTGCAAGGTCAGGGAGGACAAGGAGTAGGTCCTGCTTGTTGCGCCGTATTGGCCCAACCGGACTTGGTTCGTGGAACCCATGCTCTTCGCCACAGCCCCTCCTTGGCCCATTCCTCTGAGGAAGGATCTACTTTCTCAGAGACCCGGCATCCTATGGCACCCACGTCCAGACCTCTGGAATCTTCATGTCTGGTCCCTGGACGGGACGCGGAGGTTCTAGGTGGCCTACCACAGGCTGTGTTAGACACCATCACTTCCGCTAGAGCCCCCTCTACGAGGCGCCTCTATGTGTTGAAGTGGAACCTGATCGTTGATTGGTGTTCTTCCCACCGGGAAGACCCACGAACTTGCCCGATCAGAGTCGTGCTTTCCTTCCTGCAGGATGGGTTGGAGAGAAGACTGTCTCCCTCCACCCTCAAAGTGTATGTTGCCCTAATAGCCGCTCATCACGATACAGTAGAAGGTAAGTCATTGGGGAAGCACGACCTGGTCATCAGATTCCTTAGTGGTCCCAGGAGGCTAAATCCGCCTCGTAATCCGCACCCCGTACCCTCTTGGGACTTAACTCTAGTGCTCAGAGCACTTCAGAGGCCCCCTTTTGAGCCATTGCAAACGGTTGAGATTAATATCCTGTCTATAAAGACAGCTCTCCTGTTGGCTTTGGCCTCCTTTAAGAGGGCAGAGGATCTGCAGGCTTTTTCGATCGACGAATCGTGCCTTGAGTTCGTACCGGGCCTTTCTCACATTGTTCTGAGACCCCGGCTCGGATATGTGCCCAAGGTTCCTACCACTCCTTTTGTAGATCAGGTAGTGAACCTGCAAGTGCTGCCCCCGGAAGAGGCAGAGCCAGCCCTTGCTTTTCTCTGTCCCGTCCGTGCCCTGCGTTGTTACGTGGACAGAACGCAAAGCTTCACGACCTCAGATCAGCTCTTCGTCTGTTACGAAGGCCAGCAGAAGGGGAAGGCTGTCTCCAAGCTGCGGTTAGCCCACTGGCTAATGGATGCTATCGTCCAGGCTTATGCTTCCCAGGACGTGCCTCGCCCACCTAGGTTGAGGGCACACTCTACTAGGAGTGTTGCCTCCTCCTGGGCTTTGGTGCGAGGAGCCTCGCTGACAGACATCTGTAGAGCTGCGGGCTGGGCGACACCTAACACGTTCGCTAGATTCTATAGCCTCCGTGTTGAACCTGTTTCCTCCCTTGTACTCGCTACGGCCAGTAACGCGAGGAATTAGGTTATGTCGGCTTGCTACGCCATTCCCGCCTCTCGGCTGGATACGTGTGTCTTCTTACTCCGTTTGTTCCCCAACATACAGCTAACCTCGTGAGCTCCTCCATCACCCCTTCGGCACCAGGCGAGGCGGATCGCCCGGCGCCAGCTCTATTACCTCTCGTAGGAGTTGTGTCTAGACTGGGTGGCCTACAGTGGTCCCTTCGGCGACCCATTTTCTCCATGATTCAGCTACCCTCCGGGCTAGCATTATGTCTTCCCCTTGACAGACCATTCTGTCGTCCTTGCTGAGTATGCTCCCACCCCTCGGGCTGGGACTACCTCAAGGACTGCCATGTGTTCACTACCCCACGGGTTAGTACACATGTGTATTCCAGTGCCTACCTTCGGGTGGGCAGGGGCTTCCGCAGTGTTCCCTCCCACAGTTTTGGCACGCTTTCCCAGTGTTATCCATATCCACTGAGAGGGTCTTGCAGAACAGCAGTGTGATTTTCTTAGCTAGCTCCCGCCAAAGACGATAAGAAACTGCTCCGGCGGGTAGCTAAGCTGAGTGCTTGAAGGGGCCAGCACCATGGTGTTTTGTTAGGGATCCCAATTCGTTGGAAACTCCTCCGACGAGTCGTAGGAGTTTCCACGAAAGGGAACGTCTCGGTTACGTATGTAACCCTCGTTCCTGGCGTAGGGAACGGTCACGTCTCGTCCCGTCGCCATGCTGCTGTACCTTCGCGGAGGACTGGACACTGTCCGGCTCCTCAGCGAAAAGCAAATGTGTGCGCGCTTTACTTCCGCTTTATACCCGCACTGGTAGGCGGCGCGCGGAATGCAAATCTTGCATGCCCATGTTTATTGTCTTAGTTCACTCAAAGGCAGTTGGTCTCCCTAACGTGATCCCAATTCGTTGGAAACTCCTCCGACGAGACGTCTCCGTTCCCTACTCAGGGAACGAGGGTTACATACGTAACCGACACGTTTGTATTCCACAGAAGACTGAAATGCATACGGGTTGAAGGTGACAAAATGACAACAATTTTTTTTCATTTTTGGGTGAGCAATACCTTCAAAAACGGTATCCTTTTTACAGCCAGACTCATTGATTGAGGGGAGTCACTACATGTGTCTCTCAGATCAATAGGTCAAAAGCCGCTATTAAAAGATAAACACAGCCGGAGTTATGGATGAACGACAGAGGTGACATCTGCTTTGATGCAGAGCCTTGCTGATCACGTCACTTCGCCTTTGGTTTCCCTTTAAAAGTCCCTTCAAATTAGTGGATTTACACTCGTCCTTTTGAAATCTCAGATTAATCCAAACTGTAATTAGACTTTGTTGTCGTCTGTTCAATAGGCTCTTAATCTCTTATCTCTGGCAGATTGATTTTATATCACGTCTCGCCTGCATAAATACCCGTCCGGCAGATGTTTCTACTATCATCAATGAAAAGAGGCAATCTACCATTCCGTTAGCAATATACCACTTCCATGCAGTCAGCATCTGCTCTGCAATGAAGAGCAATTGCTCGCATTTCCCTGGCATGGTAATGCACCTCACCATCTGCAATAAAACCTTGTTGTGAGTCTGCAAAAGTCTGCGTACCGTAAAGAGGCTGGGTAAGAAATCAGTTAGATATACGTTTGTAAATGCACAAGTGGCCTTTTATACGTCCAACCACACAAGCCTGCCGAACAAAGCAATGGAAATGGCACGATCAAACGCGAATGCGCTGGAATGTAGATGTTCTCTGACATACATTTGCAAAGGCCTGTGTTCCTTTTATTATTGTCCTTTTTGAATATTCCCATTGC
Source organism: Siphateles boraxobius (assembly GCF_051911475.1). Classification (NCBI taxonomy): domain Eukaryota; kingdom Metazoa; phylum Chordata; class Actinopteri; order Cypriniformes; family Leuciscidae; genus Siphateles; species Siphateles boraxobius. Next base: position 15,548,492 of record NW_027508920.1, on the reverse strand, counting down.
AGTTCATTCATGTGTCATAGTGTCTTCCAGAAAATCTTCGGTAACACTTTATTTTACAGTGTCTTTGTTATATATGTTACATGTACTTACCATATGTGACCAGTCACGGAAACTAGGGACACAAGTCGGTTCTGGGGCATTTTGAGTTATTCATAGATTCTGAGAGTGTAATATCCAAGCTTTCCAACGATGTGTAACATGTGGAAATCTGATAATATTTGGAGAAGTTGTGGCCATTTTAAAGTAGGCACTTAAAAAAGCTCAAAGAGGAGAAAACGAGCTAAAGATTGTGCAGTTCTCACCTGTCTCTGCTGCTGGGGGTGACAATAGGGCTCATTTACATCTCATTTAGATAAGCCATACCCCCTGTAAAGCTCCTCCATGTGCTTTACAGCTTTTTTTACACTTCGAATGAGTGCACTTCTGCCGCACTAGGCGAAAAACAATTGTGCTGCCCCTCTATTTGCAACGTACCAGCAACAACACACAAAGACCAATAATGCCATATAGCCTGCATATAACGCGAAACCAGCAACAACACATAAAGACCAATATGCCATATACATATAACGCAAAACCAGCAACAACACACAAAGACCAATATGCCATATAGCCTGCATATAACGCAAAACCAGCAACAACACACAAAGGCCAATATGCCATATACATACAGTATAACGCAAAACCAGCAACAACACACAAAGACCAATATGCCATATACATATAACGCAAAACCAACAACAACAAACAAAGACCAATAAGCCATAGGCCTACATATCTATAGCGCAAATAGTACGCAACGCTCGTGTGCCCAAAATGTCAACAATATTAAAGTTTATGTAGGAGGCAAATGCCTGCTGGCATTTTTCTTTAAGCAGTCATTTCTGCAATTTTCCAAATAATCACATTTCACCTCCTCAAATTACTGTTGCAAATCTCTTTACACCACTTTCTTATGTGCGTATACACACACAAATGAAATGTCCGCAAGCACATTATATCATCAGCAGGTTCAGCATCTTAAATAACGACTAAAGAGCAAATGAAGCTTAACTTACATTTCAGAAACACGCACGGCAGGCCTTCATCGCAGCAGCAAAGGTCTTAACTGCATCCTCTATTTCGATTCTCCGTCACATATGAAACAGCCAGCCACCGCTGTCAGCGAGCCGAGCCGCCGTATTGAAGCACTGAGGGCGAGCGCGCTGCGCCCATACCTCCGGTTCAGTTTCCCGAGCCCACGAAGTGCGGCGAAAACATTTTCGGTGTAACTGCCAGACGGTTCATCTCGTCTGCGACAATCTTTGCGGCATCCATCTTCATTGAATTTTGATATCAGAGAGAGCTGGCCAGAGCACAGCATAATAAGTAGCCATGTGGTTGACTTGGAGGGCGGGGGCAAAAGCGCCGGGTTATTCAGTATGGAAATACACACAGACAATGACACGCCACGCCCCTACTGCATGGTAGAATCTCCGAAAACAAGCCGATTTCAACCTCAAAATGTAAGCTTTTAAATATACCAATACTGCTATCTCAAACATGGAGAGGCTTCTTCGTGATTTCAATTAACAGATTCTCCAAAAAATTGAAAATCACCAATTTTGAAAAAAAACTCTTCTTTCTCATTTTGCTCGAAAGTTGTGCTGCCGACTTGTGTCCCTGGTTTCTGTGACGGGTCACATATATTAACAGTAAATTATGCATAATTACATGCTACTAAGCTTTAACCAAACCCTAATCCTACCCTAAGCCGATAGTAAGGTCATGTTGTTAATTAATATTACTCAGTACTTAAATACACAACCAGTCAAAAGTTTTGGATCAGTACGATTTTAAATGTTTTTAAAAGAAGTCTCTTATGCTCATCAAGGCTGCATTTATTTGATAAAAAAAAAAAAAAAAAAAAATACAACCCCCCCCAGGTAATATAGTGAAATATTATTACAATTTAAAACAGCTGTTTTATATGTGAATATATAGTAAAGTGTAATGTATTCCTGTAATCAAAGCTGAATTTTCAGCATCATCACTCCAGTCTTCAGTGTCAAATGATTCACCATTCTAATATGATGATTTGATGCTCAAGAAACTTTTCTCATTATTATCAATGTTGAAAACAGTTATTTACATTTGTATTTCAAAAGTTCAAAAGAACATAATTTATCTGGAATAGAAAGTGTTTGTAACATTAAACACTGCCGTTCAAAAGTTTGGGGTAAGTAAGATTTTATTTTTTATTTTTTAGGGGACATAAATAAAATATATCAATACTTTTACTCGTTAAGGAATAATTAAATTGATGAAAAGTTACAGTAAAGACATTTATAATGTTAGAAAAGACTCTATATTCTATGCTATTCTTTTGAACTGTATATTCATCAAAGAATCCTGAAAAAATATTGTACACAACTGTTTTCAACATTGACAATTATAATGAATGTTTTTTGAGCATCAAATCCGCATATTAGAATGATTTCTGAAGGATCATGTGACACTGAAGACTGTAGTAATGATGCTGAAATTTCAGCTTTGATCACAGAAATAAATTACATTTTAAAATATATTAAAATAGGAAACAGTTATTTTAAATTGTCATAATATTTAACAATATTACTGTTGTTGGGTTTTTTGTATTGTATTTTTAATTAAATAAAGGCAGCTTTGGTGAGGAGAAGAGACTTTTTTTTAAAACATAAAAAATCTTACAGATCAAACATTTTTACACGGCAGTGTATATAAATGCACTGTAACAATGACACCTTAAAATAAAGTGTAACCCAACTTTCCATGCAAGCGATCACAGATCCATAATGTGGAAGAGTGGGGTCAGACGGCCACATCCTCGCTCATTCAACAGTCAACATATAAACACTTAGCGGGCATACAAGAACCCTGGAAGCTTCTGGCAGATCAAGCCATTCCTTCTGCTGACACAATCTGTGGTCTAGAGGAAAAATATCTTCTGGGCTCCACCATAGGCTACAGCCTCTACCGCATTCAAACACACACTACACAATCCCTCACCTCTCCCTCCCGCATACATACAGCCTCACTTATCAAGTGCAACATTGTCAGGTGATGGGAAATGATTGGTCCCACGTCTCTGTTGAGCCTGTGGGGAATGTGATAACATGCCGTCAGACATTTTTCCTCGGAAGGCCTCTCACTCCATCTCTCTCTCTGACTTACACTAACGCTCACTTTCTGAATGTCAATGCAATTCATATGGGCTTGAAAGTCAATGAGGATAATCATCTTTACAGTAATTGCACATAGATTTGCAGCTCTGAAAATTTTTCTTGAGTGTATTTACTTATTTGCTATTAATTATATGTAAAGGTTATATTATATTATGTTATATTATATTATATTATATTAATTATATTATTCAACCAAGGCTCATTGGAAAAACATACATGTGGTGATGTATATATGTATATATTTTTATTATTCTTCATTTAACCAGATAAAACTTTCTGAGATTAAGAATCTCCTGACACCAGGGTCTGTAATTTCAGGTCATTTTGAAAAAATATTACATTGCTTCTAGTAAAATTTGCAACACTTTCGAAGTGAAATGTCCATTGAACAGCTCTAAAATCATGTTCAGTTTTATCCCAAACACATGAACGTGAATCTGGCAACTTTTCATCATGTTGGTTGTTGCACATGTTGCATCTGTTTGGAAATTAAATGTCTGGTGAGTGTCATTAAAACGTTAAGGCTCAATTGAGTTTGAAGATAACATACAACCTACACTAAACCCTATCCTGAACCTAACCGATAGTGTGAGCAAAAGCAAACGTTAGATAAAAAACACATTTGCAAAAGCAACCTTGCTATTTTAGCTTGAGTCTTTGAGCTCTTTTATAGTGATTCGTGTTTCAGGGCACCCATGCGTCCCGCATCGCAAGTGCTATTCTCTTCCAGGTGAGTAACTGAGCAAGTTCCCCAAACACCAATATTGTGTCGGCCCAGATCTGGCTCACATCTGGTACATGTGGATTCCACCCGTACCAGACGTGGGCCGGATCTGGGCCGACGTTATGTTGCTGTATGGGTCATAATGTTAGAAAAGCCATACTAGGTCTATAAATGGAGCTGGTTATGTGAAGAAAATATTAAAATGTATTAGTTTACAAATAATGAACTGTTTTCACACACACACACACACACACACACACACACACACACACACACACACACACACACACACACACACACACACACACACACACACACACACACACACACACACACACACACACACACACACACACACACACACAGGTTTAGAGGTCATGATATATTATTGTGGAAGAAACCATCCAAAAATAAGTCTTTATTAATCAATGATCTGCCCCTGTAATACTAATTTGAGTTTTATACTACATTTGCAATAATATCAAACTGCACAAAAGTTTTATTGTTATGTTTAAGGTGTTTACTTTTCTTAATGTCTTTCCTCTATTCATTTTATATGATACTGTATTTGGTACAATAGCTGTAATGTGGAGCGTTATTGTCTAATGCTATTGCTGCCAAAAAGTTACATTTTATCTTTATATTTTGTATTCATTATTAAGGCTCTGGCTAAATTCAATGAAGAATAATAGACAGTAGCATAAATAGTGATTAGCAGTGCTTGCTACTGTTAAAAGTGCAATTATTTCAGATTCTGAAATTCGGCTGTGTGATCTGTGTGGAGCCGATAATTGCATCCTGAACTTTAAAATGCAACCATGTTTTGAACTTTGTGGCAAACAATTGGACAAACCTGGAATTAAAGTTTTAGGATTTTGAAAAATGTTAAACAAAGAAGCATCATACATAAATGTGAAAATATTTAAGCTTCTGTACAATGTCTAGGATATTAAATATACAGAATCTCAAGATGCTCTATGGATCATTCTCAAATCATGTCGGAGGACAGGGTCGTGCAGCTTAAGTGCTGCTGTCATTAAAGCAAAATGGGACATGCCTGAGATATTCTGAAATCCATTACATTCTGACTTTTTTTTTTTCAATTCTGAAAATGAGACTGTCATACGTGCAAACAATTACCTCTGCAATCATCTGATCAAAGTGACCTCAGAATTGGTGGCAAATACATATGAATGAATAAAACGTATAAAACTTGTTCGTATATTTTCGTATGATCTGCTTACGCCACAGTGATGAGTATGTTTAGTGGTGGGATTAAAGGTAAACCTTCTTTTCTAATAATCATACGTTTTTGAATGATTTGCATCATACAAATTCAAACGAAATTGGCACCTCATTACATAGTTACATTTTCCTGTGAGATCAGGATGGGAAGTGATGTGGTTGAAAGGCTCTGTCAGATAGTCCTCAGTGCCTGTAGACCGATACATGCAGCAGCGACACAGTCAATTGCAGAGCAGTGTACCTCAGATGGCTTGCCCTGAGTGGGTAATGGAGATAAATTAACATCTGTCTCTCCCTGGAAGGACCTCTGCTCATTCAGACAGAAATTCTCCTTTCGGTTCCCTTTCATAGTAGAGCAGTGAGTCAGTAATCCGCAACATCATCACAATCCAAGCCACAGATGTCAGTGCTTTTTGTGACAATTTAGAGGTGAGGATCCACATGGTTTTCATATCACAGGACGAAAAGGAGGGGTCTGCTTCTCACACCACCACCAGACTGTATCCAAACATACCTTGTGGTGGAACGTGATCATAATATGAAGCATGGGTTTCAGTAGAATGAAGAAAATACTACATTTTTATGAAACTTGCCATCAAGATGTCACGTTTTGTTAATGTAAATTGACCCTATTTCCTTTTTAATGCCAGTGAAAGAAATATTAGTGCACATTATATTAAGGATAATGTACGGTACGCTGGTTGTTATCACTAAATCACCCTTGTATCACTCTGAATGGATTTATTTCGTGATAATGACAGGCTGATATATACTCGGATATACTGTACGTCACAATAGTGGGGAAAAAAAGACGATTGCAACTTAAGTTTAATGCACATTTTGAGACGACTTAAAGGAAGAGTCAAAAATGATTTTGTGTTTTTCAAAGAAAGGATTTGAAACGACACGAGGATGAGCGAATTACCATTTTTCCCTTTTTTGGGTGAACTATTCTATTAAGTGATGTGTCAAATTGAGTGCCTTTTGGCCCACCTACTTACGTACCAGCTTGAAGTCCAACAGCCTATTCTCACAAGGCCTGTTAACACTCGTTCTTGGAGAAGTCATTTTGTGATGTTAAAATCAGGTAGCAGTGGTGGATGAGAGCCTTGATTACATCTCGTCTCGAATGTCTGAAAGAGCTGATGAGGAAGTAAGTGGAGCTCAGCGCATGGGAAAACCTTAAGAGATTGTGATTTGTTGCTAATTACATGATACCGAGGTAAAGGATCGCTCTGTCTAAACAGGAGAGATGCATTACCCCCTTGAGTGAGTATTTAATTGCCTCCTGCTATTTTACCGCACTAGACAAAGATGACCATGGAAATTTATTTCAGCAATTTTCCGAGAAGCAATTGATGAGGTTCATAGTGCTGTGAATAGTGAGTTTATAGAGCGAGTCATAGTGAATGATTTTCATAAAACAGATGATTGGATTAAAAGATGGATCTCTGATAGAGGAATTCATAATCCTATGCATGCTTTTTTGTTCGAATGCTTAATTAAACAGAATCTCCAGGGTTCTAAATACTTTACCTGTGATTTGATGCAAATTGAAGGTATACATAAGTAAGTAAGTTGTCATTTAGCAAACACTTGTATCCAAAGTGATACATCTTTCACATTACACTGTGTCATTATTTATTTAAAAAAAAAAAAACTAGGCAAAAATGGAAAAGCCATGGGTGACAAACAAAGTACTATGATTTCAAAAAAGAAGAAATTGGCAGGTGAAAAACTTTTGGCAGGTGCTCGATCAAATGAAGGATCAAATTCAAAATAAACAAGAAACGGCACACTGCCACATCTCCTCCCAAGGATTTATTAAAATTAACAACATTTTGACTCAAAGGGTCTTCGTCAGGCAAGTAACAATCAAAGAAAGGTACAATTTATATCAGTGTGAACTATCACATTTAAATGAACAGCAATGGGGTTCTTTTGGACATTCGAACATATTACTTCTATGTTCTGCAATGTGCGATTTCAAACAACGCTGCGTTTTACCTATGTATGCTAAACCACATATTTAAATTACTTTTTTGGTGTTACACGAAATTAATCCCTTAATTTTCAACTGTTTCCCAGAATGTGGATGGCTAAAAGTGTGACATTTATTTGTGAAATTACGTTGTGCACATTGTCCACACCTATATTACCATCAGGGACTGAAAAGGGATTGCTTGGACGATCACACCCTTGGTCGGCTCTCACCACCACATGCCGTATATTAGGAGCTCGTTTATGTACAAATTGTGGAGGATCTTTACATAAATGACTAATGACAAACAAAGTACAACCTTACTGCTTCCATAGGAATGAAGAGGGTAAGTAGCAGTCAGGCGATTCTAATCAAATGCCTTTGATTAATTGATCATCGGCAAGCGCGACCACCTCTACAAAGCAGAAGTTTTGGCAGTTTGCTGGTCTGGGGCTTTTAGTGTTTGTTAACACAATACCAAGGAGGAAAGACATCAGGAATGATCTTAGAGAAGCAATTGTTGCTGCCATCAATCTAAAAAGGGTTATACGGCCATTTCCAAACAATTTGAAGTCCATCATTCGAAGGAAGATTATTCACAAGCGGAAAAAATTCAGGACGGTTGCCAATCTTCCCAGGAGCGGACTTGCCAGAAAATTCACCCCAGGATTAGTGCAAGGCTTAGTGAAATTGCAAAACACCCAATAACTACACCTAAGACAATACAGGACTCAGTTAACAGGATACATATTAAAGTATATGGCAGTACAATTACAAAAAGATGGGACATGTATGGCTAGTTTGGAAGGGTTCCCATGAGAAAGCCTTTTCTCTCTTAAAAGAACACAGCAGCATGGCTTGAGTTTGCAAAGTTGCATCTGAATAAACCATAAGACTTCTGGAACAATCTCCTTCGGACAGACGTGACCAAAGTGGAGATGTTTGGCCATAATGCACAAGGCCATGTTTGCCGAAAACCAAACACAGCATATCAGCACAAACACCTCTTACCAACTGTCCATCACTCTGGTAGAGGCTTGGTGATTTTTGGCTTGTTTTGCAGCCACTGGACCTCTTGCAGTCATTGAGTTGATCGTAAACTCCTCTCTATAACAAAGTTTTCTAGAGTCAAATGTGAGGCCATCGGTCCAACAGCTAAAGCTTCGCCGATATTAGGTCATGCAACAGGACAATGATCCCAGGAACACCAGCACATATACAACATAATGGATGAAAAGGGTGTTGCACTGGCCCAGTCAAAGTCTAGACCTGAACCTGACTGAAATGTTGCGGTGGGATCTTAAGAGAGCTGTGCATAAACAGAACTGAAGCAATGTTATAAAGAAGAGTGGGCCAAAATCCCTCCAGAACAATGCGAGAGACTGATACTGTCATACAGAAAACAATATTGGTGCTAAAAGTGGCTCTATAAACAATTGAATCATAGGGTGTACTTAGTTTGTCACCCATGGCTTTTCCATTTTGGCGTTATTTTTCTTAAACAAATAATTACACAGTGTAATATGTCATTTTTTATCGTTCATCTGAGGTTGTATTTCTCTTTATTTTAAGACCTGCTAGCAACCAGTTGATTTTTATTATGTTCTGATAAACCATAAAATTCTAAAGGGTTTCCTTCCTTATTCACATGACAGTATATCATTTCTGAAACATGTCTTACAACACTTATCCAGGCACAGGGCTTACATACTTAGGGAACGTAATCTAAGGCTACATTCAGATTGTATGCAAATGTGGCCAAATATATATATATATATATATATATATATTATTTATTTATTTATTTATTTTTGCTCACATGTGACTAAGATCTGTTTTTCTCATGACAGTGTGAACTGCACAAACCATATGGAATCTGGGTCCTCATTTATAACCATTGCGTACGCACAAAACAGGCCCTGAAAGAGGCGTACGCCACTTACGACGCACAAGTTGTGATTTAAAAAAAAAAAATTGACGGGAAATTTTGCGCACCTGCACGCAAGCTCTGACCCATGCGTACGAACATTTTGGAGATGGAGCAGTTTGGCGACACCGATGGTGAGCTGGAGTTACATGTCTTTTTGGTCACTTTTAGACAGAAAATCTAATGAAAATTATACATATACAGAAAGATAATACAACTACAATTTCACTCACTAAGCCTATCACATGAAGCAAACATCCATCCCTTCTTAAATGTCCGCGTCAGCGAGCGCATTGGGCCGTTTAGTGAAACTGACGCATATATAGCCTATCTAAAACCGTAAATCTTCATTTTAAGTCCTAATCATAAATGCAGTCCATGTTCACAATAACAGTTTAAATAAATAAAATAATGATTTAAACTTTGTTTTACTTCTGATGTAAACATTTAGATTAAATAATTAGTACATGAAATCATTACTGAGAAGTTACAACATTTTTTTTATATTCAATAAATAGAAATATTTGTTGTGATGCAATGCTTCGAACACTTTTCCTCTGGCATGCTGTGTTTTAATGTTTAACTACAGAGATAATTGCTTAAATCATGATAATAGCAGATTGTCTGAGAAAATAGTTTTGTGCAAATAATACACAACAAGGTCTATCTGTTTCCATTAAAAAACATAAATCAATTAAAAATACTCCTTGGCCAGTGGAAAAGATTGAGAAAACTTTCTCCGAAATGTATTTTACACTATTTGATTTATTTATTCAAAAACGAGGCAAGGATAGGCTACTAAATTATTGTTAGTAATGTAACTAATGTGACAGCACATGCGCATTTCATATTTTCCTAATGTCTTGTATACTGTTAAACATGTTAGCACGTGGATGAATAATCATATGCAAATGATATGCAGATGAGGATATGCATAGTAAAACTAGGCGTTGTAGGCTCCATATATGGTTGTTTCGGGGAGGTGTTTGGCATGTCCGCACAATCTTCCGCTGACGGATTTATAAAGTGAATTCTGCGCAGGTTCTGGCGTACGCACGGTTTTATAAGTCTAAATATTTTTTTGCGTATGCCATTTTTGGTCTTCTGCCACACGTACACTTTTAATAAGGATCCTACGTACAGTTTTATAAATGAGGCCCCTGATCTTTTCAATTCTGATTTGTGCCACCTCCATATGTGGTCCTAAATCCTATTTGATGTTTTGCAGGTCGGATGTTTTGCAATGTGACCACAGTCTGAACAGTCAAATTGGAATTTATGTGAATTCTACGTCATTCTAAAGCAACATTTGTCACAATTCTGCACTCATGGGATTCACTTCAAATATTTTACATAAGTTATCAAGACAGTTGTGAAAGGTAGTCAGTGAAGGACTGTCACGATTTTTGTCTTGTCTCTGTCACGTTTTGGTTTGTTCATGTCATGTTCCATGTCTGTCATGTGATTCCCTGTTTGTCATGTGATCCTGCCATGTGTCTTGTCATTGCTTAATCGTCTATTCATTGTTCACAGGTGTCCCTTGTCTTGTCATTAGTCTGTATATTTTAGCCCTCATGTTTGCAATGTGACCAGGGGCCTGTTTCAGAAAGGAGGTTAAGTGAAAACTCTGAGTATGTTAAACCTGAGATGAGGGAAACTCTGGGTTTTCTGTTTCAGAATGGGAGGTAAGTCAAACCTGAGAAAGCAGGGTAAGTCAAGCCCGTTTCTGAAAGAGAGGTAACTTATACTCCGAGTCAGTTACCATGGTAACTTAGGCTGCGTTCCAAACCGCATACTCAATGAGTAGGTACTTAATTTCAATGAGTACTTACTTAACGAGCGCTAAAAGAGTAGGTACTTTATAGCCAAATCTCGTTGAGTATGAATGCGATCCGGACATCATCCGCCATGTTGACGTTATCATGTGACCTACGACGCGTTATCACAAGCGCAACAACTTAAAAGATGAAAGACACGTTTAATTCATCTATCTGTAAATATCTTGATATTGATGAAACTTGCTCATTTTGTGGTATTGTTTAAGAAACAGCTGCCAATTTATTTTGTGAATACATTTAGGGTTGATTTAAGTTGTTATATTTTAAACCCTACTAATGTGACCCACAGTTCCTTATAACGATTGTTTTTAAGAAACCCCAAAATCGTCATCTCTTGAATATGTTGTTAATTTCTTTATTTTATACCCAAAAAGTTTCTCCTTTAAGTTTTCCTCTTTTCATGATAAATTTACCTCTCGTTTTATCCCTCAGACTTATAACAACAAAACAATTTTTTAATGTAGGGCCTATTATGAAGAACTATTTAAAGATATTTAGCCTTGTTATTGTTCTTTTTTCCTGTGTATATATCATATTATGATGTACACAAACCAATAATCCTTATTTTTTCTATTTTGTCATTATGATTGTTCATTGTTAGAAACAACTATGGTATCTTTCTATGATCTTTATGTAATAAGTTTAAATTATATGAGCGACAGGTGCACCAACACTTCATAACATCAGTAACTCGACAGCACAACCTAGAACAGTTTTCCTCGGCATTTGTAATGTCTGCATAAGGAGACGGGCGGCTGCTCGAAGATCTCCTGTGGAGAAAACGTCCTGGTTGCGTATGCAACCCACCGTTCCCTGAAGGAGGGAACGGAGGACGTAGTCGACGCGACTGAAATGGGATCACGCTAGGGAGCCTATCATCTTCGAGTACTATTGAACGAGCCAATGTAATTGGCGTGCGTGATTCGCATCACACACTCCGCCCCCGCGGCGCGGGTATAAATACGGAAGTGGATGCACGCACTAGTTGCTTTTCGCTGAGGAGCCGAGAGTAACCCGGGGTCAGCGGTGGTCCAGCGGTAGTGGCAAGGGGACTACGTCCTCCGTTCCCTCCTTCAGGGAACGGTGGGTTGCATACGCAACCAGGACGTTCCCTTTCAGTCGATAACGTCGGACGTAGTCGACGCGACTGAAATGGGATCAACCATTGAACACGCCACTAACGCTGCCACCTTCCAGTGCCTAAACCAAAGCCTCCTGATGCCCCCGCAAACTTAAGGCGGGGAAGGACAGGGCTTAGGCCAGGGAAGTCACTGCTGTTCCTACAGGACCACTGGGAAAGCGTTCCCCGTACGTTGGAAGGAAGGGACGCTGCGGAAGCCACATCCAACCCGAGGGAGGAAATGTGGAGAATACACATATGAACTGGGCGGAAACCGGGCAGTCTAACATATGGAATGTCACTGGGGTGGCTCCAGCCTAAGACGGGGGGAGACACACCGGACAGTGACGGCAGAGAGACTCTGCCGAGGGAAGACACGGGCTCACCGCAGGGAGCCGTATCGTGGAAGAATACACATATGGGGTCACCGAAGGGACCGCCACATATGGACCCAGCCTAACACAGGTTCCACACTGCTTACGAGTGGTAGGCCTAACACCAGACGTTCCGCACGTCCGACGTCGGAGGGGTGTGGAGGAACTCAACAGGGTTCAATTTTAAGGGAACTCAACTGGAGTAGAAAGGCGCACGTATCCAGTCCATAGGAGGGGAATGGCGCAGCAAGCCGACACTTGAACCGGGCTCACGGTGAAACTGGCTTCATGAGAAGGGAGCCCACGGGAAGCAGCGGTTCAACTAGGTGTCGTCCAGCCCCCAACTCTAGAATCTGTTTAGCAAAGTATATCGTCAACGCCCAGGCGGAGCACTTTACACTCATCATAGAGGAGCTCAACACCTAAGTGGACATGTTGCATCTCGGATCTCTGCCGAAATGAAGGCAAGCACTAAGTGCAACTTTGCATGGAAACAGCCTTCCCTCTCTGCTGAATTCCAACAGATATTTGAAGAGCTGGTCTGAGGTCTATGACTTGCATTCTGTACACGTCCAAGCGAATCGGACAGAGAAGCCAGGGCTGGATCTGCCTCCTCCAGGGCAGCGCTTGCAGGCTCACCACCTGCTCCTATTACGGGAGAGGTAGGAACCTTGGGCACCATCCGAGCCGGGGTCTCAGCTTGTGAGAGTTAGCCGGCCCAGACTCCAGGCACAATACGTTGACCGAAAGCGAGCAAGTCCCTACCCTCTAGTAGAGACCACGCGAGCAGGAGAACTGATATAACAGAATTTTTAACTCACTACCCGCAGTGGCTCAGGGGCGGTCTCTGCAGTGCAGTCGCACCAGGGACAAGGCCCAAGAGGATAAAGAGGGACACAAGGATTTACAAGACCTTGCTCCTCAGGAACCTGACGATCAGACCGTGCTTCTGCATACTTCTGCAACACGATGAGCGTCGTTTAAACACCGAGGCAACATCATTTTGAGGGTGATTTAGGAAAACAGCCTACTGCAACCCATTTTGCAGGAAAGAGAGCACTGAAGTGATCGAAAGCTTTCAGGATCTCCTCAGGGGAGAAGACGCACTCAACGACTAGGTTCCACTTCTAAAGGCGTAAGCACGCTACCCAATTCTAGGGGGTGCTCGCAGAAGTGATGGTAACTAACACATGTTCTTGTGATAGCCACCTGAACCTCCGCGTTCGGATAAGACCGCCCGGAATCTCCGGGGGAAGAACGCGTGTGCCATCGTGCCCCGTCCCCGAATCCAGGGGAAGTCAGGAAGGCTGTTGAAGGGAACCAGGTCTAGTTGGGCCAATGAGGGGCAACTATGAAGACCTGTTCCTCTCCTGACATGGCACGTAGGTGCAAGTGACGGGCGCAAAAGACAGGAGCATTGCTCAACACAACATGTGAAGATCACTGGGCTTCAGGAGCATTTTCTGCTCAGCACTTGGGTGTGACAAGTTCACTGAGCTTCAGGAGCATTCCTGCTCAACACCTGAGTGTGATAAACTCACCGAGCTTCAGGAGCATTTCTGCTCAACACTTGAGTACGAAGAACCTCACTGAGCGACAGGAGCATTTCTGCTCAGCACTTGAGTGTGACAAGTTCACTGAGCTTCAGGAGCATTACTGCTCAACACCTGAGTGTGATAAACTCACTGAGCTTCAGGAGCATTTCTGCTCAACACTTGAGTGCGAGGAACTTCACTGAGCACCAGGAGCATTTCTGCTCAGCACTGCGTGTGATGAATTCACTGAGCTACCTGTGATGGACTCACTGAGCTACAGGAGCATTGCTGCTCAACACCAGAGTGCGATGAACTTCACTGAGTTTCAGGAGCAAATCTGCTCAACATGAAGAGTGATGATTTCACTGACTTGCAGGCGCAAGGCGACCATGAGTCGCAGTCACTTTTAGAAGGCTCACTGGGGTTAAACGCATTTCTGCGGGCCCCTGGGGCCGCTGAGTCCCAGTGTTTGTCCAAGGGTAGTCCGCTCGGTTTACCCAAACACTGGCGGAAAAATAAAACCGGGGGGGCAACTGAGCGGCCCCGGAATGGTCATGACCCAGCCGGACCCAGGGGATGGAGTCTCCACTTGCCCTGGCTATAACTGTCGTGAGGCTCGATGGCGGCACGATTGAGTAAGCGGGAGGAGTGGAATAAGGCGCCCTCAGAAGCGTCTGACTCCAAGGAGGAGGTGACGGGTGAGTTTGTGACATGCAGGGGAAGCTTGCGCAACGGTCGCAATGTCTAACAACTCGAGGCACGAATGCCCGTGTAGTCGGGGGTCGCCCAGGCCCCCGTTAAAACACGCCCTTTGTACATGGCCGCTCTGTTGAAGAGGGTTTGGCAGCAGACCGGGATGAACTATAGTCACACAGGGTGAGCTGCTCTGCCACGGTCACCTCGGGACTCGATCGTGAAGCTAGCGCTGAAGCGGTCACATATGGAGGGAGCCAAAGGCTGCGACTACCATATACCCCAGGAGCCTCTGAAAGTTCTTTCAGTGGGACCCTTTCTCACTTCAACACCAGCTGAACACATTCTCATTGGAGAGACATGTTGGACCGAGTACCTCTCCAAAACTAGAAAAGAGATACTCAGCCCGTGGGCGAGATTACTCTCTTCCAGTTGACCTGAAGACCCAACGGGCTCTGGAGCACTCGAGGGGAAGGACACTGTACTGATACTCCACCCTTAGACGCAACACACAGGATGGCCTGCGGTGCGGGAGGTAGAGATCTGAAGCACATGTCTTTCAGGTCAAAGCTGCAGACCAATCTTGGGCCAAGATGGTCACGACCCACCACCTAGTAGCACGAAGAACGAGTTTACAACTGGCCTTCGTACCGGCTGGAGGAGCGGCTATATCAAATCCTTCGCCAGCAGGATAAGATAAGCACGCACAAGTCAGGAGCACTGCTCAACACTCGGTGTGATGAATATCACTGAATTTTCAGGAGCACGTCTGCTCAACACCTAATGTGATGACTATCACTGACTTGAGCGGGGTAGCCGAGCCTGAGGTGGGGCAGCAAAGTAGAGAGAGTGGTGTTAGTGTGCTGTGCAACACTTACCTGTCTCCACAAGCGGCAGGGGGCGCGTGAGAAGGCGGATGACCGGGTCCTCGAACGCACCAAGCTGCCTGCTGGCGACCAAGGGGGAGCTGAGGGGTGTAAGGCTATACAGGGTCACACCCGCCAGACTGGCCCTCTTGGGACCCAGGAACAGATGAAATTGCTCTCTCTTTGAAGTGTGGGTACCGCTTGCTCCGCTTTTTTTTTTTTTTTTTTTTTTAGGGAGCCAGCGGCGGAACAGACACACACACAAACAAAGGCTCCACCCGGCCCTCACCCGGGGGGAGGGAGTGATCGTGCCACTCCAAGAGCATCTCATCCATTCCTGGGCGGCCCGCTCCGGAATGCTTTCGCTGTCGCTTGCCACCTGGCTTGGCAGCGCCTGGAGCGGGCTGGGCGTCTCTACTGCGGCCGGCTCCCTGCTGAGGCCTGGGTGGAGGCTGCTGCGGAGGGCCAGCAGGAGCGGCGGCCGGAGAACGCCCACGGCGACGAGCAGGCGGAGGAGCTGCCACCGGCGGCGGGTGGAGGCAGCAGCTGGCCACCGGGGCAGGATGTGCCGGATGACCTCCGTCTGCGCTTGAGCGGCAGAGAACTGTTTGATGCAGTTCTCCACCGCGTCGCCGACCAGCCCAACCTGGGAAATTGGGGAGACCAGGAACCGAACCTTGTCCGCATCCGCCATACCAACCAGGCTGAGCCAACGAAGGCGCTACTGGACCACCAAGGTGGACATCGCCAGACCGATCACGCACGCTACGACACCCGTACCCCGGAGGGTGAGGTCGGATGCAGTGCGGTGCTCACCTATGAGCGCACGGTCTGGATTACCCTCGTGCATGCCATGGGTGCCCTAGCCTGCAGCAACGCCATGGCACGCAAGAGGAAGGGGCTTGCCCACAGGCTTTGTAAGCTCTGCCCGTCGGAACGGACGAAACTCACAGGCCTTAGGGGGGAGACGAGGATCCCCCCAAAAGGCAGCGGCCGCCGGACACAGGTGCACCTGTGTCGACAGACCGCTCCAATGGAGGGACACCTCGCAACCCTTCACCGTTCCTCCATCAAGGGTAATGAGGGGGAAAAGCTATTCAGGCAGTTTCTGGCAGAGAAAGATGCTGTTCACCACCTGATAAGCTCTCCATGCATTTCGGGAAAGAAAGGCACTGGGGCGGCGAGCTGAGAACCAGCGCGGCCCGCCCCAAGATACCAAACTCCAGATTCCAACCGAGACTGAACGGGACACGGTGGAGGTTCCACTCGAGCCCGGCAGCCTCGGCGGCCCGTTTCAGCATAGCTGATAATTCTGGATCCGGCTCGGGCAACATTGAACTCCCGGAGGGAGACAATGCAGCCGAGTCATCATCTCCAGAAGTCAGCTCACCCTCTGATGCTGCAATCGGCGTCCTGTCCTCCAGGGGAGCCCCGAGTGAAACCGCTGGCCCACCCATTACAGATGGACCAGCAGACAACACAGGAGGCTCCAGTGGTTGCAGTGGAAGGGAGGAGTGAGGAGCCCACAGGGAATGGTTACCGGGCGGGACATCCAACACTATCCTCCGGTCACCCATCCCACACAGCACCCGAGGGTGGGGCATGGTAATGGGGACTCGCTCTCCGCGAACGAAGGCGAGTCTCGCCCTCAACACTGCGACAGTCATGTTCCCACAGTGAAAACATGAGCTGTCCACAAAAGCTGTCTCAGCGTGCTGTAAGCCAAACACGTGACACAACAGTTGTGACCATCAGAGAGAGACAGGGAACGACCGCACCCAGAAACGCACGGGCGGAATGACATCTTGAAAAAGACGCAAACGCACCCGTGTTGCTCTTTCAGAAAATAGGACCGTCACCAGTGCCGGAGCACACAGGGAAATGACCGCGGCAACACTGAACAGAGAACTGAAACAGTGAAGCACTCACTTTTCCGCCCTCTAACCAGCCATCAACACACACAAACATTTAGAAATTTGTTGCTGTTAAAACAGCAATTGAGAGCTCAAAGCTCGCGATCACCGCTGCACTCGCGCTGTAGAACACCAGCACTGGGAGAGTCTTCCTGAAGAACACCGACACACTCGCTCGTTGTAGACAACAGCACTCTCAGAGACATCAAACGATCGGCTCCGAAGCGAAAGGCAACTAGTGCGTGCATCCACTTCCGTATTTATACCCGCGCCGCGGGGGCGGAGTGTGTGATGCGAATCACGCACGCCAATTACATTGGCTCGTTCAATAGTACTCGAAGATGATAGGCTCCCTAGCGTGATCCCATTTCAGTCGCGTCGACTACGTCCGACGTTATCGACTGAAAGGGAACTGTTGATTTTATACTCGAAAAATGTAAGTATCGCTCCTTAAAAATTAATATATTACCTCAGAATGAATTGCATTGTTAGCCCACCCCAAAACTTAAACAAAATAATATTAAATGCTAACCAATACTTAATTATATTACTTTTTTATATACTAAAAATGATATAATTTAATAAAACAAGCAAAATGTAATTTGTTTTGTCATATGAGTTATGCATGAATACACACGAACATCTCAATTGTCAGTCAAGCAATGAATTAATGCATACATTAAATAATTATATTTTATATACTGACAACAATAAGAAACATGAATAAATGAGTAAAAGAACAAATAAAAGTAACCATCACACAATAAACAAATGCATATACAATTCAACAACACATGAAACAAATCTTTATTCAAACTACAAGCATGTATTTACAGGCGCTGAACCCCACATACTGCCATCTCAACACAGCGGTTCCCATTCTGCGGCTTTACTCTGATGAATTCACCAGAGGTGACCGTGCCTTCGTGCCGGTTCTGCGCTGCGCTTCACAATCTGAGGCGATAAAGGCAGATGGAGAGATGGAGCGTCTCATCCATGGCACCGTTTCCAGGATTCAGCTCTGGGCTCCTCATCCTCAGTGCTCACACCAGTCTGAATAAAAACACGATTAGTTACTTTATAGATTTGTTTATTTACCTTATTTACAGCACATGTGTCTAATGTCAACACTGTTGACAACAGTGAATTAACGTTATCCTATAATAATGCCACACATACATCACTCAGATGTCTTTTTCATGTTGTGATGTGCTCATCTGCAATATGTCAATACTTACAATATTTTCCTTTCAGATGTAAATAGACATTTTAAATAAGCGTGTTTAAGATGTTATGTAAATCCACTTTAGAGAGGTTACGTGTGCTTAGAGCTCCCCTGTTAGCTAGCTATACAAAACATGTTTTTACAGCAAAATCACAACTATACTATACTGTCTAACTACTTTACACCATCAACAGTTAAAACATCTACTCTATAGTAGTTTAACACATAAGGAACCGTGTTTACTCACATTTGAAAACCCCCGGCGTCGCAATCTCCGTGATGTTTGATAATGACGTATGCTCTCGCGTGGCCTCCTGGGATAGAAGAGTACGCATCGGACAGCACTCAAAAATCGGGCCGGAAGCAGTAAGCCATCCGGGAACTTCTCGCCTACTCTTTTATGAATACTGATGTTTCGAACGTACTGCTTCCTTCACGTACTGTTTTCGCCTACTATATAGTAGGTAAGTAGGCATATTCGAACGCACTTAAGTCCGAATCTCGCGATAATTAGTACGTCACCCAGGTAATTCTCGCCTACTCTTTTGGATTCATACATACTTTTTTGCTCGCCTACTCTTTTTCCAATACTATATAGTAGGGAAGTATGCGGTTTGGAACGCAGCCTGACTCTGTGAACCTAACCTGGTCGGGAGCAGGTTTTCTTCAGTAAACCCAGAGTTTATTTCGGTCTCCTCCCCTTTTTTAAAGAGGAAGCGGTGTTTAAACACCTCATTCATTCTTTCGGTACATTTATTCATTGCTGTTTTTTCCCCCAATTTTTTTAATAAGATGAAGTCTTTATAACTTCTTAACTGGCAACTGAAAATACAGTAGATTACATTTACATCATGTAGTTCTAAACAAATTCTACAGAATTAAACTGTGGCATTCACTGAACTATGTTCATCTGTGCACCAGAAGTTGATGGACCTTCCTCCTGCTGTTCTTCCACACTCTGGGGGACGGGGGAGAGATAAGAATATCCGTTTATACTTAGATATAAACTTAGATTCTATAGGCTACTCCACATAAATAATGTGAAGAAATGTGAATGTGTAGATTGTTTGATCTGTAAACACATAATATTAATATTTCCTCTGTAGGCCTCTCTGTGGCGTCAGAAACTGTTTCTTCATCCCCATCGTCCTGTGAAGATGAGCATTTGGTTGAGCACACTTTATAATACTATTTGTCATAATTTCTGGTGTATTGAGTAGGCTACTTACAACTGTCTGGGGTTCTGTTGGGACAGGAGGCTCCAAAAGACGGATATTACCATCAGAATCTGTTGGGAGCAACACAAAACCCAACCCAAAGTAAAATATATGGAAATATCAAAAACAGCCTATATAAAAAATAACACATATGTAGACCTCTTACATTTTATGAAGGCACTTGAATCTTCGGGAGTGACTGGCTCTGATGAAGTCCCTCCAGGAATTCCCTCAGCCATGGGCCTTCCAGCATTCAGGCTCAGGGCCATCTCCATCTCCTCTGCATCTCCATCTTTGCGAGCCTCTTCCTTCTTTTCTGTTGGCTGAGTAGAAGTCAAATGAGAATGAACATTTAATTGTGTTAATTAGAGCTATGTCAAAAATGCTGCTGCACTGATAGACACTGGATGCTATTTAGTTATTTAATATGTCAAATGTTTGTAAAGTCAGGTAGCCTACATCCATGATATGCTCAAGCCTTACCTGATTGAATTATGTTTTTATATTTCATTTTCAGCTGCTGCCATGTTCTTTTAATGCCTGCAGGATTGCACCTACATGAACATTAAAATTAGGTTGAATAACATACTGTTCTTCCAGTTTCACCTCTGATATTATAACAGTTGGGTAAGTTACTCTAAAATAGTTATTAATTACTAACTACAAATGACATCTTCAACAGTGTAATTAGATTAATGTAATAATTACTATCTCTAGAAATGATTGGTCTACTTATAACTAATTACTTTATAAATCCCATATCAACCACAACCACTTGAACAATACAAAAAGAGACAATGAACTACACTTTTAATGCTTTCAAATTAACTATATACAATTGCATGAATTATTCTTGAATTGACCAAAGTGTAGAGAGAGATGGTTACATTTAAAAATATACATTTTAAAAATGTTATGTTGAATCCACTATTGCTTTATACAGAATTGTTCTAGTCTATGCAGTATTTAATGCAAGGACATCGTATTTTACTTTATATTACAGAATAATTAAGAGTAATCCCTTTAATTAAATTACAGTATTTAGATTACTTGGTAATTACACCCAACACTATATAACAGTAAATAAAATGTAAACTTATGCATTGATTCGAGCAACTATTTTCTCCCAAACTAACTCTCTCGATCGCCGCTGCTGCCCTGTTGCTTAAAAAAAATGTTTGCGTACTGCTGGTGAGAAATATGCAGACCTCTTTTTGTCTGGCGCTGTTACCATGGTGACTCATAATATCTGCGCTCCATTGATAATGGCTTTACTTAAGAGATTGTCATCAAATTAGAGTTGATTGAACTTACTCATTTCAGCTGTTCTGAAACCGAAAACTCAGAGTTCAAGTTTTAACTTAGTTTTGGTTGAACCTCCTTATTGAAACGGGCCCCTGGTCAAGTTCTGTTACCTGTAACCACTGTTTGGAAGTTTATGTTAATGTTCATGTTTAAGTTCACGTTTAAATCTTGAGTTTCATGCCACGCCATGTTTTTGTTTGATCTTGTTTGTTTATAATTAAACTGTACTTGTGTTCTATCTACAACTTGTCTTCAATGGATCCTTACAAGGACAGTGATGTATCAAGAGCTCACAAGTATTACAGTGACAGCTCTATATATTAGCAAAACATGAGGGCTCGGATCTGAGCAATACATTGGAATTGAGCACTAAGGCTCCCAGTGTGAACGTAGCCAAAGATAAACTGAACAGGTGCGTGGAACTAGGATACTAAATAACAAACAGGTAAACTAACTAGGAAATCAGGCAAACGGGAACAGAGTGAAAATGTAACAAAAACTTAACATAGCAGAATATACACTTTACAGGTCCCTGTTGCATTCATATTACAGTTGACTGTACCAGAGTTCGTTTGGAAGTGGACCTTTTCAGGCGTCTCTGTCCGCTTATTTGGGGCATGCAAAGTGTGAACACACCCTAAAATTTACTCGAGTTTACTAACATTTCATCATTCCGAAACTAGATGATTTAATGAAAGAACTTCTAATGTTACGATAATATTAAACTTGCAAAAACATTTAAAGGTGCAATGTGTAATATTTCTGAGGATCTATTGACAGAAATGCAATATAAGAACCATAACTATGTTTCATTGGTGTAAAAAGACCTTGCATAATGAACCGTTATGTTTTTATTACCTTAGAATGAGACATTAGACATATTGTGTCGTCATTTTTCTACCGTAGCCGACAGCGAACAAACAGCGCTACAGAGCGTGTTTCCTCACTACCTTGAAAAGAAGTTTTCAGTGGTGTATAAAGACCTTACTTAATGAACCGTTATATTTGTATTACCTTAGAATGAGCAGTTTCTGTCTACATACACCACGGATCCCCTTACATTGAAATGCGCCGACATGTTTCTGCAGTAGCCCTAAATGGAAAAACGCGTTTCGTTACTATGTTGCTCTTCGTGCAAGGAAGCAAGCTTAGTTCAGTGAATAAAACACTGACACAATGATGAATAAGTAAAAATAATATTCGCAATAAAATCTAGTATTACTGAATAATTAAGTAAACATAATTTCTTAATTTATCCTTGAAAAATTAAGGAAACCTAATGATTATTAATTAATGAGAAACCTCATTGTTGAACTGGATACTCTCTGCTGTCTCAGACGATGACATATTTTCCTGTCGGCCACCGTAACTTTTGTTGGCTGCAATTCGTAACCTCACCACTAGATGCCGCTAAAAATCACACACTGCACCTTTAAAGTGGATTTATCATGCAACTTTCAAAAGACAAAAGAAAATTCAATTTCAGTGTCTTGTGCCCCTGCCACTTTAATTGTGAAAGTGTAAGTGGGGATTTTAAAGGATTGTGGGATATGAAAGGCAGTTTTTTTATTTTTTTTTATCAGGGTTGGAGCTAAATTCTGCAGGACAGCGGCACTACAGGACTGACGTTGCCCATTCCTGGAATATATTATATTCCAGTTTGATCAGTCCAGTGAAATTGTAATTGCTATCCTAATTCTAACTCTTGTGTTGCTCTACTAATTTGACTTTTTCAACACAAAAGGAGATATTATCAAAATGTCAAAGCTCTCTCTTCTCTTTTTATTGCAATGAAATCGCATGGTGATCATTGGCTTTCAAGTCCATGTCTGTTACAAAATAAATAAATAAATAAATATTGTGTAATAGATCGTGTTTTGAACCTGGGTCTCTTATATACTGAATAAAAACACTAGACTAACATATTTTAAAAATTACTTTTCTTTCCTTTGGTCACGGTGGATCGACACTAATACCCCCTCCAAATGTGTATATATATATATATATATATATATATATATATAAATCACCTCATGTTGTTAATTTTGAGGAAAAATGCTAACAAAATATAAACACATAAAAATTCCGTGAAACCTCTAATTACAAAATTGAATGATCTGAGCTCAGTTATCATATTAAGAAGATTCACAAAGCAGCAAATAAGCACAAAAAACATTCTCTTTTTAACTTAAATTCATGAATTTCTAATGTCAGGTAAAACAAAGGGAGGATTTGAAATGACTGTCTACTGGTGAGCCATAGAAACCTTTGGGGGAGAAAAAAAGAGAGCACATTTTACACTGTTTGAACGCAGAGAGAGTAGAAAGAAACCTGTCAAACGAAAGGGTGCATCTTCAAAGAGAGAGTAAGCTGGAACTGTTATTTAGAGGAATGAACTTTGGTGAAGAAGTGTGAACAAATGCAGCCACTGTGAAATGGAGCTAATGCACACAGGGCCGAGAGCAGAGCAGAGGCTTCTGTTTAATTAATGATGGAAACAGAGACTCCAACTTCTCAGACCGAGCCTACGAGGATGACAGATGTTATTTTTAAGCAAGCATTTTCTTCTTCAGCTTGAGGCCTCTAAATATGCATCACCTCAAAAGAGTGATGAACAAACAGCTCTGTCCCTTGAAACATTAGTATTTTGGAGTTTGTTCCCTTTCAATGCATCAGTTTGTTCATTAGTGTTATAAAACACTGTACACAAGTATCCAATATATTCAAATTAGTCGTGTGAGTTGCAGGGAGCTGAAACGTGCAGCCCAACCTCAGAATCACTTGTATCAATAAAAGGATAACAGCTCCCCCAGAGGCCAAACATTGATCCTGCCGCTCAGAAGAGCTGAGCATTTTGCACATCCTTCTCATACAGAACAAGTCATGATAAACAGCCAGTGATGTGTAGCATCCTACAAAAGCAATAATGCATGCAGTCAAATGTTTGCCACAGAAACAACAGACGTTTGACTTAATCTGATACCCAGAGTTTTAGACTGGTGCTTTTGAGAACATACAATCATATTCAATATTTCAAACTGATTTCAAAGACGAGACGTTTTGACAACAGAGATCAATGTACTTAATAAATGAATAAGCCTACAAACTACAACAGAAATGAGATTATGGAAATGAGATTATGGATCTGCTTTTAAGCTTTCGGATCTGTAGTTGCAAGACGTGACATTTTTATTGGTGATGTGGCCTTTCTTAATGAGGGGTCTGTGTAAACGTCAGCCTTTGCTGATGCTTGTTTAATAATTCTGGGATATGTTAGAGGATTGTGCTCAAAGCTTTATGATCCCGTCTTACAGAAAATCTACACTGACGCTGTCAACAGGGAGCCGGTGGCAAACAGCGCCACTCTTTCGCTCTGCGTCTGTCTGAGTTGGGTTTAATTTGGCATGAAGATCATACCAGTCCCTCTCTTAAAAAGATGAAAGTGTCTGATTGTGCAATTTGATTTAGGTGGATTAATGCGGCGGTGTTACTGCTAAACACGAGGAGTGAAGGTTACTCCGGAGAGCTGGATCTCAGAGTGCGTGTTTACATTTTTGTTGCTCTATTAATGGTGTTTTAATTAGAGCATGATTGCGTTTCTCGAGCGGAGGGAAAAACATCCTGATGCACAGATAAAACCCTCAAGGCCCGCGTCTGTGACTTATTCAGTGTCATTGCGGAGGGGTAGACTGTGCCTGACAAGAGAAAAAAGATAGACTTGACAGAGATGAATAAACATAACATGCTGATTTAATGCAAAATGAGAGGTCTTGAAACAACAGTCAGGGTTGTCAGTAAGATGACACTATTTTTTTTTTCTATTATTTTAGCCGGATAGAGAAGGTGTCAAGTAAGTTTCTTTTATTTTTAAAGACTGACATACTTTCACAACACTGATAGTAAATAAAACCAGCATAACATCAACATCTTACTATTCAGGCCTCATTTGTGTAAAATATTGAGTTTCATACGAGGAGGCATTCAAGTTTTAAATAGGAATTAGGACATCTATATCAGCAAAGATTTGCAAAACGTCTTGTTGATAGTAGATTTGCTTTGTGATTTTTGAGCCACAAGGAATGAGATACATTTTGTATAAAAACTCTGTAAAACTCTGACTGTAAATTGAAGAATACTTAGGCGAAATATTTACACAATCAACTGTTCATGCAGGTAGTAAGTGAATAGTATTTAATGTCATATTTCAAATGAAGTTTAAAAAAAGTTTAAATCATTCTGAACTGGTATATATCTATATATAACTGGAAAAAAGTATTAAACATTTGTATACAATCAACTTTGTATTTAGGTATACTATTCAATACTATTTCTAATGGAAATTGATATCAAGTATGGAATATTCAAATACACAGTGTCCAATAATAACATGTAGGCTATTTATACTCAGGCTATACAGTATTTAGCCACTTTTCTTTCCAGTAAGTGTACTTGATTTAGTATTCCATACGATTTATTATAAGGAAATGTATTGCATGGCCTTTATCAAAGTGTTTATAATTATGCATGAATGGAAATAAAAATGAAGAACTTGCGACATTATATACAAAAACGATATATATATATATATATATATATATATATATATCCTGTTTAAAATATACTGCTTTGCTATCTTAGCTGGCTTTGGCTGGTGGTTTTGGGTGCTTGGCCAGAAGACCATCATTAAGTTAACCACGGTTTAAGCTGATTTTATCTGGTTTAAGATGTTGTCATTTTTTTCTCCAGGGGGATTTATACAGTACACGCGATTTAGGTTTCAACTGTTTAGTTTCAATGTCACAGTACTGTTGAGCATTTAATACGATTTATGACTGAGTTAATGTGACTAGAAATCCTATAACTGCGCTTCACATTTTTTATTCGGAAAACGTTCTTTATAAATGTATTATAAAGCACTAAACTAAAACTAAACGGTCTGTTTTGATTCAGGTTATGCGTGCTAGCTTTTTCGCGCAGTTTTTTTTTTTCCAGGACGAGGCTGAGACGCGCAAGATGCTTCAAACACTCACTCACAGCTCGAGACTCCAGCACGCGCCGTGCGAGAAGAGAGACACTCCGCCAGCCACTGCGCATCCCCTCTCTCTGTTTCACATCGCTTCAGTCGTAAGGGAGGGAGAGAGAGAGGCGTCTGAGGAGGAATCGTAGGTGAGGTTTTGGACCACAGCCGGAGAGGTGGAAAAGATCGCGCGCCTCGCACACATTTGAAGGATGCGCTACCGCGCGCAACGGCGCGTCCTGTAGAGATACAGCAAGCTTGCGGGATTGAAGCGTGTGGGGTTCTTTTTCTGTCCATGTTTGGCTTTGTTTAAGAAAACCTGTCACTATTTGACACTCCGTGAGCAACATCACTTTACAGACGGGAGAAGAGGAAGGAGGTGTGAGCTGTTTCTCTTCTTGCAACATCCAGAGTAAGTCAGTCTGATTTCTGCTGAACATGCTGCTTATCATTGCAATTACAGCTGCGCCGAGAGTTTCGTGTGTCCCACCTGAAGCAAGTTGCACGGTAACGATGCACAGATTACCACCGCAAGAGCTGGTTTATATCATACTGCATCGGTGTATTTGGAACAAATGTGCAGTTGGCATTTAAACGATCAGAAATGGTGGAATGCCTACATTGTGTACATGCCTAGATGTTCAGCCAGATGTTTAGATATTCACCTAGGTTTCAACAGTAATAGAAAACCTGAAAAAGAAAATGGTAACACTTTACAATAAGGTTCATTAGTTAACATTAGTTAATGTATTAACCAACATGAACTAATGTAACAATGAACAATACATTTGTTACAGTGCGTATTAATCTCTGTTAATATTAGTTAATACAAAAATACAGCTGTTCATTGTTTGTTCATGTTAGTTCCCAGTGCATTAACTAATGTTAAGAAATACAACCTTTGATTTGAATAATGTATTAGTAAATGTTGAAATTAATATTAATTAAGATTAATAATTATATTTAATAAAGGCTGAAGAAGTATTGTCCATTCTTAGTTCATGTTAACTAAGGTAGTTAACTAATGTCAACAAATTAATCTTATTGTAAAGAGTTACCAATTTTATACATATTTATTATATAAAATTGTGATTTCCAGACCCTGAGAAGTCATTGAAATTAATTACATGTTTCAAGACGTACATTTTTTTTTTTTTTTTACAGAGAATATATATATTTCTAGTTATGCTAGCTTTCTGTATGATATTACCAGGTAAAAAGCGATGGACATAATTGGTCAAAAGGTGTGGGGAACCCTAAGTTCACAAATCTGTTTGCATGCAAGGTTGTTTTGAAAAAAAAAACTTTTCAACTGAGTTTCTTTCTTCGCAACAATTCTGTTGCATTGCTCTGCTTTCAATGTGTTGATAATTCAGATGAATGATGATCTGGACCTCAGTGATTTGTTCACTCTTGGGGAAATAGATAAGCTGTGATTGGTTTGAACAGTTGTCGGGTTTTAACAATGCCACTGTCTGTCAAGACTATTCATTTTGGATGCAGAGTGAGTTTATTTGCAAAACTTTGTTTGTTAGATTATTGCGCCTCAGGAAGAATGTTGGTTATCACAGAAACAATAGTGCAATTCTGAACATTTCCACTCTTTGCTTTCGGCCCTGCAATGTCTTTCCTCTTTTCAAAGTTATTCCTCGGACTGAAAATATGTCACGGAAATGTCCCATGAGCAAGCTTTGGAAAGTTTTAAACTGAACTTTACTTTGATGTAAGCTCTCCTCTTCTTGCTGAAACACTTTCATGCAGTATTTGCTCTCGTGTCTTGCTTTCAAAATGAAGACTATTCCGTTCGTTTTGCTGTTGTTGAACTTGTGTGATATTTTCTTTACTTTTTTGATGTATACTTCGTTGGACTTTTTAAAAAATCTTTGTTCACATGCTTGTTAGCCGGTGAAAAAAACAAACAAAAAAAAACACCTTTCTTTAACTAGCAGTTTGGTCAATCAGTACACTGTAAAACGTTTTGTCTGGTAACCTAAAATAACCTCTAATTTAACTGGATATATTCGAATATGATTCTGAATGATTGAACCATCTAGCTCACTTAAAGGGTCAGATCAAGTACTCTAGTGCATAATTATTGTGGTTAGAACTGTTCAATGTTACGCTTTACAGTGTAAAAAGAAATTCCCTTTGATTCTCAAGAATACAGTTCCGAAATTGCATAACAGCCCATGCATAACCTTGAGACAAATCTACAGTATGCCTACTCAATTTTGTCTTTTTACATGATGCAGTTAATAATTTGCATGAGAACTTCAAGTATAAACGTGTGATTTGTGACAGAGCTTACCATCTCACCAGTGGTTAACATTTTGAGCAGCAGATATCAACCAAGTCTCTTGCATATTGACTCACATACCATTTACATTAACTGCGGTTAATGCTCATATTTTTCCAAAACACAAAACAGTTTCTGATACTAAATTACATGTTTTCGATCACGATGGCCTCCAGCAGTCATCCGATTTCCCTGGAAAATATTAGATCCATAAAGATGTGTCTCCCTTGCACATTCATTTTTTCTTTTGTCTCGCAGTTAAATTAGTGTGTAACACTTTAATGAGGTTGTTTTAGCTTTGCGAGTAAATATGAAATTGGAGCACCCTGCTGTTTTGTGGGTAGCAAGTTGATTAGATTCTCCTTTGCGCACACAGGAGGAACGTAAAAGGCGTCTTGCATTCATTGGGTACTTTGATTTTAGTACCCGCAGAATCCACATCAGGGGCTGGAGATCTGAGAAGAGAAATAGCGTCTGCATGCAGTTTCAGAGTCTGGTGGTTATTATATTAGATATGTTATGTTTGCATACTCATAACACAACTTGCATTAGAAGATATTAATATCCGTTTCTGTCTCCATTCATTGTCTGTTTCATCTTCTAAGCATTGCAGCAGTGCGCAATTAATGGAATTCAACGGCACTGATGTGCTTTTATTTGTGTTTTGTCAAATCAAATATTAGCAAGGCTCAGAAAATGTGAGTAAATATTTGTAATAGTTGCAAAAGAGAAAGAAAAAAGAAAAGAAAACAGATTTGCAATTAAAATAATGTTGTTTTCAATATTTTCAGTTGAAAACAATGAAAGTATTGCACCATTTTGGCAAGGGAAGTTGCAGCAGTGAGACCTGTCAGTGCTTTGTTGCTAGTTTGTTGATGTTGTTTTTAGACAAAACTGTTCCATAAGTTGTTTAAATGAAAAAAAAGAGGCATTTAATCATTTAATTCGGTTTTGTTAATGTCACTTACACTGATGTCACAGTGTAAGCCTAATACATTATTTATCTATTTATTTACTTGGAATATATAGTATAATAATAAAAAAATAAAATAAAAATAGACCCAAATAATATAATATAATACGATATCATTTAAAACTTTACAATAAGGTTACATTAGTTAAATAACATGAACTAACATTGACAAAGATTTTGACAAAGAATTGTTACAGTTACACATGTATTGCTCATTGTTAGTTAATGTTAATTAATGCAATAACTAATGTCAACAGATGATAATGTGCAAAGTGTTACTAATGTAATATGATATAATAATAAATATATAACATAATATGATGCAGTCTTATTAAAGCCAAACCTTCTTTTCTTATGTAGAAAGACTTTTGACTATCTTTATGTACATAAACAACAGTGTTTATTTTATTTTATATTATTTGGCAAAATGTGAATTTAACACTTAATGGGACATTGACATTTATAAATGACAATTAGAACATTGCATTTAAAATGCAATAATAATGTTCAACCAAAAAAATATATATATATTATATTCATTTTAGTATAATTTCACGACACTCCCTTCAGCCAATACAGTTAACATTTATTTGCCAGTGCTTGTCATTTTTGTTAACATGGAGGTTAAGGAGGACATTATCACATGTTAGATCACATGCTATCTAGGCACCATAGTGACTTTATTTTAGACTAGGAAATAAACAACAAATTGTATTATGTATTAAATATTGTAAATACAAATTTACTTTCTAAAGTTTTGGTCATTGTTAATGCACTTTATGTTTTCATTACAAAAGGTTAATGCACATTTAGTAAAAGTAATAACTCAAAGAACAAAAAATATCTGTGCATCGTCACGCATACATATGGGCTAAACTGAAAAAGAAGAGTCTTGTTGATTTTCACTCGTGCTACAATCATTGATTTGGAATTCCAAGAAATAAACTAATATTCAATAATCGTGACAGGCCTAGTAAAAACCAAGAAAATACATAAATGTGAGAGTTTAAGTACAGTTTACAGTGAAACGGTGCATGCCTCATTCACACCTGTATATCAGGGTCAAATGCTTGCATTTTAGAGAATAAACTGAAAAGAAAGCGGACAAACATGGAGTATTGTGTCATGGTGTTAAAAACACCCCGGTGTGGCCGCATGCGGTGTTCATCACAGCTCCTGTGCATGACCCGTTTGAGTAGTTACTTAGCAACGCCTCAGACACTCTCCAACTGGGTCAGACCTTCATTCAGGAGACTTAACACAGCAGACACATACTTGCTCACATGACCCGATCATGTGGAGTCTTCAAAAACTTTATGTCAGGGTTTCTGTTGTGTCTTCCATATTCAGTTAAAAGTGAAACACATTGCAGTGGAAAACATTGAAGATGTGATGTGTGCCATAATGACACAGACCCTGTTATTAAAAGCATGGGAAATAAGAATCAAATGGAAATGCATTACCTCTCTGAAGAATGCTGTTTTGAAGAAGCTGCGTTTTTACTTGGATCAATATTTCTATTTTTCACTAAATGCATTAT